>NW_027551570.1:3631787-3727218 GCF_008692635.1 Crocuta crocuta
CTCCCCCCCCACCCCCCCAATCTTACTTTTTTTTTTAATAGATCCCTCACCAAAACCAGTCGGAAGGATGTTATTTATCTCATGCAGTCTGAGCTTTAGCATCTTCACCGTTTTCTTGCTTATGGTAGCAAGACATTTGCAGATGGTTCTTGGTTACTATAAAGTACATAACAGTATTTCCTTTGTGGCAGATGGATTTAAGACTTTTAGTTCTCAATAAATGTAGGTTTACAATACATAACTTTACAGGATTTGTGTTGTATATAACAGGTTTGAACATATTATCTCAGAATTCATCTGCATGGCATTTTCAGCTTATTCAGGGTTCATGCCAGTTTTTTTAAGTAATAGGGGAGCGCTGTGATTGATCGCAACAGCTCAAGGCGTGATTTCGAATAGAAACAAAGGGTTTAGAACAGAAGGTGTCAAATTAAACTTTGTCAGTTTGAAAAGTAGTAACATCCTGAAAGTTTTACTAATTTATTTACATGTGGCCACTGTTTATATTTTGCCCTCTTTATATGCAGTGTAATGTTGCTTGGCAAATTTACTACACTTAAAGTTTAGCTTGTTCCTTGTACCATTTTAGTTCTCTGAGAATGGATTGGTCTTATTATTTTGAGGCTGTTACACTCCCGTCTTCCCTACCGTACGGAACGGTTGTGATCGAATTTGATTTGGGGAGTAGCTCACCACTCCTGCCTCATGTCTGACAGTATTTCAAGTCCCAGAGACCTCACTTAAAAATGTAATCATGTTCACATTTTGCAACAAAGTACTGCATTTCATTCCTTGTCTCTCCTCTACCCAGCAGATCTATACATTTATCATTTAAAAACCCATACAGTGCTTAGGGGAATTAGCATTATTTGTCAGATATTACAATATTCTGACATGTTGATTGTCTTACCAAGTTTGTTGGCTCTAACAGTATCACTTGTGGAAAAGTGACCTAGAAAAAGGTATTGGGGAATTAGAAGGCATTTGGCTTTTTTAGTCACTTTGCACAAAACCTAGATCAGATTACTGTCATCATTAGTAGAGTCTCAATCGATAGGATTTGAGGTGGTCCGACTATTCCAAGGCATTTAAATAGTATTAGAATAAATTAATCTTATTTTTGCCAGTGTAAATTGGGAATGAGCCAGCTTCTCTGCTGACAAAGAACGAGCGTGTCAAAATGTCTGTTTTCCATTATTTTTCAAGAGATACACACATCAAGAAATTCACTCCCCCTTTCTAATTTTTTTTTTCTTTTTGGAATACCCTTGTAGAACTAACAGTTCCCAGCTGCACCGTTAAATATTTTTCTAAGAAGCATCTGATTTCAGTCTCTTAAAATCATCATGTCTCTTGAAAGGCTAGCAGAGACATGCTTCAAACTTATAATTCATCAAATTATTTTTAGATAAGGAATTAGAAGTATTATTTAAGGGCAGAGGTTAATAGCAAACTACTGGAAATGTTATGGTAGTCATGGGCAATTAATAAAAATAAGGATCCATCTCATAAGTATAGAGACACAGAAGTGACAATATGAGCAAAATATTTGTTGAATGAGTCAGGGCTCTTTTTCTGAAATATTTGTTAAACCAGCATGAGTGTGATTGTTTAGGAATTAGCTATCATTATTAGCCATTTTAAAAGAACTAATGATTTTCTTTTCCAAAGAACATCTGTGATCCACATGTTTTTTCACATATATCCGAGTGCTTACTGATCTGTGTTACTTTAAAAAGTTTTTCTAAAGGATTGGAAAAATTATTGGAGTTGTTCAGCTCTCTCCAAGAAGCTTTTCTTACATGAATTATTCTTAATTTAACTTTTCGCAATTTTAGTTACAGACATTTCTATTAAAAAAAAAAAAAAACTTAGATAATCTAAGATACTCGATGTTAGCACTTAGTGCGATAGTATATAATACTAGCTAAGCACAGACCTCCCCCCAAAACCCAACTTCTCTATTCTGTTAATGAGCCCTCTAACATCTTGAAAGATACATAGAATTGCAGCAGTTTGCTCCGCGTGGGCATGGGGGTTGCTGTGCGTGGGCATGGGGGTTGCTGTAGCTGAAGAATGGAGGAGAAAAGCCATCTCAACCATAGTTAATATTCAAGCCTACAGGAAGATATATATCTAAAACCTGCACAGCATCAAAACTTCGAGGTAAAGTATAAAGAAATAGCTGAGATGTAGGAAAATAGAAAATAGTTTCATGGCTCAATCCAGATAGCAAATATTTGCCAATAAGAGCTAAATAAATATCTGCAGGGCACATATGCAAGTGGGTCTCAAATACCTCAAATACTCAAATACAGTTTGAGAGTTAATATTATACTCATATAAATAGAGTGAAAATATGACACATCATCATATTTTTCTGGAAATAAACATAGAATTGCCATGGTTAGAAAAGAAGCATATCCCGTGACATTCTCATCACAATTACTACTTTTTTAACTAATATTCTTGCAGGTAAATCTTCAGTTTACTGCCTGCTCTCTTAGGCTTGAATTATGCATTCAGGGCCACTGAATGAGTGCACGATTGCATGACCTTCCCCTTGTACGTATCTGTTTAATTTAAAGACCTGTTGAGTAGAGAAACAAATGTCTTAGAAAAAATAGATCTCATGAGATTTAGCAACAGCCACTCATCCTTGGCTGGTTAGTGGGTAGGTCTTGGGAAGCTAATGTTATCAGCTCTCTATCTTTTCTTTTAAATTCTCTCAAATAGGCCATTTTGGAAAGAATGGGCCTTGTTTCTTTTCGCTGTATATTGCAGTTAGAAGGGGAAGGGGAATTTTCTCCAGTAGTTCAGTATGGGACGAAGGGAGAAAAGTCACACCATTCTCTGATCTCACCCCCATACAACAGCAACAGCACACAAAAAAACCTCTCCTTGGCTAGTTCTAAAAATCAGATGATAAAGAAATTGTGCTTTTTCCACTCCCGTCCAACTAAGTTACTTGGAATGTCCCAGAAATCCCCTCACTTAGGTCAAGTCCCTAAAGCAGAGCCTAAGACAGGAATCGGGTGTCTAGGATTTTATGAGACCTGAACGGCGTGAGAGAGGATAGGGATGAGGCAGGGTCCAGTAAGCATATGGTCTCGGGTAGTCCGTGTTGATGGGGAAGGGAGCAAGAAGAATGGGGAGGGCCATCTCTCTTGAGTAAATTGAAGGGTTGCGTGAATGGTCACTTGAGGGGAAGAAGGCAGGAACGTTGTACCGCTGGGTCAGCCAACCACTGGCCACCCCAGGGTGAGGGGGTCAGTGGGGACTCGGAGTACCTGTCCTGGCATCTCCAGGTGCGATGACTCCAAACATCGTCCCAGAGAAGAGTGTGGCTCTGAGCTGTTAGCAGGCAGCACGGCCACTGGGGTGATTGCCTTGCTGGTGAAGGGGCTCGGGCGGGACAACCCCATTGCCTAGTGTCCATCACCACAGCCAAGATGAAGAACGTTTGGGATGGTGGTTAGAAAATGTTAGACAATGTACTTTGTTGGACCACTTGGTTTCTGACCGATAATCTGAGGATCAAAAATGGAACTTTAGGGGAGGCATCAGAGAGGTTCTGGTTTTGGCCTTCATTGGACATTTGCCTCTCTCAGCTAAGGAAATCTTTTAAAATTCTCGCCTGATGAATCCTATGTTGCACACTGCAATGGGCAGAAAAAAGCAGGCCCCAAGATATCTTTCTGGAAGGCTGTTTCTGGGAGAATTCTGCTCATACCCATTCTGATCACTGTGTTTTACACTAGACAGCGTTCTTGCTCACACTACTGCACGTGTCTGTTCTCTCTCTCTCTCACACACACACACACACACAAATATTTACACATAGGTTCCTTCTTCATACAAAAATTATAAACTTGAGGAATCCTTTTAGAAAAAAAAAATACTATTGTAAAAATCTGCCCGATCTCTAAATACCTTGAGGATCTCAGATGGCCGGCTGCTCATCAGACAAGAAAGTTGGGCAAGACTAGAAGCACACTCAACTCGACTTTTCTCATGCTTCGTATGTTGCAGTGTCTGTGGTAAATGTGTCTTGCCCTTGGAATCTAAAAAAATATGACCCTCCTTTGAGATGCAAATCTGAACATTTATTAGAAACAGAGCCTGCCTCCCTGACAGCTACAGCTATTCCTTCTTAACAGGTTAAAGAAAAATTTTTTTAAAGCAGGTTGGAGTGTTTTGAGCTCATGAAAAAAAGTTAACTTCACAGGGTCTTTTCTTTTTCGCTCTTAACGGAACATCTCAGCCTCCCACAGGCAGGAACTGACTTATTATGCCCTTGTCTCTAAGGGGTGGCTGTGTGAGCTGTTACGCTGGAAAGAAGATCCCTCTCCAGAAAACAGGACCCTGTGGGAGAACCTCTCCATGATCCGAAGGTTCCTCAGTCTTCCTCAGCCAGAACGTGACGCCATTTATGAACAGGAGAGCAACGCGGTGCATCACCATGGCGACAGGCCGCCCCACATTATCCATGTTCCAGCAGAGCAGATTCAGGTTCGTTTACCTTGGCCAATTCAATATCGCACTAAGTAAATAGAGCTTTACACTTAGCAGGGAAATTAGCGTTTCTCTTCTTCCCGCCAGTCTAAACATAGGCTTTAGCGAGAGAGAACAGTACACTGCCATCTTGCTCAGGGGAGTAAAGGGAAAATTAACACACTTTTTCCGACATGTGTATTGTGTTCCTCTTCCCTCGTCTCCCCACCCACAAAGTGGCAGGGACCCCCTTTTGACACGTCTTGTGTGTCACTCACTTTGGCAAGTGTGCTTTGTTAGAGTTGGGTGGTTTTGTGTGTAAGAGCTCAAATTTTGCTTTTGTTTTTTGAAAATCAGAATCAAAAAAAAAAAAACCAAACCCCACTATTCTTTAGTGACGACCAATACTGCCCTTTAGGAAAGGAATTCCTGTAGAGGAGGTTTATGCAATCACAACTCGGATGCTGTCCAGAGCAAGGAGGGGAGGGAAACCTAACTGGAATCTTGCTTCCGACTCCTTGGCCCTTCCTTCACCTTGTAGCATCTCCCCACACCCTCACAGAACACAGGTTAGGGGTGAGTCATGTCTGTTTGTCTTTCCTTTAGAGCCCCTCTCCCACCACCCTTGGGAAAGGAGAGTCTAGAGGCGTTTTCTTACCAGGCCTGCTGACCCCTGCACCGTGGCTCGGTGCTGCTCCTCAGGTGAGCGGGCACAAGTTAACCTATGCCAGCAAGAGGGGGTGGCGTCAAGACCGGCTCCCTTGGTCTGGATTTTCAGACTTGCAGAGGACATACTAACCATGGTGGTGGCCAACGGCCACTGGGCCAGCGGAGTCAGCCGTGCACCGAGCTGGCCATGTCATGGGACTAGTCTCCATAACTCCCCTATGAAGTTAGATGGGGAAGCTCTGGGATCAGGTCGGTGCCTTATGGCCTTGATTTCTAAGGAAGCATGTTGAACGAACTTGCTGTATGACTTACTTCTGTTTAATCTAAGGGGATGGTTTTAGCTTTCCCCTTTAAGAGAAAATCCCATTGCTTTCCAGGGCCCTTAAATTCTACTGTCTTTGTTGAATCACCTGCATTACTTCTTGGTATTGCTGTGGAAAATATATGTCTGTGTGTGTGTGTGTGTATACACACACACCCTGCTAAAAACAATAATAGGGCTATCCATCCACTAGGAAAAAAAAATCCCTGAGTGTGTATTAAAGATAAATTGGAAAACAGAATCCCTTAGGATATCAAGCACTAAAATAATCATGAAAGCCTGAAAAACTTACTGTTTAGCAAAAACAGGGGAAAAAAAGAAAGGTATATGTTAAGTAATAAAAATAGTACTTGTTTGAAAATGCAAATTGTTTTTAATAAAATTGTTTCTTAGGGGGATAAAAGGAAATACTTAGGCTCGGTATAAGTGTTCTAATAGTTCGGTGCTTACTCAGGTCGATTTGCTTTGATGATAAGAATTATGGATATAGCGTATACAGTGCGTCATGTGTCATACATTTGTTATGTATAATTGTGTATGGAAATTACAGCACATATACAGACACTAATTACGAAAAAGTGTCTGTGTACACTAAATTTAAACCCTAATCACATCTCCGTTTACTATCGACAAAACAGTTTGCTAGCCGTTGTACGGCGGAACAAACCTTTATTTTTCGGTAAGAAAAAAAAAACCAACTTGCAGTGTCAGCCGAGTGCAATTTGGTAAGAAATTGTGTGTCTATTACATCGGAACTGACTGGTAGGAAACTCACAAAAGTGAGAATCCCAGAAATCCTTTGGAGTCGTAAGGGATAGTGCCGAAGAAGAGCAGACGGTTTATCCATTTTATTTGGCATTTAAATAAGACTTTACGTTCTTGCTCCATGGTTTAGCCAGGGATGACATGGGGCGAAAACGCGTTTCTTTCCCCGAGGCTGTGTAGCTCCCCTGTCTAAAATGCCTTTGAACTCCTTACTCCTCAATCTTCACTTTCAATCTTTGTTAATTATTTACATCATAATTTGCTTTGCTGTCTTCGCCTTTGATGCGTATCCTTCTGGTGAAGTTCACGGCTATTTCAGCGCGCTGACTTTTCACTTCCGTGAGCCAGACTGAAAATGAAGGGCCGGGGGGCTCCCCTGACCTCGGATCATGCGGCCAGTGGCTGCCTCCAAAACCCGAGTAACGCCTCCCCTCCTGGTCCTTATCATTTTTACTCCCCCTCCCCCTCCCCCATGCCGTGGGTCATTGAGCCACCCACCCGCTTTTTGTCCTGAATCTCATCCCCCTTGGAGAAGCTACAGGTGGGATTCTGAGCCACCCGCTTCCTCCTCCTAGATGGCTTCTGGCCCTCCGGGGAGAAGGNCCCGGCCGCGAACAAAGATTTCCGTGGAAGCGCTGGGCATCCTCCAGAGCTTCATCCAAGACGTGGGCCTGTACCCGGACGAAGAGGCCATCCAGACTCTGTCCGCGCAGCTTGACCTTCCCAAGTACACCATCATCAAGTTCTTTCAGAACCAGCGGTACTATCTCAAGCACCATGGCAAACTGAAGGACAACTCCGGCTTGGAGGTGGATGTGGCCGAATACAAGGAAGAGGAGTTGCTGAAGGATTTGGAAGAGAGCGTCCAAGACAAAAATGCTAACACCCTTTTCTCGGTGAAGCTAGAAGAAGAGCTGTCGGTGGAAGGAAACACAGACATTAACACTGACTTGAAAGACTGAGATCGAAGTATTATTTTCATTCAACAGTGCCACTGGTATTTACTAACGACGTGACAAGTCCACCTTGTATTCTCGCAGAAAACCTTCGTTGTTCATTGTTTGGCCAATGAATCTTCAGAAACTTGCACAAACAGGAAAGTTGAGAGCGGATAATACAGACTGCACTAAATGTTTTACTCTGTTTTACAAACTGCTTGGCAGCCCCAGGTGAAGCATCGAGGATTGTTTGGTATGAAAAGTTAAAATTTGTGTTCACGGGACGCATCAAGATGCGGACCCGTTAGCATGATACCGGTGATTTTTTTTTTTAAAAAAAAAATTATTATTCTGGAGCCTCAAACAAGCATTATAACTTCTGTGATTATTATTTCCTTCCTTTAATTATTTCTGTAACACTCCACACTGATCTTTGGAAACTCGCCCCTTATTTTAAAAAAAAAGAAAAAAAAGAGTTTGTTACTCTATTGTATGTTACAAAAGAACTATAGACTGTGGAATGCAGTTTAAAGATGACATATGCCAACAAATGCCTTGTATTATATGGCACTGCCGTAATTCAAATTTGTTTTTATTTTGGAAATAAAAGTTCACTGTAATTTTTTTTCATTCTCATTGTTACATGATTTTTTAAAAAAACGAAAAGAAAATGTGAAACACAATTTAGTCCTCATTATTTATTTGTAGATCCTGCAGCATCATGTTGTAATTAATTTTTTGGAAGTTTCCGTTAAGTGTAATATTGCTTCTCTTGTTACCATACTGATTCTTTTCTATTTATAAATGTATTTTGATGGGCAGTAAAACAAAGTGTCTTAAAAGTTTTAAATAGAGAAAATGTGCTTTACACAGTTGCCTATAAAAAGTGCTCTATGTTATCCAAGCAATTCATACTATAAGCTTCACTCTTATTGTTGTATGCAATTTTTACTATCATGCAAATAAGCTTAGGTAAATAAAACTAATAGATCACCTTAGAAAATTATGCAATTAATGTGAAAATAATTGATGTTTGCAATGTGTCTTCCTTTGGTTTACAATCAATTTTAAAGCTACATCTGTATAAAATTTCTGTATAAAGGTGTATTTCTTTTTTATGAGTTTATGGCTATGAAAACACCAGCTATTTTGTTACAGCTGGCTGTTTTTATAAGTGTATCACAATTTTCTTTATGCAGAAATGTTCTGATTAGGAGTGGTCATTGACTGTAACTACACAATTAAAATTGTTTGTATGGTATGACATGGTAGGGTTTGTCTGCTTATGTGAAGTAACTTTACAGAGTCAAAGATGGCCCTCTCAGTTAGGTGCATGTTACTATTTTCTTGACGATATTTTACTGATTTTATAAAGAGCAATCGAAAAGTCACTTGAAACACTGTAAATTTAAATCAGAAGCCTGTGGTCATTTTTTTAAGTTTTAACAACGAAGACCATAACCTGTTTTCTGGTTAATATTTTGCCTAATAAACAGAGATAGCAGAATGGTCAGATGACCTGCCAACAAAAGCATAAATCTAGTCACTAGGAGTTAGGCGCTTAGAATGAATTCATCCTCATTTATTTCACAGTATTTAATTATGGCGACACTTTTTTTAAGCTAATGTATAAATATGTTAAAGGCCTTTAACAGTAACATTAAGTAGGGAAAAAATGGATCTTCTGTATAAAAACCTCATAGTAAGCAATGTATTTTTTTAAGTTATAAGTGGAATATAAGTTAATGACTCTGAGCTCATTTGATTATGTATGTCCTAACTATAGGAACTAAATGAAGAAAATAAGAATAACACACCTGGAATTTAAACACAGTCTTCAAAATTCTCGCAACTTAAAAGCTCTGTAAACTCCCAAGATCGAAAATGAGATGTGCTAATGGCCGTGGAAAGGATTGAGGCCAGTGTTGCAGTTTTTGATTATTATTATTTTGTTTGTATTCACTTCATCTTTGGCTGCTTTTTAAGGTTTCCTAGATGTTAACGGGGGTATCTGTCTGGGTTCCTTGATGGTTGGTTCTGAAATTGTCCAATCTCTTCACGCCTGACATTTTTCCAGGCCCCGATGAGCTCATTGGTACGCAACTGGGCTGCTTTGATGTTGAACTTTTACTTAAGAAACAAAAATGGCATCATTGAAGACTCCCAATTCAGCTGTAAAAAGTACTATTTACTTTTGAAGCACAGCTGAACTGCTTCGAAGGCAGCTGGTTTGCTCTTAAAATTGTATTGAAAAAGTTCTTTTTATTAAATGAGAAGACAACTTTTAAACATTTCTTGCTCAGAGTTCAGCAAATCATTTGAGCAAACGGAATTTGAATTAATAAGATAGAAACTAGATGTCATGTATTTAAAAAAATGAAGAAATAGATACAAGTATGCCATAAAGTTTTTTACAAAATCCTTTCTCCCTCCTTTTTCCCTCTGAGTTTATGGGGGGGAAGCTAGAGCAAAGTGTAGACTCTTATTTTATTTTTTTAACCAGCCCAACAGAATATAAGGTGCCAGAAATTTACTATTTTTAGAACGAAAAATTGGGTTGCGAATACGATTTTGCCATTCCCGGTAACCTAATTTCTTTCGAAATAACATTTTGAATGAGTTGATGAGTGTGTGTAAGAAATCAATACAATACTAATAAAATTCTCACTTAGACCCTTAAGCAGCATAATCTTACTAACACGATATTTTAAACCAAAAATAAAAATAAAAAGCACATAGTAAAAAAGAGTGATGGTCATGATGGAGTGAGCAAAATTGTTTTCAGGGAAGATAGCACAGTTCGAGATGGATTCGTTTGGGTGATCTTCCACATTGCTCCCCTCATGTTTCGCATTGTTACTCCCAGTCCTCCTCCTACCAGTGGCTATGGGGAAAACTCCTTGACCAAGCTTCATTGTGTCCGAGTATTTCAGAAACTTTTAAAAGCTGGGCATGACATCGCGCTTTGTGCTGTTAACACCTTAGCAGAGTCAGGTAGTTTACGGGTAATATTCAACCTTGTGCATCTCAATCTGTCATGGATTCCTTCCCTCAGCACTTTGCCACTAATTTGTATTACACTCTGTGGCCATATAATACTTGCACATTATGCAAAAAATAATGTTGACAGTATCTCCTTGGCACGTAATATGCAGAGTTGACACATAACCTTTGAAAACCAAGGTACCTAATATGTGTGCCCTACTTGTATGGGACTTGGCTAGAAAGTCTGTACATATTATGTATAAAATGTGTATTGATTAATATTTAGTCCTAAGGAATTCTGAGCTAAAAAGAAGTGTTCTTTTTTTTTTTTCCAAGTAGTGATATCTATATCTAACTGTGCTTATCTAAAATATATAGCTTGAGTAGAAGACATTTTCAAAATGGTTCAACATTGAGTAAAAATGACAATCCCATACATTCCACTATTAAATTCTGCCCTTTTCCCTGTTGTTATCATCAGCTAATATTAAGGTCCTTGATTGTCACGATATTATCAATAAATGAGGTATTCTGAACTGCCTGGTGATATTTTCAAAACAAGCAAAATGTGTATACCCTATTACACAGCCCCCCAAATAGGACTGTCTTGCTAAACCAAGCCAAAAATTTGCATGATGGTGTGGAAACCAACGAAGGTCCAAAACTATTAATCACATTCAAAATATCAGAATATACTGAAAACTATAGTCTATCTTACAAATAAGCATTTTCGACTTTTAAAGGGGGCATAATATGGATCCAGTGTTTCTTCCAAGGCAATCCTTTTAATGTAAATACTAAATACTTGCATGTCTTTCGACAGAGGTTAAATTACAGTCTATTAACATGCACATTTTTTATAAAATACAAACTACCCTTATTAAAGGAGATGTGGTGAAAGTACGTGTCCAGAATACTATTACCTGTTTAACAATACCAAATGTCAAGTAAAAGTAGTTCAGAATTAATGTTTAAAAGATGCGCAACATTTTTAAGTCTTTCTTACAATACCCTACTTCTGTGAATCATGTATTTCCAAATTTAATTTTATCAAAATAATTCCACTAAAATTCCATTACGGCTTCTTGCCTTATACCGAGGTTGTGTATTAAGTCACCTTCTGTCAACTATTTTCAAGTGCTAATATCCTTGTTGTGATCAAAAGCACATGACTTGGGCCCTGGTTTCTGATAATGGTTGATGAGGGAATACTTGTTGCCTTGCAAAGTAAACATGAACTCCTATTTTGCACAGAATTAAATCTGGAACATTATTTCTGTACTATTAGTTGAATTTTTGTTACTGTTATTATTTGCTCTTTATGGTATTTAAGTAACCCCTCATTATAGTGACAGACTCTAAATCATGTCTTTACACCCCCAAAAGGCGTGATGTCCCGTGTGCTGCTCTGATTTTCCACTCACAAAAGAACAAACAGTACTTGTTAATTGAGGATGTTGAGAAGGTACAAATATTTAATGTCTGTGAACGCACTGATCTGTGGCACAAACCTGTCCAATAGCATCTTAATGCGGAGACAGGTTTCATCTACTCTGCCTTTGTTTCCAACTTTGATTTCCGAATTTTACCAGATCTCATTCAAAGCCTTCCTGTGTTCTGAGGGCCCCTTACTAGCAGCATACTCAGATATGCTTAAGATGATAATAGGAACATTTGTAAAATGCTTTGTTATATAAGGTACTGCCACAAACGTATCTCCATTCCACTCTGAGGCACTTACAAGCAGGCTCTGAAATTCCCACTTCAAAGACCAGGGAGAGAAAACTCAACCAGGGTAACTCATTTGTCCAGCTGTTGTGTGGCCACATTGGTTTCAAGCCCAAGCCTTCCATCTATGCATTTCTCTCTCTATTTTCTCCTTAATAAAAGCTTTTCCAAAGGCAGGAAATGTAGAAACATTCATTGCAATTCAAAAATTTCAGAACTATAAAGTAGCCTGCATTTTGTTAATATGAAAAAGTCTGTCACTAAGTAATTGAAACCAAATGCATGAGATGTTAACATCCCAACTCCGCCATCCTGGTCTAAGAGCCGTATACACGAAATATCTTTTCTAGAAAAGCATACACCTTATTATAGGGATGTTCAAATATACACAAAAAAAGAGAATAATGTAATGAACCCCTGACGACACATCCCCAGTTCAACCATTGTAACATTTTCCTAATGAGTACATTGTAAAATTCATTAAAATTAAGATGAAAACTTTATAAATATATTCAAACCGTTCAATGGCTTTTGCCCATAATGATGTTCTCCCATTATGTTACTTTTTACAAAGTGATGAATTTTCTGATTTCTAGAGAAAATACTGAAATGAAGTTTTTCTCACAACTCTCCGAGAATTCTCAAAAAGCCAATTTTAGAAGGAGAGCCTATGAGAATTCCACAAATATTTGTAACATAAAAAGAAAGAGACAAACCAGCCTCTCTTTATTTATAAACAATACGTGCTTTCATATCATTGTTGAAACTAAAGTACATAATTTTCAGTTATGCATAATAAAATATGTAATTAAGCAACATTCCATAGTGGATTAAAGAATTAAAAGCTTCAGGTGCAGAAAAGAATTTGTTGGCATTTTCTTTTTCAAGGTGGTATTTTGAGGTGTTACTTTTCATTTTCCTTTGACATCTTATACACAAATAAATAGACAGACACAGGTGAGAGGCAGAGAAATGAAGAACTGGCTCTACTACAATAGACCTGAAAAATAGTGAAGTAGCGTATTTGTAATGTGCCCACGAAGGCTAAACTAAAAAGCACTGAAATCTAAGCCTGGGGAGAAGAAACATTTCTAAATGGGGGCGTGCATTTCAAGAACTAGAAATGGCAGAATACAAAGTTAACTGAAGTCCATCATTCCTGCGTCTCAAACTACATTAGATTAATTCACACTCCAATTGGTAGAGTCCAGTGGACTTACTTTTCTAATGAAGAACTGCATGTAATTAATAACTGTGCTATAAACACAAGTTGATAGAGGAATTTGGCATCTATCCTATTTTTTAAAAAGAGTCATGCATCAAATAAAATCAAACCACTCAAATGTCAGAGTGTGTCAGGATGATTCTGAAAATAAGTTATTCTACTGAACACTTAAGAAAAAATAATCATATAGAGAGGACACACCTCTAGAACTTTCTGTTTATATACCTACAGCTTTTCATACGATGTTTAAACTACAGTTATAATCAACCGTATGAGAGCAAGTAAATTCAATATCGTGTATTTATATTACTCAAACCCTGACATGGAAGTATCTGTTTGGTGAGTGCATGAATGAGATCAGATAATTTGGAAGAAATATCAGACACATTATAAGAAATGAGAGCCATATTCCATGGACAGTCCTTTTAGTTGGGACTTTTTAAATGGACACATGTAAAGAGGCTCTTGTTAGCTTTTAGCATCTCATGGTCCTGCTGAAATATGACTATCTTGTATTTGTGTGTGTGTGTGTGTGTGTGTGTGTGTGTGTGTGTTTAGCATTTATTTTTGAGAGACAGAGTATGAGTGGGGAGGGGCAGCGAGAGGGAGACACAGAATCCGAAGTAGGCTCCAGGCTCTGAGCTGTCAGCACAGAGCCCAACGCAGGGCTCGAACTCACGGACTGTGAGATCATGACCTGAGCTGAAGTCAGACACTCAACCGACTGAGCCACCCAGGTGCCCCTTTGTATTTGTGTGTGTTTCTATACCTCATCTTATTACAAAAAGAATTAGCTAAGACTTCTATATGTACTGTAATAACATGGGGCAAAAAAGAAAAAATAAAACAAAATTAATCCAAAATTTGGATAGAAAATAACACAAAATGACAAGTGTATTTGACACATAGAAATGCACATCATGAGATCCTACACAATTTATTAGAGTAAGCCACCAAAACTCTAACAGCTTTATTGAGGTGCAATTGACATACAATAAACTGTATATATTTAAAGTATACAATCTGTATATATATACAATCTGTATATACAATCTGTATATAAACTGTATATATTTAAAGTTTTCACACACACACAGGCACACACATCTAAATATGGGTGTATATTTATACACCCACACAACTGGGTACACAATGGACATATCCATTATCCCAATAGTTTCCTGTCCTTTTTGTAATAATCCCTCCCTCCCATCTTCCCATCGTCATTAATCACCATCCCCAAGAAAGCACCGATCTGCTTTCTGTCATTATAAATTAGTTTGTGTATTCTGGGATTTTATATAAATAGAATAATTCAGAATGTACTCACTTGTGTCCACCTTCTTTCGCTGAGCATAATTTTTATAAGAATTCATCCATGTTCAGTTTGTTTCTTAATAGAGTTTAGAGTGAGTATATTGTTGAGGTAGAGTGCAATTTGTTTTATCAATTAAGTGGTTGACGGACTTTTGGGTGGCTTCCAGTTTCAGGCTGATACAAACAAAGGTGTTATGAGCATTTCTTTGTGTGCCTTTGTCCAGATATATGCTTGTAAATTTCTCTTGGGTAAATTCCTGGAAGTAAAGTAACTTCTCATATCATAGGTATTTAACTTTTTAAGAAACTGTTTTCCAAAGTGGTTGTACTGTTTTACAGTCTCCCCAGCAGTGGATGGGCATTCCTACACTTTCACATCCTTGCCAACACTTGATATGGTCAGACTTTTTAATTTTAAGCATTCTTATAGGTGTGCAGTGATATGCCATGAATTGTACTTTGCCTTTCTGTAATAAATTGCATTTCCCTACTGAATATCTTTTCATGTGATTTGCTATCCATGTATCTTCTGTATGAAGTGTTTGTTCTTTTACCAATTTTTCTTATTGGTTGTTTGTTTTCTTATTATTGACTTTTTTTAAATGTTTTTTTTTTAAAGTTATTTCTAGGAGAGAGAGAGAGACAGCGTGAGCAGGGGAGGGTCAGAGAGAGAGGGAGTGACATACTCTGAAGCGGGCTCCAGGCTCTGAGCTGGAAGTCAGCACAAAGCCCGATGCGGGGCTCGAACCCACGAACCGCGAGATCATGACCTAAGCGACAGTCGGACGCTTAACCGACTAAGCCACCCAGGCGCCCCTTTTATTATTGACTTTTGAGAGTCCTTTACATATTTTGGTTACAAGTCCTTTGTCAGATATGTGATTTGCAAATAGTATTTCAGTCTATGTTCTCATTCTCTTTGAAACCAGAAAGAAGATTTTAGGTGAAGTCCAATTTAACAATTTTGTTTTTGCCTTTAAAAGTCTTGCTGTTAGTTATATTGTGCAATCCAAGGTCACAAAAATGTTCTCCTATCTTTTCTTTTAGAATTTTTATGGTATGATCTAATTTGAGCTCATTTTTATATATGGTATAAGGTATCAAGGTATGGATCAAAAATTTTTCTTTTTTTATTTTTTCCGTATGCATTTCCAATTATTCTAGCACCATTTATTTCAAAGGTTATTCTTTTTCTACTTAGTTACATTTGCATTTTTGTGAGAAATCAATTGATCATATATGTGTGTGTCATTTCCGGACATTTAAAAAATTTATGTTCTTGCTCTTTATCAACCTTTCCACCGAGATCATCTGTTTTGATTAACTCTGGATGTCTTAAATTCAGGTAATCTATGTAATCTAAAGTCTTCAAATTCTATTATTCTTAAAAATTGTTTTAGGGGCGCTTGGGTGGCTCAGTTGGTTAAGCATCCAACTTCGGCTCAAGTCATGATCTCACGGCTCGTGGTTTCCAGCCCCACGTCAGGCTCTGTGCGGATAGCCAGCTCAGAGCCTGGAGCTTGGGCCCTGGAGCCTGGTGCCTGGAGCCTGGTTAAGATTCTGTGTCTCCCTTTCTCTCTGACCCTCCCCTGTTCTCTCTCTCCTCTCTCTCTCTCTCTCTCAGAAATAAATAAAACATTAAAAAAAAGTTTTAATGATTCTGGGCCTTTTCATCTCCCTGTGAATTCCCGATACAGCTTGTCAATTTCTACGAGGAAAGAAACACATTTGCTGAATTTTGACTGTGCTTTAGCATTTGAGATTGCTTTAGCTCCATAGATCATTTTGAGAAAAAATTGGCCTTTTAATAATATTGAATCTCCAGATCCATGAACACGATATACCTCTTCATTTATTTGGGTCTTTCCTTTCTCTCAGCAATCTTTTTATGGTTTTCAATATACAGTTCTAGCATATCTTCTCAGATTTATCCCTAGATTATTTCATATTTTTTATTCCCTCACATGTATTTTTAGAATTTTTGATTTTCAATAGTTTGTTCCTAGAATATGGATACAGAATTGATTTTTTTTGTATATTGATCTTTTTCCTGCAAACTAGCCTACACTCACTTAGTAGTTCCAGCAGCTTTTTCATAGATTTCATCACATTTCCTACACAGATAATCATGTCATCTAAAAATAAAAACAGTTTTATTTCTTCTTTGCAATCGAAATACATACTTTCGTCTCTTCTCTTCTTTTCTCTTCTCTTCTCTAGAACATCAAGTACAATGTTGAATAAAAATTGAAAGAGAAGATATCTTTGCCTTCTTCCTGAACTTAAATGCTAGCAGTGTTCTAAGCCCTTTACAATACCAATTCACTTAATCTGTATAATAACAACCGCATAAGGTAGATACATTATTATCATTAGACTATTGATAATTAAACTGAAACACAGAGGATTTATGTAACTGGCCCTACTGAATATATCTCTCAAAAGCTCTTTCACTTCTCAAAATGTAGCTAGAGTTTTTGCCTTGGCACTCACTGCTTTATCCTTACCAAAGGTTCATTTTCACACTCAATTCTTGGTTAGGTTGTTCGACAATGCAACAAAATCCTATTTTACTAAAACGAAGTTGAAATGTGAAAAGGGAGTAGGGAGAGGGTTGTGCAAAAGAATAAAACTAAAAAAAAAAAAGAAGAGCGCTAAAAGAAGGAAGAGGGACTCAGGAAAAGAAAGACAAAGATGTTAGGGAGGATATAAGAAGTTTTTGGATGGCAAGTGAGATTACTCAAAGGGGAAGCATACCTCCTGAATATTTCCATATTATGAGTAAAAAAGAAATTCTGGAGACCACATTGAAACTGACTCCTTTTAATGATTCTGGAAGCAGTCCTTTTTAAAGTTTGGTGCTTCTAGTAAGTGCCCTTCTTTTGGAAAAAGAAAGTATTCTATCTATAATATTAGAGGACATCAAATGACCATATCAAAGCCCTGGATCAGACCTCTGCAGTCTATGTTCCACGGACCAAACCTGTCTTGCCACTTGTTTTATAAATAAAGTTTTATTGGAGCATTGCCATGCCCATTTATTTATACTCTCTGTAGCTGCTTTTGTGCTACAACAGAACAACTCGCATGGCTGTGAAAGAGTCCACATGGCCATCAAGCCTCAAATATCTACTCTCTGGCCCTTTATAGAAAATGTTTGTCACCCTCTGTCCCAGGTCACTAAACTGTGCCACGGTTTGAAAAGGTGAAGAATTAAAGCAATTTCCTGAATAATTTGTATTAAAACAAAATCATCATTTCAGTGTTTTTATAAGAGTTGGAGCATATATTAACTAGAACTCACTTGTTCTCAACTCCACAGTCTTACTGTATGTGTACAAAGAACTTAATTCTTTCGTTTCTACTAGTTACCTCATTGGCCTATGCAAGAGTATAAGACTAGACATCCCACACCCTGTTGTCACCAGAAACTCTTCTATAAATTTAGAAAATTATTGACTAGAAAGTTCACCCTTTCTTGATAAACTCAAGAAGTGTTAATATTCTTGGCAAAATTGTCTTTGCACTAATTGCCACATGCATCTGCTCTGTGAGATTGCTTAGACTGTAAGAGCATTTGTTCTCTCCTGCAATCACTGCTTCCTGGCCCAGCAGAAAGCTAGATCTGTCTTATTTCCATCTTGAGGAGGACACACCACTGACAACCGTAAGCTTTTCCTTTGAGGATCTGAGATTAAATTGACACTTGACTTGATGGCCCTTTGGGGAATGATTCAATCTAAAGAGAGTTCTGCTAAAGCAAACCAAGACCACAGGGACTTAAATAATTCCTTCTTACATACAGAACCTCCACTATTTCAGAAAGCCTATTTCTGTAGACCCAGTGGTTGAGTGCCATGTCCTAGAGAAACATTGTCCTGAGCACTAGAGAACCCAGGAGGAGCAAAGGGCCTTGTCCTCATCTCTCTTAACCCTTGGGCTCAAGAAACCTACAGAGACTGAGTAATGCCATCAGCGTGTCTAGGAGACAGTAACTGCAGAGCCTAATTCCGTCTGGATTGGACCCAATACTCTCAATACCCCTCCCCACCCAGCAATAATGAAGAGAACCCCACCAGATGTCAGTGAAAGGCAGTGGGGAAGCTAGACTTCTACCCTTAACCTGGTAATCGTTAGGAGGTATCCCCTCTTCCCTTGCCTACTTGTGTCAAAATAAGTTAGCTAGCACAGAGGATTTAAATATGATACAGAACTTCAGCAAAATATCCAGATTTCAGTTAAAAAACTAATCGTACCAAAACCCAGAAAAATCTCAAACAGCATGTAAAAAGGACGATCAACAGATACAAACACTAAGACCACAGAGATATCAGAATTATGCAGCAAAGATTTTAAAGCACTCATGAAGATGTTTTAATGAGCAATTACAAACATATTTGAAACAAAAAAGTAGAAAGTTTCAGCAAAGGTCTAGAAGCTATCAATAAGAACCAAGTGGAAATGTTAGAACTGAAAGGTACAGTAAATGAAATAAAAAAACTGAATGAAGAAGAAAGGCAAGGCTGAAAAAGTAATTGAAATAATGGCCGAAAACTTCCCAAAAGACATAAACTACAGAGTCACTAAACTGAGCAAATGCCAAATATGATAACCACAAAGAAATCTAAGACACATTATGATCAGACTTCTGAAAACTAAAGACAAAATAATTATCTTGAAACAGCAAGAAAGAAATAACACCCGACACACAGGGGAAACATTTTGAAACCTAACAAATTTCTCATCAGAAACCATGGAGATCAAAAGGAAATGGCACAATATTTTTCAGGTACAGGAATAACAGTGCAAAGGTTAATGAGGAGATGGAAAGGAAGTGAGTGTAACTATAATGGGCATCAAGAGGGCTCCTTGCATCGATGGAAATGAACTGTACCTTCATTGAATCAGTGGCAATGACATTTCTGAGATATGACCCAGGAAAAGTGGGTAAAGAGTGCATAGATCTCTCTGTATTATTTCTTATAGCTGCATATGAATCTATGATTATCTCAAAATAAAAAGCTTAGTTAAAAATACATTATGAAATTAAAAATAGAACTACCATACAATCTAGGGGTGCCTGCGAGGCTCGGTTGGCTAAGTGTCTGAGTCTTGTTTTTGGCTCAGGTCATGATTTCACAGGTTCATGAGAGAGCCCCCTCTCTCTCAACACAGAGCCTGCTTGGGATTCTTCCTCTCCTTTCTCTTTGCCCTCCCTTGCTTGTACACACATGCATGCGCTCTTTCTCCCAAACTAAATAAATAAACTTAAAAACAACTGTCATCAAATCCAGCAGTTCCACTTCTGGATATAAATCCAAAAAAATTGAAAGCAGGGTCAAAGAGATGATCGCACAGCTTTCTTTGCAGCAACACTATTCACAATAGCCAAGAGGTTGAAGCAACCCAAATGTCCATTGATGGATGAATGGATAAATAAAATGTCATGTATATTTATATATGACATGTATATATAGCTCCCATAATAGATATAGACATAGACATAGATATAAATAAAGGGGCGCCTGGGTGGCTCAGTCAGTTAAGCGTCCAACTTCGGCTCAAGTCACGATCTCACGGTTTGTGGGTTCGAGCCCCGCGTTGGGCTCTGTGCTGACAGCTAGCTCAGAGCCTGTGACCTGCTTCAGATTTCCCTCTCTCTCTGCCCCTCCCCTGCTCATAGTCTGTCTCTCTCTCTCTCTCAAAAATAAATAAAACATTAAAAAAAAGATATAGATACACACAAACACACACCACACTGGAATATTATTCTTTCTTTAGAAAAGAAGAAAATCCTGTCACATGCTATGACATTATGTTAGGTGAAATGAACTAGTCATAAAAATAAAAACACTGTGTAGTTCCACTTAAAAGATGTATTTAAAGTAGTCAAATTCACAGAAACATAAAACAGAATGATGATTACCAGAGGCTGGGGGTGAGGGGAAAGGAGAGTTGTTATTTAATGGGTACAGAGTTTGAGATTTGTGACATGAAGAGTTCTGGGTATCTATTTCACAACATTGCAAGTATACTATTGACTGTACACTTAAAAATGGTTAAGATGGTAAATTTTATGTTACGTGTTTTTCACCACAATAAAAAATATGAGAAAGGAATTAAAATACATTTAGCAACTTTTGTTTATGTAGATTGTGTCTATTACTACTTACCTATATTTGGCATTAAAACTGAGACATTTAGGGGCATCTGGGTGGCTCAGTCGGTTAGGTGTCCGACTTTTGATTTCAACTCAGGTCATGGTCTCGTGGTTCATGAGTTTGAGCCCCACACTGGGCCCTGAGCTGTCAGCTTGGGATTCTCTCTTTCTCTCCCTCTCTCTCTACCCCTACTTGTGCTCTCTCAATCTCTCTCTCTCTCTCTCAAAAATAAATAAACTTTAAAAAATATTCTAAAAAGTATAATAAAAAATAAATAAAAAACTGAGACATTTAAAAGTATTTATAAATTCATTAAAAGGTCAATTATAAAGTCATTAACTGTTAATGTAAATGATATCTTTTTCTTTAAATTTACCATATATTTGAAAGTAATTATTGTAAATAGTAGCATTGTTTTACATTTTGAACATCTCTTTAATATCTACCTCCTAAACGCTGTCTGGGTAGCTCAGTCGGTTAAGCATCCTACTTCAGCTCAGGTCACAATTTCTCGGTTTGTGAGTTTGGGCCCCACATCAGGCTCTGTGCTGACAGCTGAGAACCTGGAGCCTGCTTCAGATTCTGTCTCCCTCTCTCTCTGCCCCTCCCCGACTCGTTCTCTCTCTCTCTCTCTCTCTCTCTCTCTGTCTGTCTCTAAAAAATAAATAAACATTAAAAAATATTTACCTCCTAGGAAGACAGCTGGATTATTTACTTCTGCAATCAATCTGTTGCCATGTTATGTACCTCATACACTCTGAAAAACGTACTACACATTCATGAGGAAAGAACAGTCAATTAGTCAGATAATATCTCATTATTATTATTCTTATGAACATAGTTTCAACCTTGCAGACTGCTTAAAAGATCTCAGGGACTCACACAGGTTTCCAGATCACAATTTGAGAACCGGCAAACAAGACCATTCATCATCCCAGTGACCCAGGACTCTGTGGGAGATCAAGTTATTGATTAAAATTCCTGATTCTTATGGGGTAAGATTTGCATCTCCACCCTTGCTATGGCCAAGTACATTCTCCCACCACTTGATTTTGGGCTTGGCCATGGACCTGCTTTTGTTAGTTGTCTTGAGGCAAGTAGAAGCCTCAAATGTCTTGAGTAACTACCTCCCTTCAGCCGGAAGCCCAGTATAAACAAACACGAGCATATCTGATTCTACCTCACTGTGAGGAACCAAGCTCAGCCAATCACTCACACTGAAGCAGAGCCCGGCTGAGCCAACCCGAGATTAGCTGATTGTACAGTGAAACTGCAGACTCATGACCATAAGACTAAATATTTATTTGTTAAATGCCCCTGAGTTTTTGAATGGTTTATTATACATTACTGTCATAATGGCTGACTAATTGAAGCCTAAATCTTACTGGTTGAATAAAAGGAAACACGTGAAGAAACAGTTACTTAGTCAGGAGGAAGAGAAATCCAACGGGCAATTTTATTCAAAGAATTGTGACCATGAATCCTGTCTTGAATGAAGTCAGGACAAAAGAGAATTCATTAAAAACACAGCCCAATACATTTAAAGACAAACTCTTTGATGAGAGAGAAGTCATAAAATATTACCGAAGGAGATCAGGAAGGGAGCTCTTTCCTTGCGTGGGGGTTTCTTTTTAACAGGTGGCTCCATGGCTCAAGATGGACAGTCTTGCTTATTTTCCTGCTTATCCAGGAAAAGGAGTCTAAATAAATACCAGAGGTGTGAGAGAGGTGAAAAAATTATCTGGAGGGTGTTTGCCCAGAAATTTTCAGTGTCTTAGTGCATTTTTTCTATTTAATGTTCTATTTGCTGTGTGTTCTTTTTACACAACTACATTTAAAATGTTACCCAACAAATATGTATTCAATACCTCCTATTTTCTTTTGGATTCTCATGAAAGCAAACCCTCGGACGTAGGTTTGGGTGCTAGTAATGTTTTAGAGACTCAGAGGAACTAGGCAGAATGAAGCTCAGAATTGCCCCCCTCTGGGTGGGAAGACTGAAGTATTTGTCTACAGATTCCCACCTCTCATTGGTGCCAAGCTGGCTTCGGGTTTGTTAAATCTCCATCACTGTGGTAGTTGTTCTTAATATCCCTTTATTGGCAAAATTTCAAATACAGCAGGAAAACCCTGGACTACTAGCAATGTGATGGGGTGGAAGAGGCCAACAGAAGAAATTCCACGTAATTGCTTCATTGGGAGCATTAATGATTGATGAAAGCCATGGCTTTCATAGAGTGGTCCAGAGAGGAATGCTATAGGAGCTTTTTTAGAGATGCAAATTCCTAAATCTCTGAAAGAGACTCTTACATCAACAAAACATCAGGAGAAGCATTCACATTGAAATTTAAGAGCTAAAGATTGGAATGCCCCAGTCTCTAAAGTAAGATTCTGTTAACCAAGAAAGTATGGCACATTGGATAAAGATAATTGTTTTCGTTCTCTTAAAAATTATTATTATCATTTTATTTTAGAGAGAGAGTGCACAAGGAGGGGAGAGAGGCAGAGGAGGGGAGAGAGAGAGAGAGAGAGATGGAGGGAGAGAATCCCAAGAATCTCCATACTCCACTGAGGTGGGGCTCAGTCCCATGACCCTGGGATCATGACCTGAGTGGAAACCAAGAGTCAGACCATCAACTGACTGAGCCATCCAGGCGCCCCGATTGTTTTCATTCCATACTAGTGTCTACTGATTTGCAGATTACAGTCCCGCCCATATATATATCATTGTATCTTTCATTCTGCTCTGCTGACACCCACACACGACTATGGGGCTTTGGAACAGTATGAATATACCAAGACATCCTACAGCTGATGACAAATAAGTCATGAGTAGGAAAGCTTGCCATGAGGAAAATGCTACCATAATATAGAGTGAAATTTCTCCCAGGACACCTACTGCAAACTTTAATTCCAGAGAGAGTTTCAGGGTTGCTTAATTCTTTTTCACAACCTTATCTTGTCATGAAGCTCCCTTTCCTACTGGCTCAAATGGGTAGGGTAGAGGCAGGATGGATGGGAATTCCATGCACAAACCAAAGGACATCACCCACATGACTCTCCAAGCAATATAGGCTTCCAATATTTAAAATGTCTCTTTCAAAATTTTCAATTGAAGATAAATATAAAAAACAAGTTCACTTTTATTGCAAACATGCTGGAAAAGCATCTTTACCCACGGTGCTTAGGCCTCTTAGCAACTTGATTTTAATCTATTCCAGTATACATATCCACATTTAGAATATTTGTTTCACTGGAATAGAAATTGCTGATTAGACGACAAGTCAACAATTAAGGAGGACTAAACTGGAGAGAATTGAAGTTATACCAAGTTTATCTTCAGACATAATGGAATTAAACTAGAAACTGGTAACAGAAAGACAATGGGAACATTTCCAAACACTTGCAAATTAAACAACACACTGAAATAACCCGTGGGTCACTGAGGAAGTCTCAAAAAACATTAAAAACTATTTTGAAGTGAAGAAGTGCAGCATGTCAAAATTTATAGGAGCAGCTGAAGCCATGCTTAGAGGGCAGTTTACAGCAATAAATGCTTATATTAGAAAAGAAATAGCTCAAGTTACCACCTATAGAAACAAAACAAAGAAGAGTCTAATGAACCCAATTGAGCAGAAGGAACAAAATAGTACGGAGCAAAAATCAAAGAAATGAAAGTCAACCGAGAGAGAGAGAGAGAGAGAGAGAGAATAAGTAAAACCAAAAGCTAATTCCTTAAAAACGTCCATAAGTCTAGCAAGAATGACAAAGAAAGAAAGACACACATTACTCATATCAAGAATGAAAGTGATATCACCGCAATCACAGCAGATGGCAAAAGAATCTTAAGGGAAAACTATGAACAACTCTGTGCACATAAATTCTACAACCATGATAAACTGGACAAATTGCTTAAAATTCACAAACAGCTAAAACTCACCCAGGATGAAACAGACAACCTAAATAGCCCCATAATTTTATTTTTAAAAACCTGAATTTGGAGTTTAAAAATATTCTAAAACTAAATCTCCAGACCCAGGTGATTTCACTGATTAATTATACCAGACATTTAAGACAGAATTAATCATACCAAATGTACGCAGTCACTTCCACAAATAAGAAGAGAAGATACTTCTCAGCTCTATTTATGAGACTAGCATTGTGCTTATAAAAAAAACCAAAGACATTAAAGCTACCGACCAATATCTCCCAAGAACACGGACACAAAAATCCTCAAAAAAAGGTAGCAAATTGAATCCAGCAATATCCCAGAAGAACAATATATCACAAACAAGTGGAGTGTTTTCAGAGATTGCAACATTATATCAATGTTTGGGAATCAAGCAATGCAATTTACCAGATTAGCAATATAAAGGGGAAAACCACATGGTCATATGGGCACAGAAAGACATTAAAAAGAATCTATTCTCAACAAACCAGGAACAGAAAGTAATTATTTAACCTGATAAAAGGCATCTACAAAGTATCTACAGCTAACATTACACTTAATGTCGAAAGGCCGAATGCTTTCCACCTATTATTAGGAAAAAGGCAAGGATGTCTATTCTCATCACACCTATTCTTTGCAATAAGGTAAGAAAAAGAAAGTTAAAAGGCATAAAATTGGAAGAAAGAGATTAAACTCTTCCTGCTTGCAGATAATATGGGTTTTTTAAAGTGTAATTCTAAGGAACCTAATAAAAACTTCAAGAAACAGTAAGTGAGTTAACCAAGATGAACAAATAAAAATCCACTAGATCTCTATACATAAGCAATGTAAAATTGGCAACTAAACTTAAAAAGAAAAGATTATTTACAATAGTGTTGTATAGATGGGGCCTTCTGGGGCTCTCTCTTAGCCAGTCCAGTGCAGGCACAATCTGGGCAGAAGACATTGATGGGATAATCTTCTGCTTTACTTCCTTTCTCCTTCTTCAGACAGTTTTTTCCCCTTATCCACATTCTTTGAAAGCAGATACCTTTCAGGGGAGCCGAGAAGGCTCAATGGATAATGTAAAACAGAAGAAATGGTGATTTGAAAGCATTCACTGGCTTTTTAAAAGCTGGTATCGAATGACCCAGCCATCTCATTCCTAGATATCCACCTAAGAGAAATGAAAGCATATGTCCCCACAAAGACTTTACACAGATAGGTCATGGTAGCCCCGAGCTTTAAACAACATAAATGGCTATTGGCTGGCAAATGGAAAAATGAATTGTGACACATCCATGCTATGGAATACTACTCAGCAATAAAAAGAAATGAATTATGGGTATATAACTGCCATGTGGATGAACTGCAAAAACATTATACTGAAGAAAAGAAGCCAGATATAAAAGTATACACTGAAAGATTCCATTCACATGTAATTCTACAACAGGCAAAATCAACCTACGGAGACAGAAAGCAGATTAATGACTACTAGAGACAGCAGGTTGGGAGTAATGAAGTATAATGGGGCATAAAGGAATCTTTGGGGTGATGGAAGTGTTCTGTCAATTGTGGTGGTAGATACACTGATAAATTTTTCAAAACTCAATGAAATTGTTCCACTTAAAATAGGTGCATTTTAATTTATGTAAATTATATCTCATTACCACACTTTTCTTCATTATCTTCTACCATCTGGCTTAGAATGATTCTTCCTTCTCTCTCCTCTTTCCTTCCCTTCCCTTCTCTCCTCTCTTCTCTCCTCTCTTCTCTTCTCTCCTCTCTTCTCTTCTCTCCTCTCTTCTCTTCTCTCTTTTTTTTTTTTTTAACTCAAATGCTTCTCAAGCTAAACGTGGCTCCACTAATCTTGGGATAAAAAGGAAATCAATATTCTCTGGTCAGCATCCTGGAATATGAAAAACGATCTGATAGCATGTTGGAACTATCTGGAGTCAAGTGTAATGAAAACATTGCAGTCAACTGGCTGAAGGCATAAATCAGATCTGTGCACATATTCCTGAAACAAGCTCAACCTCAGTATAAAGAGTGGTGGACAAACTCCCTGCAGGGGCGTGCTGGCAGCAGGCAAAGCTCTTCCTGTCCAGAGACTGTGGAGGAGACAAGTGTTTTGGAGGCAAATGCATGTATTGTGGATACTGACTATGTTGCATGAACCATCCTGCAGATGGTTCTGGACTCACCACCAGAATGAAGAAAAGGGGAGGGGGAGATTTCTTTTCTGGGACACTATGGCTCCAGGTATGACTTTTTACCTCTTGCTTTATAGGGTTCTAATATTTGAAACCTAATTTCTATCTTAATGTGAACATTATTTGGACCAATGAAGAATTATTCCTTTCAAGACAAGGAAAGTAGTCTTCCTCTAGTTTTCTTTTTTCTTTTTTTTCTCTAAAAAGAGAGAGAAACAGAGAGAGAGAGAGAGAGAGACAGACAGAGAGCAGAAGCAGGGGGAGGGGCAGAGTGAGAGAGAGAAAGAATCTTAAGCAAGCTCCACACCCAGCACAGAGCCTGACACAGGACTTGATCTCACAACCATGAGATCATGACCTCAGCTGAAATCAAGAGCTGGATGCTTAACTGACTGAGGCACCCAGGCAACCCCCCCCCTTTGTTTTTAATTTTTTTTTCTTAATCATAGAGGTCAGGGCTCCTCCAAAGGACAACCCATTAAACAGCCAAAACCTAAATCAAAACAATTTCTTGACAATATTTAAAATAGAAATTAAACTAAGATAAACGTTTTCTCATTTTTCAAGAAATTATTTTTAAAGGCACACTCTAAAACCTCTCTCTCAGTCTAAAGTTCACTGAACAAAGAAGAACCAGTGAGATTGCATCAGCACATCCATGTAGGTACACAAATCAGTTTGACCATGGCTGATAGGACAGATTATGACTATGGGTCATGACGATAAGATCAAATAGCGTTCTTTTCTAGTTCAGTGGACAAAGCCACATAGTGGTTGAATGGTTTGGCCAAACATCCCGAGGAAGTTGGTGCAAGTGCAAAAGATATATATAAGTATGTGTGTGTGTAATGATTTCCTGCTCCTACCAGCCAATGGCTTTGTCTAAAAGAAATAGTCACTGAAGGTTTGAAATGTCCATTTACTTACATTTGCTACACCCTACTGAAGACTAGCTAAAGGTTTGGCAGTCAAAGAACAGCCTAAAAATTAACAGAATCACATTATTTGCTGGAATGACATTATATGCTAGACACAAAGGGAAAACTGTCATTTCAATGCAAACAATTTTTAATTGTACAAATCATACAATGACCAAAAAAGGTTTTCTTAAGTTTATTTACTTATTTTTCAGAGAGCAAGAGAAAGAGAAAGAGAGAGAGAATGTGCACAAATGGGGGAGGGGCAGAGAAAGAGAGAGGGAGATGCAGGATCCGAAGTAGGCTGTAGGCTTTGAGCTGTCAGCTCAGAGCCCAACATGGGGCTTGAACCCAGAACCCATCTGAAGTCAGATGCTTAACTGGCTAAGCCGCTCAGGCACCCGAAAAAAAGTTACTTTGAAAAATAAAAGCCTAACATCCTCATCCTAATAGCACTATTTTCATTTTGCGTGTTCTTTTACTATTGGTCAATAAGAATAAAAATGTACTTACTTTATTGAAGTTTTCATTTGCTTTTAATTTTGTTTTATGATTTGTCATTTGTCAGTAATTTTCCTAAGGGCTAAAGCTATTATTCTTGAAGAATTTTCTTAGTTGAAAACAGACATATGGATCATTTAATCTAGCCTTTGTTAAAGTGTTTTATCTGGATTTTATTGGGTATTAACCTGAAGAAAGGATCCCATGATTAAATAAGTGGGTTGATTTGTGATAATGGTCACATAGACTTGAGAAATGAGAATTGACATGGCATATTTGATTGCAGGCCCTTTTTCTTGTATTTAAAAAAAAATTTAAACATTTATTTATTTTTCAGAGACAGAGTGAACAGGGGAGGGGCAGACAAAAAGTGAGATGAGAATCTGAACCAGGTTCCAGGCTCTGAGCTGTCAGCACAGAGCCTGATGTGGGGCTCGAACTCACAAACCACAAGATCATGACCTAAGCAAAAGTTGGGCACTTGACTGACTGAGCCACCTAGGTGCCCCACAGGCCCCTTTTCAAAAGGAGCATCTCATAAGATTTGTATTTCACATAATTTGCTCCTTTTTAAAGAAATGTTTTATTTATTTTTGAGAGAAAGAGAGAGAGAGAGACAAGCATGAGCAGGGGAGGGTCAGAGAGACAGGGAGACACAGAATCTGAAGACAGGCTCCCGGCTCTGAGCTGGCTGTCAGCACAGAGCCTGACACGGGGCTCAAACCCATGAACCATGAGATACTGACCTGAGCGAAAGTCAGACGCTTAACTGACTGAGCCACCTAGGCAACCCTCACATAATTTACTCTTTACAAAACATTATTCAGATCAACTTCTCTGTCAGGAACTGAGGCCCAGAGACATTAAGACTCCTCATCGCACAGTTAACTTGTGACAGAATCTAAACCAAAATTTATAAACCAAGTTTCCAAACACAGAACTTTTACCAAAATTTCCTTTATTCTTTTGGAAATATTCTCACACTGCCACCAAAAATTCTCGGCAATTGACAATTCCATGAATATAGTCTCTTATCATGATATCCTTCTGTGGAATCAATGATACAAACAGAAGTTCTCCTTTTTATCTTAGAGAAAGATGAGGTACAGAAGATCACATGACAAAACTTGAGATAGGTATTGAAAGAGTGATGCCTGGAGATTTGTGGCCCTGGTGAAGACATTAGCAAAATCAGTGCCTAAATAAATGTGCATGCGTGCAAATTGTTAATATGTTCTGTACACTAAGAAACAATAGAATGTTATTGACAAAGTCCACTAGGAAAATTCTAAAGACAATTTCTATTTTTTTGCTGTTGCTTCTAAATACCCTAAAATAAAACTACTAAAAATTTCCTCAATAAACCATAACTCTCATGGAAAAGAACTTTTTTAGGCGAAAGAATGAGTTTTTCTTAGTCCTATAGTGCTTTAAAATTTTGATTCTGAAACTATGAAATATCTGGTCTAGTTGCCAGATTTGGTTGATTAAATCCCACTATTTTATAAAAGGCATCACATATAATTCTTTGATAAACTTTCTTTTTTTTTAATGTTTGTTTATTTTTGAGAGAGAGACCGTGCATGCATGTGGGCAGGAGTGGCAGAGAGAGAGAGAGAGAGAGAGAGAGAGAGAAAAGGACCTGACAGCAAAGCGCTGACACAAGGCTCAAACTCACCAACTGTGAGACCATGACCTGAGCCAAAATCGAGTCAGATGTTAACCCAACGTAGCCACTCAGGTGCCCCTCTTTGTTAAACTTTCTACTATAACTAAAGTTATCTAAGAGCTACATGGTTCGTAATGTCTTAGTTCAAAACACACTTCCCAAAAGATATTGGTTAGGCTATTTTTGTTTGTAAAAAATAAATAAATAAACAAATAAAACAAAAATACGCTTTTCCTCATCGTCTAGGTGGCAGTTGATATGCCCAAGGTAAATTTGTATTTCTTTTCATTTAAACTTGATCTCTAGGTAATGCTAATACAACGAAGGCCTCATCAGTTTTATAGGCAAATGAATTTTCAAGTACCCAAAGTTTTTGTTCTTGCCTTGTCTGCCCAGACCGGAACCCTCTCTTCCACTTTCAAAATCTCTTGTGAGCATTTCTGGAGCCCCCGACGGGCTGCCCTTTAGCTGGCAGATAGTGGTGACCCGTGATTTACGGCTGGCTGTTGGTGTAATCAGCTGCTGTCAGGTTGTTAAATTTGATACCCGTGTATGTGCTGAAAATCAGGCTACGTGCTGTGAACAAATCGTCCTCTGTTCCTCCTACCTGCTTCGTACAGGGAGCCGTGCATCTCAAAAATTCATTCTCAAGTTTCATTCCTGCAATGGGCGATGGAGCTCACTGTGAAAAATCTGGCTTCTGTGCTCCCAGGCTACCAGCCTTTGGTGTGCTGTGGAAGACTAGCAAAGAAAGAGAGAATGACCTTTGCCCCTACCCCATGCCATACTTGGTCACCCAGAACCTGGAGCAGACTTTCTTCTGCCCAGGGCTTTCCAAAGTCCCTTATGAAGATACTTCTGTCGGCACCTGGGTAGCTCAGTCGGTTAAGCGTCCGACTTCGGCTCAGGTCATGATCACACAGTTCGTGGATTCGAGTCCTACGTTGGACTCTGTGCTAACAGCCAGCTCAGAGCCTGTAGCCTATTTCGGATTCTGTATCTCCCTCTCTCTCTGACCCTCCCATGCTCATACTGTCTCTCTCTCTCTCTCTCTCTCTCTCTCCATCAGAAATAAATAAAACATAAAATAAAAAAAGAAGATACTTCTGTCTCATTGTAGCCTGGATGCATTTGCTCAGATAGACCCAATCCTAGTACCCAGAACTGGGGAAGTCATAGCTGCTTCCTTACCTCTTCCAGAGGGCTCTTTCGTGTGTCTGCATTTCCTGGACTCTGATCTCAACCAAATCTTCCCTCCTCAACTAGTCACAAAATGAAGTCCCCATGAATATCAAGGAATGCCATCTGATACTGGTGGTGGTCGGCAGTGCATGCTATTCTCATCAGTTAGAAAAATCAAGTCAAGTTGAAAAAATGCCCCTTTACACTTATTAAAAAGCTTCAGCCCTTGGAGGGAGAAATGTGCACATTAGTATATATAAAAAGACTTGCATAAGTAACGAGGGAGAGTGTGGAGGGGTGGGAAGGCTGGGATGAAGCCATCTGGAGCATTTATATTGAAATAGCTGTTTCTTGGATATTTATTGAAAGCATCTCCTGTTGACAACATAGATTCCTCTATGTCTACTGAGAAATGACTTCTTCCTTAATTTTGTGTAAAAAAATGCATCAGTATCTTTAAATTTTGTCTTCAATGGCAGGAATTCAAGTTATAGATCTATACCTTCAGATTTTGTGGCTGCAATACATATCTGACCTTGGATGGTTTCAGTTTGGAAACATGGATTCAATAAAACAATGGAGACACTGGTGTTTGTGCAGCCATGGTCAGTGGAACACGATGATAACGGTGGTCAAATTCTATTACAAAAAGTTCCTTTAAACAATCACATATGATGCAGTCCTTCAAATAAGTTATGAAGTCCAAATTAGCAGAGCTGGGTATTTCCAAGATTAAAAAATGGTAATAATCCAAAACTGATTTCACATATTAAATCAATGTATCAACATAACAGTGACATCTAATATGGCTTTCTTTCATTCTGTTTTTTTTTTTGAAGTTGCCATGCCAAAATAAATACACAAAAAGTTAAAACATGGCTATGTATTATAATAAATAATTTTACCTTTTATTGGCAATTTTTATAAATATAAACTGAAGTGTGATGGCAGCTCCAAACATACTGTTTTATAAGCAGCAATAGTGGTCAGTTTCTTGACCACATACGTCATGCATTTGATTTAGATACCAACTCCAATAGCCTTTATAAAGGGCTTTGTCAATGTTGATAAAGACCAAGTGAGGGTTCAGGAAATATCTCAGAGGCACAATAGCTCAGAGACACAGTTTTTGGATGGATATGGAAAATGATAAAGAGAGATAAGTTTAAGGCAATTCCTGTTCGGTGTGTTTGCTCAGTTTGTTTTTGCTTTGCAGTCAAGGCGGATGGTAATGCCATTTGCCAAAGTGAAAATGGCAAGCGAGAAAGAAGCATAATTTCAGGAAAATCTGAGGAGAGTGCTCTGGGCATCGTAAGTGTGAGAGGTCACAGATTTCCTAGACAGTTATATACATGCTTCTGGACTGCCAGACTTGTGACAGACAGACTTGTGACAGCCATTTGGGGACCATAAGCAGAATCAGAGCTGAAATGTTGAGCAAGAGTGTGGGAGCGTATTGATAAAGAAAAGATGAGCACTAGTAGAACATCCTTGAAGAACTGTGAGATTTCAGAATCAGAGAAGAAGCAAAGCTGAGAGAATGAAGAATGCTATAGAAACAGGAGGGAAACTAGGAGAAAGTGTCGTGATAGAAGCTGACCAAGAGAGTTTTGAGGAAAAGAGAAAAAGTGGATATTGTTGTCTTTGCTATCAGGCATCCAATTCTCTTTAAGCCTTTCCTTTGTTGTGAGTGATGTTAGTGTCAGGTTTTGCCTATTTTCTATGATGAAACCAAAGGGTTCAAGTCCATCCTCTTCCTGCCCTGCGGAGGACACAGATCTAGGCTGGGCCTCGGGGGACATTCTCTTCAATGACGTAACAATTTTTAATGTAAACAGCAAGAAGGCAGGGAGTGGTAGGGGTTAACTCAGCACAAGGGCAGAGTAGACAAGACTGGGCTTAGAACTAGAACTAGAACTCATTTCTCTTAACTTCTAGGCAAAGGTATTTTCTTCCTTTTTAAAAAAAAAAATGTACTGAGGCAAAATATATAAAACATAAAATCTACCATCTTGAGCATGAAATGTACCACTCAATAGTGTTAAGTACATTCATGTTGCTGTGCCACCGATCTCCAGAACTCCTTTCATCTTAGGCGAAGGCACTTTTCATTGTACCATTGGCCGTACGTGGCTCCCATCAAAAATCTACAGTCCCAGCCTTCCTTGCAGCTAATTCTGGCCAACGGGAACGGATCTGACTTGTGCAGCCTCCAGCTTGTAGACTTGAGGGCAAAACACAAGTCCTTCTTTTTCCTCTTTCCCCCTTGAAATAAATGGGGATCATGGGCCACACTGATGAAGACAATACCTATACTTAGGGATGCGGGCAGAACAAGCTTTCCACCAGGGTTGAGAGACAACCTGGACAACTTTATGAGGCAGAGCTGTTGCGAGAGCTCTATTAGATGTTAAAGAAGTAAACTTCTATACCGCTGAAGTCACTGTTATTTCGGGGTATTTCTGTTATAAAAGTCAAACTAATTGCACCTGATATAACCACACTGAAACTTATTTCCCTTTCTCTTCTCATGCATTACAAGAAAAACACACAAGATTTATGTTCTTTCCTTCTGAAATGTTGCATAGGCCGAGACTCACATTTTAATATCCTTGGAGCCCAAATTCAAGAATGACATTTAGCTTGTCCTGCTGGGAAGATCAAGTTGATGGACACCACAGGTACGTACAATGCCACAGGTTAGTGGATTGGGAAGTTGGGAGGAGCTCTATTTTGGGCTTTGTGTTTGAAGTGAGACCTTTGTACTAAAACGGCTTACCAGATAAAGAAAGGGAAAAAAATAACCCTTTTTTTTTTATTCAGATTTATTTCTGGAAGATAAATGTGTGCAGGTGGGGCAGGGGATGAGCAACAAGAATACAGCACAAACATTTTAACGTATTCTTACAAGTGTGAAAACTCGGAATATTCACTCAGGAGCTGGTGGTTCCACCAGGTGATAAAATGCTGGATAAAGAAAGAATTCAGGAAAGAATGTTTAAGGTTTGTATTTAGCAAACGAAGGAGAGCACTATAAATGTTACTCATTCTAATTCACAAATGTCTGTAGTTCTTACGAAACACTCAGTTATACAAAGATGAATTATAACCTGTACACTTTCTTCTAAATGCCTCTTGGATAGAAACACCAATCACATACTACCTCAAATAGTGACAACAAATCTACCAAACCTTCCCCTGGGTAAGGTCATTCAGTGTGTTCTGTATAGATGCTCAGTGCCTTAAAATCACTTGTCAGGGGCGTCTGGGTGGCTCAGTGGTAAGCGTCTGATCTTGACTCAGGTCATGATCTCACTGTTCCTGAGTTTGAGCCCCGCGATGGGTTCTGTGCTGGCAGCTCAGAGCCTGGAGCCTGTTTCAGATTCTGTGTCTCCCTCTCTGTCTCCACCTTACCGCTCGCCGCTCATGCTCGGTCTCTGTCTCTCAAAAATAAATAAACATTTAAAAAAATCACTTGTCTAAGAATCAGACGGATGTGGGTATAATCCTACTTCAACCACTTGAGAGTGTATAAATTGGAGAACATTATCTAACTTTTCTGAGTTTCAGTTTCCTTATCTGGAGGTAAGGACATTTGCACTAGGATTAATATGATAATTAGAATATGTAATTATGTAAAGCGCTTAGCATATTAACAGGTGCTCAGTAAATTGTGCATGTGGCTATTGTTTGTGAATATTATTACTGTGTCTAAATGATAATTTCAGTATAATGAAGCTTGATAGCTATGAGTTCCCTCTCTCCTGTTTCTTCTTGGATTTTCTTGACATTGGTGATTTCATAGAAGTGTTTGAATACGAATTTAAATTTTTTTCTTAAAACATTTAGAAAAAATTCTATTTCAATTAGAATCAGGATGAGTAGTTTCTTAAAAGAGTAGAAAGAGAGAAAGAAAAGAAAATCTATTTCATATAGAAAACTACAGAAAACAAAGCAATCCAAAAGAAATCAAATAAAAAAAAACTAAGATGCCTGGTCTTTTGTCAGTGCCCAATAAATATTAGGTATCACTACTGTGAAGTGTTATTATTGAAAAACATTGCATCAAACTACATAGCGTAAAAGTTTTGGAAAAGAAGAAATAACATACAAAGCCCTATTTTACCAAACTACTTAACCCAGTCAGTCTTAAACAAATGAAATGAGTAAAAAGTAAATAATGATATGTGAGATCTAAGTAATATAGTTTCCATAATTAAATAAAGGTAATATAATATATGCATTAATCCTAAGATCTTTCAGATACATCAATTTTAGGCAACTACAAAACGTATAAAATTTATGTATCAAAAAAGGTCTTACTACTTTAAAATGCTAAATTTATGTGGGCTTGGAATTTCAATGCAGAGAAAATAGAAATTAGTACTTCAAGTTAAAATTCAAAGGCCCAACTACTCAAAAAAATGTAAAAACTCAACTGTTGTGCCAGAGAGGAAATAAAAATACAACCACAAAAAGATTTAGAAAATGGTGATGACGACACTATATACTTATAATTGTGCATTGAGTCAAAGGTGTACTCAGATATAAATTCATTTTTCTTTTCCTTGAAAAAATTAATTTAAATTTAAAAGCAAAACGGAAATAAATAAGAATTTAAAATACGAAGCTTTTAAACAAGAAAGAATTTAAAAAGACAAAGCAGGTGTTTAACCCAGGAGAGAGGGGAATTTGCTGAGTTCCTAAATAGCTTTCATCAAATAATATTTACTTTAATCACATAATGCACATCCTGTTTCAACCATCTTAGATTGATATTTTGAGGTAACAGACTCAAAATCAATGATTTTGTTGCTCATCATGAATTACCTATAGGTCCGTGTCCTCACTCGCCTCTCTGGGATGCTGGAATAGACCTAGGTAGGGCAATGGCTCCTGGTGTGGGGAAAGGAGAGCATGGCGGAACCACACAACAGTTTTAGAAGTTTTGCTCAGTAGAGATTCATGTGTGTTTTTTTTCACAAATCATGACAAAAACTGACTTCCATGGGGTATGAGTGTGTAATTCAACCACAGGGAAGGACAGCAAATATTTTGAACGGGAATATAATCTTCCCATTGTCCTGCATCTCTGTCACAAGTATTTTCTCCTCTCTTCTGCACTGAAAATACTCTGAGTCTCTCCCTAAAAGAGATAATACAGTGTTCTCCAATCAGAGCGTTAGGCTCAGAGAACCAGAATTCTTGTCATAAGCTCCATACCCGTTCTACATGTGGCTTTCTTTGATCTGGAGATATATGAACTATATATAGGCAACACTGACAGAATAACCACAACATACATTCCATTTTGGAAAGGGAAGCCCACCGAAGCCGCCAACCCATAACAGTGCGCAAAGCCCGTTGGCACACATAGCCAGGACCCTGGCCATGACATTGGAAAACATTCCTTGACTCGGTCCTGGTTCTGCCTGTGCAGTAGTTGTCCAGTCCGTTATTTTCATGACTCCTGGTCTGACCTCTACGAGATCCTTTCTTCCCTCTTGGCCACCTATAAACACTTGGTGGAACTAGTCCTCCTCTGGGTGCTGAGCAGCAATCTTGACTTGCTTTTTGGCCCCAGAGACATGAGAGTCTGAGTGTAATCTTCTTGAGGGAGGAGGTAGGGATGAAGGAAGTAGAACATGGTACAATAATATAGTGTCCATCACCTCCTTTTATCTCTGTTGAAATTTTCTATGGAGTCCCACTGGCTTGAGGCCACACTGGATTCCTTCAGAACACGTGTTTCAGGGTCTATGCTTTTGACTTTAAGTGTAAGATATTATCTTTTTGTCAAATATGTTCCAAACTTCTTTCCAATTTGTAAATTTATTTTTTTTATTATTTTTTCATGTAAAACTTTCACTTTTAAAAAAATTGCCAAAACTGCTAATTCTTTTGGGGAAATTTATGATTTCAATATCTCAAATTATGCTATATTTTCTTTTACTTTTTTTCCCCTTCTCTTTGATCAACTTTAGGGGACAATGTTTTAAAAACTTACATTTAATATACCTAAAATTCCATCTTATTTATAAGAATTTCCACTTTGTATATGTAGTTATAATTTTCTTTGGTACAGAAAGGTTTATGATTTTTATACTTTCTTTGTCAAATATACTTTTATTAGTATAAAATGACCTCTTAAGACAAGTAACTCTTTAATCTGTTACACTAAATTCCACTTTGTCCAGTGTTAATCCTGCAATATCGTTTCTTTTGAAATTTATTAAATCTATTTTTACCTGGACTTTAATGTTTGCTCGTATAATTTTGTGTCACTTTTTTCCATATTATGTCCTTGTCAGCAGTAAGATTTTGTTTTTGACCTAATCTATATGTTGGTGGTTTGTTTTTTTTTTTAATTTTTAATGTTTATTTGTTTTTGAGAGAGAGAGACACACACACACACAGAGTGCGAGTGGGGAAGGGGCAGAGAGAGAGGGAGACACAGAATCTGAAGCAGGCTCCAGGCTCTGAGTTGTCAGCACAGAGCCCCATGCGGGGCTCAAAATCACGAATGGTGAGATCAGACCTGAGCTGAAGTTGGGACGCTTAACCAACTGAGCCACCCAGGCGCCCCTATATCTTGGTTTTTAATGTTGGATTTTAACTTAATTATATTTTTGTTATAACTTAGACATTCACTTTTATATCTATCACCTTATTTTGTACAATCATTATGCTTTCACATTTTTCCACTCTTTTCTTACTTTTGTTATATAAACTATGTTTTCATATTTCATTATCTCTCCAGTATGTTGATAGGTCCTGATTTTAATTCTGTCGTTGGTTATATTTAACAACTCCAAAATAAATCTTTACTCTATATTTCTAATATAATCTGGGGTTTTAAATGCATATATATTATATTATATTACATTACATTATATTATATTAATAATATTATATCATTATAGCTACTTTTGCTTTTCAATTATATATCTTTAATTCTGAAGAAATTGACAATTATACTTATTTAATAACTAGTTTTCAACACTATCGCAATGCTTTACACTTATCAATAGTTACTTGGCAGTGCTTACTGCTTTTTGTATCCATTTTTCCCTTTTACTAAACTTTTTGTTTTTTTACTAACTTATTTGGAAAATATTGCCATTTTGTCCCCAAGAAGAACATTTGGTGGTATATCCTAAGAACCCGGATATCTGAGAATGTCTTAGCTCTGTATACAATCATGGAGTCAGAATATTTTCTCTAACTTCAGTAGATATTCCTTTACTAAAATCTGCCAGTTAGTATTGTAGAAGAGAAGTCTAAGGCTATTTCCATTTTTTTTTTCTCTTAAGTAACAGTTTGGTAGAGGTGATTGCTTATAATCAACCCATAACTATTTTTCAAATAATTTTTATTTAATAAGTTTTGCCTTAACCTACACTAAATTGGAAATTAAAAATGCTGCCAGGATGTGTTAGCTGTTTATGGATGGATAAAAATTACCTCGGAATTTAGTGGCTGGAAACAACAAACATTTATTATCATTTCTGAGGGTCAGAATCCAGTAGAGATTTAGCTGGGCAGTTTTGGCTTAGAGTTTCTGATGAGGTTGAAGTCCAGATGTCAGCTAGGGCTATGGTCCTTTGAAGGCTTGCTTCCTGATTGTCATCAGGAAGTCTCAGTCCCTGACCACATGAACCCCCTCCACAGAGCTATTCAGCATGGCATTTGGCTTTCCCCAAAGCAAGTGATAGAACAAAGAGAGGGAAAGAGAGAAACAGAAAGAGACAGAGAGAGACAAAGACAGGGAGGCAAAGACAGAGAGAAAGACAAGCAGGAAACTCTTGTGCCTGTCTTAGTCTCTAAGTCACACACTATCATTTCCACTTTATTCTATTTGTTAGAAGCAAGGCACCAAGTCAGGTCCACACTCAAGAGAAAGGGAATGAGGCTCTACTTCTCAAAGGAAGGATTATAAAAGAATTTAAGGGCACTAAAACAAAAAACACCACACAGAGTAAATTTCACTGATTTTTTTCCCCGTAAAAATTATTAGCTTATGAAATCTGATTTTTATTTAGTTTGTAAAGTTTTTAAGCATTATCTTTGATAGTTTCTTCCATTGTATTTGCTTTAGCTTTTCTTCAGGAATCCAATTATTCTATAGTATATATTATAGCTTTATATTCTCCGTTCTTACATCTCTCTTGTAACTTTCCTATCTGTGTTTCCCGCCCCCTGCAATCTGGTAGCAGGTACCAAGTTTGTGCTCTATATTGCTTCTGTTCTTTTTGACCTCCGATAGCATTTTAAATTCTGCTATTATGCTTTTAATTTAACTGCAATCCTTCCATGCCTCATCTACATCTATTTTTATCTCATCCTGTTGCCTTCACGACAACTTGCTGGCTCTCTTCCTGGGTTATTCTCATTGTACACAGTTCAGTTCCTTTTTCTTCGAAGTAATTTTTCCTCGTATCAATTGAAGATGCCAAAGAGTTTCACCACATCTTTCCCCCTGAATTGGCAGTTTACAATTTTTAGTTACACTCCTCACCTGAATCTTTCATACTGATGTTTTTTCTCAAAGCTTTACTGGTGCTTTCTTTCCACTTTTGTCATGACCTTGGCATATGTCAGCAGACACGATGTATGCTGCTTTCTCTTGGTTTTGTCCACTTGTATCATGGTGCAATTCCTTACTTATCATGACAACTAGAATGAAGGTTGATGAGTGCACTCCAAGTTCAATACCTACCTTCTAGAAGGCATTCAACTACTGCAGCTCTGCTTTATTGAGATGCATCTTCTATGGCTACGGTCTTGCTTTATGAGGCTGTACACAGGTAGAACACTTGGAATACTCTTTGACACACATTTGCTAGCAGTCTGTTTATCCCCATGTCCTAACTGACAGAGTTTTTCTTTGTGCATGTGGGGCTCCATCTCCTCAGATGGGGGTCATTACCACCAGCGCACCATTTGTTCAGTCAGTTGCATTCTGGGTAAAGCTGTTTCTGTAGAGGTGTGGAATATGAGATACTGGAAGGAAGAGGTCCATCCTTAAGAAATACCAGCTGTAGTGCAAACAACAGCTTCTAATCTTCGGTTGGGTGAAGATCTTGAATTCTGAGCAGAGGACAGGTTGTAGGAGAACCTGTTGTATCCCATACCCCCTGCCACCAGGTGGTAAAGGAGAGGGATTTCATAAGGTAAAACAACTGGCTTTATTTTTGGCTTAGTTCTCTTTGTCTTATAGTCAATAGTCCATCCAGATTCTAGCATTAAATTGTTCATAAATCAAAGTGTTAGGATTCACTGTGAGTTTTCCAGTCTTCACTGATATTTTAGTTAAAAAATGAGATGAAGTTTGATTGCAGTGACCAGCTAGGATGACATTTTAACCATAACAAGTTTCTCTTGGCATATTGTATTAAAAGTTTTTTAAAATCTATTTATTTATTTTGAGTGGGGGGAGGAGCAGAGAGAGAGAGAGAATCCTAAGCAGACTCCACACTGTCAGTGCAGAGCTCAATGTGGGGCCTGAACCCATGAACTGTGAGATCATAACCTGAGCTGAAATGAAGAGTCAGATGCTTAACCAAGTGAGCCACCCAGACAACTCTGGCATTATTTATATTAGCAAAAAAAAAAAAAGCCCAACAATAAGGGATAAACAGAATAAATTATGGCATATATTTGTGAAAGAAACTTTGTAGTCACCAGAAATCATATTGTCAAAGCATATTAATGGCATAGGGAAATGCTCATCATTTACCTTTTGGTGAAAAAATTACAAAATGGTATGTACAATGCGGTTCTGATTTCATAATGTAGCAAAGAAGGGAAAACAAAAGTATAGGAAAGATATATAATGTTCACAGAGGCTTTCTAGGCAGAGGAATTAGAGGTAACTTCTATGTTTTATTTTGCACATTTTCTTTATTTTTAAATTTTCTATTAATATATATTACTTATTAAAATAAGAAAAACCATTTTTAAATGAGCAGTTCATAACTTCAAGTTAATTTATTTGCAAAAGTACTATCTTCTCTAAGTATAAATATTATATACATAGTGGTTTGGTGGGTGGGAAGGGAAATATATTCAGATATATAGAGACATTTCTGTCTCACTAAAAGCAAAGATATATCAGAACTACAGTGTTCTATAATTAATGTAGCATTAGCTGGATGTGGATTTATTGACTTTCAAAGTAATTGATATATAAATACTATAACATGTGTGCATGTACACACACCCCCCGCACACGTGTGTGTCTTTTAGAATTGATTTAAAGGTGTCTAATGGCCACTTTAATAGGATACCGATATCTTATAACCATGAGAGGACACTATCTGGCCATGACAAGAAAGACTAATCTGTGCCTTAATCATTCTCAAGGTGTAGACCCTGGACCAGAGTCTGGTCAGCATGATGTGGGCTCATATTACAAGTGCACGTCCTCAAGCTTCACCCTAGATCTACGGACTCAGAAATTCAACCTGTGATTTAGCAAGCCCACCAGATGATTCTGACGCATGCGAGGTTGAAAGTCACAGCTATGAACGCTAATTAATGTCCTTTAAAGTAGGCATTATCAAAAGAAAGAAGGTTTTTAGTGATATGGTCATGAAGAAACAGTTTGAAGGCAGAAGCATCTCTGATACTCAGCCAGATAACTGTCTAGAAGATGTGATCCATTGTGTCACAATGAACAATAGGAAAGTAAGAACTTGATCTTATATCGTCTGTGGTTCTGGTATCCCACACGTATTTATTGTGGAAAATAAAGANACTAATTAATGTCCTTTAAAGTAGGCATTATCAAAAGAAAGGTTTTTAGTGATATGGTCATGAAGAAACAGTTTGAAGGCAGAAGCATCTCTGATACTCAGCCAGATAACTGTCTAGAAGATGTGATCCATTGTGTCACAATGAACAATAGGAAAGTAAGAACTTGATCTTATATCGTCTGTGGTTCTGGTATCCCACACGTATTTATTGTGGAAAATAAAGAATCCCATGGGTACTATAAACTTCTTGAGAACTCATCAGTTTAACTTGTATATCATCATACATAGGCTTTAGAAGAAGCCCAGAAATAGGCTATGTTTCAGTGGAAATGATTGCCATCACCGCGCCTGTGGAAGAAGGTGCTGATATTGATGGGTCATGTCTAAGGTCGTTGGTTGGACCACAGTGATTGTTGGTGGAGATTGTGACGTAAAGACTGAAGGTACTGAAGCTCAGAGACCCTGAAGCAGACTGACCCTTCCTCGTGTCCTTTTCTTCTCATACATTGTTGACACAATGGAGGGTCTGGGCTGCCTCCCATTTAGAAGCAGGCATCTTCCTGGAGAAGCTTGGGCTGACAGGAGTTGACGCATCTTGCTTTGACTTCCTTACTTATGCTGTTTTTGGCTGACGGGTGGGCTAGTAATGATGTATGTGACGGATGAGGATGTGGGTCCAGCTGAAAGGGGCCAAGCAGGGCACCTGTCTTAGGCTTACAGGTAGTAGAGCTACTGGCTATCCTTTTCTTCTTGGTCGGGTTGACTGGTTTAGCAAAATCCAAACCCAACTGATGAGCTAAACAGAAAACCCTGATGCCCAGTTAAATTTGAATTTCAGGTATACAATAAATAATTTTTTAGTATAAATATGTCTAATGAAATATTTGGGACTTGCTGTATAGTATAAATATATTGCACATGTCATTTTATTATAAAATGAACAAAACACTTTAAATGTGTGCTATATAGCACATTGTCTTAGTGTAAGTAGTATTTCATCATATGTCTACATGTTTGATCTCACTAGATTGGATATTTTTGTTGTTTATATTTCCAGCATCCAATATTTGGGACGTACTTATACTAAAGGATTATGTGTTTACCTGAAATTCAAATTTGACTGGGGGTCCTATATATTATCCAGTAGCCCTACTAGATATTTAGCTACCTAGGAGACTGCACTGGGATTTCAGACAAAAACCTTACAAGAAAAAGAGAGGTATTGCTTGAATGTTTATCGTCTTTCAGGAACCTGGTCTGGTGACAAGTGACTGGCTATGAATTGGGGTGTTCAGCATTTTTCCAAACCCCACCCTTTGTGACACTATCCCAATATAACTTACAACTCAAAGGGCAGCTATCCACTGGACTGACTATTTATTTTAGTCATTGTTTTCCTTGAATAATTTCCAAGTCTCTCAAGAATGTTAAAAAGGAGTGAGGGGTAAAGCTTGATCCTTCTGCATGACCCATGATTCATTTCTTTTGAGAAAAGAAAACAAAATTTTCCTGGTTTGTTTGCTGCAGAAAATGCAGTTATGTGTCCTCTGCATACATTTTCAAATAGAGGTAGTAGCGTTACTGACAAATGCGTCCATTTCTAGGGCTGGCAGGCAAATTCGGCCAATGACCTCAGAAGAGCAGTTGTGACTTATACCTGGCTTTCATATTCTTGCCTCAATGGCAGTTTGGGGAACCAATTTTGCCAACAACAAAGTGAATATTTTTCAATAAGAGTTGAGGCCATTTTATTAAAAAATTAAGTCAAGCTCATCAAAGAAGGTTAAAGGAATTTATTTCGTGTTCTCCAACTTGGCCTATTTGTCAGTCCGGGAGAGCAGTTCTATGCAAAGGCTTTGTATACTGCTGGTTTTCATCTGGGGAAGTTGTGTATGAGCTATGCTCCTCTCCCAGGTGAGAACAGGTGTACACCACTTTAAATTTCCCGTGGATCTGATTGCATCATTTGTTATATTATCCAACATAATGACATGAAATACGTAAATAATAAAATGCCAGTTGCCTGCTGAAAATTTAAAGTGGCAGATCCTCTTTCTTCTGTGGAAGAGGCTGCTATCTGCTGAGGGAGCTTTCACTGCTGAAAAATGACAACGACGCTGAAGGGAGCCACAGGGGAAAACGGACTCCTCGGGCTGATAAAGTGACTACAAAAAGGAACAGCAGGACATCAGCCCTTCCCCGCTCTCCACAATTGCGGTATCTTCCAGCAGTTGTTATATGCTTGACAAGACAGGGTAGCTTTAAGGATGCGTCTAAATCATAAGACTGTGGAAAGGAGGCTGCAAAAGTCAAATGCTCTGCTCTTAAAAAGCCTGAAAGAGGGATGCCTGGCTGGCTCAGTCGAAAGAACACGTGACCTTATGATCTCTAGGTTGTAGTTTGTGTCCCCTGCTGGGTATGGAGATTACTAAAAAAAAATAAAAATTAAAAAAATAAAAAGAGTGAAAGAAGTTGCACCTTTTTCTGCTTTCTTTTTTTTAAGTATACATACATATGGCCACTTTTGCTTGTCTTTTCATCCAAGCGTCAACTTGACAGGTAAGTGTTTGTACTGGGTGAAACCCATAGCACCCAACAATATAAGCTGGTTAAAGGATTTCCCCATGGACTTGGGAACTCAAAGCAAACTCTTCCAACCATTCTATATACTGTTTGTCTTGCTACATAGGTTCTTTAAAATCCAAGGATTTTCCTTTAAACTTGGGTAACATGACACTCAGATTTCTATCTGCAGCATAAACAAAATGAACAGTTTTTTATTCACTTGGATTCAACACAAAAGCAGTGAGCGCCCTTTCGGAAACTTTGTAAGGGGTGCGGGGAATAAACACAGTTTCTGCTCCCAAGGGCCTCGTGGTCCTGCGGATCATTTTAATACGAATTACAGGGTTTCAACTCTATAATGTCATTTACAACCAAAAGATGAAACATAAAGCAGCCTTCATGAAATTCCAATTCTTTGCCTCCAAATTCTGGTTTTTAAGAAGGACAAAGGTATAATTTTCAGCTTAGTGCTCTGTAATCATTGGTGCAGGAGTGACCCAGGAAGACTAACTCCCAAATGTCCCTGGGCAGTAACAGTAGGGCATGTGTCGAAAGGGATAAATAAGTATATAGAACATGAGAAGAAATAACCCATTAACAAACAAGCATTTGTCCTAACCAGTACTGTTGGGTTTCTAGTTCTGGACCGACAAAGGCGATACACAAAATATATTCCGGGGGCCCTACAGGAGACATAAACAGTGTGGTGCAGGACTTAACAGGGGATTTGGCTCTGGAGCAGTTGCTGGTGTGTTGGATAAGGAACGGATGCCAGCCCTGTACAGCTATGAGACTTGCCAGCTCAAAGTATTATCTGCTTATGAATTAAGGATGCATTTTGATGGAGCTCTGCTAATTTGCCTAAAGGAATGAGACCAAGAGCTATAGGAACAGAAAAATCTCCCAGACTGGTGAGATGCTGGTGACCTCAAATAGTTATCTGCGTATGTGGGAGGAGGGAGCATTATGTATTTATAATGTTACCGTTTGGGGCGATGTTTTGGATGGTGCGCCATTTGACTGTAACTCTCCTGACTTAAAACCTGCCATTTGCCATAAAAGGGAAAATGAGTTTTTGAGATATTATTCAGAACTACCATGATGTCTTCTGTCTGTTTTTGTTCATATACATTAGCATCCCTTCTATGCTTTGTCTGTACCTTTCCCTTCCTTCCACTTTCAACTTACTTCCTCTTAGGTATGACAGTGGAAATAAATGTATCGCAGACTGATGATGGCTTAAAAGTGTGAATCTGTATTAATGAAATGTAAGTGGTGTTCCACCTAAAATTGAATAGTTCCACGAAACTTAATTACAGCTACATGTGTACATGTCTTATCTCACTTCTGTGTTTCGAGGGCATGGATTTAGCCTTATACCTCTACGAGCTCTTTATAATGCCTTGAGCACAATAGATGGTCAGTAAGCATCAATTGGATAAATGAGTAATTCTAGAAAAATGGGAGAGAATCATTCACAGACCTGTTGCAAAATGATACATAATACCATGTGTCTTAGGGATTGGAGACAGAAAAACTAAGGAAGTATCAAAATTTGTGTGCCCATAACAAATAGTGCTTTCTAGGTCCAAACCTGCCCTTTCAATTACATTTTTTTTTTTTATAACTGGTTTAAATCTTTCACAAACGTGGTAGAACTCCAACTTAAGTGTACAGGATGAACTGATCTTTTCCCCCAGGGCCCAGATGCACTTTCTTGGTCTTTGCACTCAAAGAGTCACATTCTGTAGTATAAATAGAGATTTATAAAACTAGTTCTGATATCCTTGGCCGGTAGAGGCTAGATAGCTAGAAGATAAGCCAAATGTTCATAGGTTTGAATCTCAGCTCTACTAGTTGCTAGCAACTTGACATTAGTTCTCATTTCCCATCTTTATAAATGAGGAAAAACGTTGTGAGGATTAAATTAGATAAATGCATATAAAGGACATGGTACAAAGTAAGCCTTTGTGCATAATAAAGTTACAGAATACTGGGGAAGATGTGATCATTTTTCCTGATGAACGTCAGGTCTTAAAGGATAAGCAGAAGTTTGTGTTATTTTGCTTTGTTTTAGGCACAGAAATCGAGATTCCAAACAGAGGAATTGGCACGAGCAAAGGCACTGGGGTTAGGAAATATATGATATGTCCAGGGACCAGAATACACCTAGAGCATAGTAAAGAGTTATACGGGGATGGAGAAGAGAACGTTGAAAGCCGTGGACTTGTGCATTGCACAGGTGATGTTAGAACCTGTCTGTTGACTCCAAATGAATACTTTCCTTAATAAACACCAATCTTCCTGAAACTAAAATTTAAATTCCCAGCAGTTTTCAGTATCTCCAAGGATGTTTAAATGCAGTCTACACAGATTGCTGGGTAGAGGATCTTTATTCAACCACCCTGTTGAAAGCCAAGAGCCTACCTGTTCTGGGTGACTATTAAAGCCTTCTCAGCATGCGTTGACAATGAGGGCAGATGTTGCTGCCAATATTTTTAGACAGAATTCAGAGACCTGCTAAGAATTCTGAGCAGCTGAGCATTTCACTCTCCATATAATCTATTAGTCATCCCACAGACATATCTTTAAATGCCCTAGTATGAAGTTTGCTCATCTAGATCATGTAATTCTAACATCAGCTGTTTGCGGATGGTTACTTAGTAATTGTGATTTAAAGAAGTGCAGTGGGGTCCATTTAGAGTGGACCAACCTATTTTTAGACAGGAAGCCCAGAATTACTGTCATGCTTTGGGAAAATTATGGTTCTACTTATAATGACTTCTTACTTTCCATTACATTCTGCTAGGGGGAAATAACAACTGTATCTTTTAAACTTGGTTTTTGGATTCACTGTGTAGGAGTGTAGTGATTAGCATAAAATGTTCAGTACCATATATATGCTTAGCATAAAGTAGGTGTTCAGTGGCATATGAAAGACATATTTTTCTATAAATATTTGTTGAATGAGTAAGTGAATGAATGAATGAAATCAGGTGAGCCATACTTTTCAGTTGTGTTTCAGAATAAGTATCGGTAAATTGGTTAAAACTGACACCTATGACCATGTTATTATGACATGCAAACAGAAGCAAGACATGTTCTAGAAAGATTCATGGGCAGGTGTCAGTTTACTGACTGTGAGTTGGTAGTTTCACCTCTTGTGACTCCTCATTAGAAAAGTGAAGGGTTTGAATTCAGCAATAACTAACGTCTCTTTGAGCTCAAAACTCTATGACCCATATTCTGGTTTGATACCAGAAGACATGAAATGCTCTCTTGTCACATGTGCTCACATGTGCTCAACGTGGAATTATTTTGTTTTACATCTGAAGCATCACAATCCATCTTAAACTTCTTTATGAAAATAACGTCTTCTTTAATCGTTTACTGGCTTGTTTGAATGGTTCCCTTCCACACCACCAGTAATGGGTCTTTCTTGAGTCTTTTTTCTTTTTTTTAATTCTGGTCTCTCCCTCTTGAGCTGTGTGTCCTGAGAGGCAGGAATGGTGCCATCTTCATCTTTGTGTCCTTTGAGCACCTACTACCATGCCACGCATTAGCGGAATTCCTTCTTTACAATTCCAGAGTTATCTGTTTAGCAGTCATCCTGGAATAACGGTTCCACCCTAATTTGTGGGTTTAATAAAATGCAGCTGCTGCGGCAGCCAACCCATTTCCTCTCTCCCTCCCTCACTGTGTTCTAGCCACGTGGCTGCCTTTGGAGTCCTCCAAAAATGCCAAGTGTGTGGTGGCTTCAAGGATTATGTCCTGTCTGGAACGCTTTGTCCTGAGGTCCCCCATTCAGGTCTCAGTAGCAAAGCCATCTCAGAGAGGACTTTCCTGGCCATCCTCTTCAAAGGTACCCATTCGGCACATATTGCCTCCTCTTTAAGAACACAGCTACCTAAAATTATGACACATTTTAAACTTGCTTTGTTTTTTCTTCTCCCTTACGAGAATAGAAGACCCACAGAAACATAGCATGTGTCTCTCTTGTTTGTCCCTCTATTACCACAGCTGGGACAGTGCTTGGCATGTGGTGGGTCCTTTTTAAATATATGTGGAAAAACTTAATTGCCCTCTGCCTCCGTCTTCACCGCAAGCTCCCTGTCACCTGCTGCCCTTTGCTACTAGGTCTCCACCACTGTCTCCCATTTGCCTTTGGCACATCTCGGTCACTGACTATCACTCAGCACTTTCATGAAATAGCCTTTACAACATTTTCTTTTTACTCCCTCCTGCACTATCAACCAGAAAATTCCTTATATCTGCCCCCTTTTTATGACTAAAAATAGGAATTATAATCTGTAGAACAAGTAAAGATCTTATTTTGTCAGGGAACAGAGAAAAATTCTTTGAAATTTTAATGTGATGTTATTGCTAGACATTACATGATTATAATAATGGGAATGGAGTTGAAGGCGTACCGGAAACTTGCCAGTTTGTGGAATAAGAGCATGCTAATAATAATTGTTATTATAAGACTTCATTAGCACTGATACTATCTAGGGTTCTATATATAGAAGAAAGAAAAATAAATAGCTCATCATAAGGCAAGGCAAATAAACTAATATTTAAAAAATAACTATAATCTGATGACATAATGTTTTGTGTGTATTATCAGAACAGCTTTTTGTACAATGAGAGCCCTCACAGAACGGTTGCCTCCAGAAAGCTCCATTAAATAACTTACAGGCAGAAGAATAAGTGGAAGCAGTTTCAGACACAATTTTGCTCTAGTTCCAAACTTGTCCTTAGGTTGCTGTTTGCTCTTCAGAGGATTTCCCACCCTCCCCTCACTAGGCTGTGTGTCACAAAATGTGTATTTCCCAGTTTCCTTTACCAACCGGCTTTCAGTTAGACTCCATCAAGTGGGAGGTCCTGCCAGGAAAACGGACATGAGACAAGGGGGAAACCCAGTGTATTTCTTCTTATTTCCCTGCTCGGAGCTGTGTGTCCAGCAGTGGCTGCATGTCCTCTCTGGTCCAGCTCTCTGAAGGGAAGCCCAGGCACCTGGGCTCTAGTTACATTATCTCTTACATCTGTTCTTCCAGTGCTATGGATGAGAGCAACTTTCTGCTATTGTTAATATCTGGGTGCCTCACCTTCTCCTCTTTCCCTTTTTGTTCTTATGATGTCTTTCTAATTATAAACTTCCCTTTATGGAAAGATCTGGAGTGAATTCTCTTGTTCTGAGTATATCCTGATTGTTACCATAGCCTACTCTTCATCAGTTGGGGAATTTTTTGTTAAAGTTTCTGAACCCATGGTCTTTGAAGAGGCATTAAAACGGGTCTACCAGGTCTACTAACTTGGACTATATTCTTTTCAGGCACTCTGTGCAGGGCTTAATCTCCACTGAAAAAAAGTAATTGAAGTTTTAAAATGATGGATAATTCATACATAATGATAATGAAAGTACGATTTAAATATAATAATGGGAACTTTTCATTTTAAAAGACCCATTTAAGTATCTAATTAATAAAAGAGCAAGGAAAGGCAATAAAAGGTTCTCAACACAAAGCAATTCACTCGGAGCACAAACAAAAGTTGCTAATTTTTAGAAACCAAGAATGTTTGCCTAGTCACAGAACATGGACATTTCAAAACTCATTTTCCTGCTCCTTGAGAACAAGCCAAATTCAAAGTCAAGTAACATTGAACAAAACATTTCTAGGGAGTTCTAGAACTCCAACTCCAAACAATATGTGGGGAAGATAAGCAAGAAGGGATTCAGAAGGCTTCACTAATGATGCAAGCCGGAAGAGTCCCTCATGACCCTGAAAAATAGGTCTGTGTGTTCCAATCGTGGACACAAGCTACAGTGAGGATGGTGGTGGTGGTGGTAGTGGTGGTGGTGGAAGGGGACAATGTCATTAGCAAATTGGAAACGTATTAAACAATGCACACTTTGAAAACGTTAACAGCTGAGCCAAATACCTGAAGACATGGACCTGCATCTCTTTTATGAAGATATGATAGCTTGGGGAGTGTTGCTATCACCTACTATAGCATTCTCTGATTTTCAGGCTATGTTTTGCAAATGACATGACTGGAATGAATACACCTCAAATGGAAATCTCTATGAAGAATGTAACCCATAAAACTTTATTTTGCAGATCTACTCTCCTTCTTCTAGCCCCAGACTACTTTGGGATTTCCCTTCCTTCCCTGGCTTCTGCACTGTAACTCTTGAGATCATGAAGACATATATATGTATATATGTGTATATATATATATATATATGTGTGTATATATATATGTATATATATACACACATATATATATATTATGATTCCTTTTCTCCTCTCATGGCATACTACGTTCTCATGGTCTAAAAACTTGTGACTAAAAAGGATCAGGCACAAATACATCTGATACAATTCAAAATGTAGCTTATCTGGGGAGAGAGTTAAAGGTATGAAATACTACCAAGTCACTAATTTCAATTCTAGTTCCAACAGTTAGCCTTTGTGTGGTATTAGACAAATTACTTAACTTGCATGAGCCTCAGTTTATTATTCCATGCTTAAAAGGAGGATAATAGTAACACTATTGCATTGCTCAGGGGTCTTAGTTTCAGTATTTTAAAGTGAAATTGAACTTTCTTAATGTTTTATTTATTTTTGAGAGAGAGAGTGGGGAGGGGCAGAGAGACAGAGGATCGGAAGCAGGCTCTGTGCTGAGAGCAGTGAGCCCATTGTGGGACTCAAACTCACAAACCATGAGATTATGACCCGAGTCAAAGTCGGATGCTCAACCGACTGAGCCACTTAGGTACTCCAGTGAAATTGAGTTTTTTAAAGGATTTCAAGCAGCTCAGAGAATCAGTAGAACGATGGAGTAACAGGCTCAATTTTATAGTTTCAGGAACTAACTAATTAATTAAATAAAGTCTTGGGAACAATAAACAATGCCAAAAGCCAAGAGGACAAACTGGATGAATGAGGACACAACCACTACAGATGCCTCCTTAGCCCAAGTTGACAGGGGCTCTCTTGAATTCACCACGGCCACCCATGCTTCTACTCTTGAATTCACCACGGCCACCCATGCTTCTACCATGCCAGTGACACTAATGCCCCCCCCCCGCCCCCTATGCAGAGCCTGTTACCTCAGATCATTCCATTCTGAATGCAGTCTTGCATGGTTATATCAGTTAGGTTAAATTTATGACATATCTCTACCCCAGCTTCAAGGAGTCTATAGGAAGCTGATATTTATTTACACTTCAGGAAGGTAGGATTCATACAGAGAATTATCAAAACAAAATATGTCCACTGGTAGTATTTCCAGCGAGAACTGGAGTAAGGAAAGCTCAAGGTGACATACATAAAATGGTTAGTAGGTGTTCGGCCTGCAATATACACTAAAAAAAAGAAGGATGAATTTTATTAATAGTTGTTATAGGAAGCTGGGTATGACCCAGATACGCTAAGTACCAACTAATGGTTTGTCAGGGAAAATTAGCTCAACCACTAGGAGCTCTCATATGACTAACCCAATACTTACTTTTAAAAGATTAAGAACAAGGTCATAGCCAGTGAACATGGAGACCACAAGCCTAGATACGGGGCTAAGGACTTGAGAAGCAGGTACAAGGATTCTGTAGATTTTTTGTGTAAATGGACATGAGGAAATCCTGACAGGCATTTAATTGAATAGACATCAAAGAAATCATGAGAGATTTGATTGTCAATAAAATCCTGCCTATCAAAGAATTCTTAGCCTTTTGTGACTGTCTTTGCTTATTTCTAGACAAAAGATATTTATGACTGCTTATACTTTAGTTGAATGGTACTTATGAAAAGAGAGTTTTTATACCATTTTTTAAAATGGTATTTGGTGAAATATAACACATGGAATATGTAACTAAAGAAACTTAGGACCTTTACATCACCCTTCCCTTCTAGTCCAGAATCTATTTAGAATTGCATCCCACTGTGTATACAGAAGATGTTATTCATCATCACATTAAGGCAAGAGGTGGTTTGCATGAAAGCTTGGATGTTGCGCAACCATTTTCCTTAGCTCCTAGATGTGCTTATATCCTGCCTCCCTTTAGCATATGAGGCACCTTCAGCCTAAAATGCAGATGTTCTTGGTTACAGTTGCTATGTGAAATGTTATGAGATAGAAATTACTGTCATAATTAATAATAGGTAAAGGTTTTACCTTTGATATGCTGTATTCTACATTTGATTGATTCTTTTTTATTGTATTTGTTGTACATCCCTATCATCCCATTGGTTTTCTGACTGTTTGTATGCTTAGCTTGATGTCCGTTTCTATTTAGTCAAGGCTATTAATGCCTCTTAGGCTTATTTTCAACTGCTCTGTAGACCCATATGGTTTAAGTTTAAAGAGAGATTTACACTATTACACTCTTGGATATTAAAACTCACTTGTGTCCATCTTCATTTTGCTGTCCCTAAAATATGCTGTGATTTGTTAAGGAGGTACATATAATTTTGCACTCACAGTAGCCAGAATAGAACAAAGACAGGGCAGAAACTAGGCTCTCCCAACGCCAAGCAGTTTGGTACAATAAAGGCCCCAGATACATGTAAAACTCTTACAACTTACACAGCCCATTCACATACAGCAGGGAGGTGTTTAATACAACCAGTGACTGGGGTGGACACTTCATGCTGCTACTTGCTTAGCATCTTTTCCTCTTTCTTCTGGGAATAAACATCTTAAATTTGCTTTGGCAAATGCCTCCTCCCTAACTGAACACAATATTGGTGACATGGCATCTCCTGGAAAATGGATGGGCACATGGTCAAGGAAACATGAGTTTCCTTCCTCCTGGAATGTTAGTATTGAGTTTCTCAAAGACAAGTCCTCAAAGACCAAAACTACTTGCAGCTTATTCATTATGGCCCCACCCCTAAAGGGACTGACTGTTAAATTTTTGTTACTTACTTTTCCAGAGCTGTTCTGGTTCCAGTACCTTCCTAAGCTTGAGCATTTCCTCCTGTTCCAAGGGCTGCCTCATATCCGTTTAGTTAGACCATACATTCTTCTTACTCAAGATCTTTTGTTTGCAACCAAAGAACTCTGATACCAAATCTGAAACATAGAGTAGGGGACAGCTAGCACCATCAGGAAAAAGTGTAATATTTGGAACTGGTAATTTGGCAAAAAAGGCTGAGACACAATATGGTAAAATAACTACATAGTTGCCTCTGCATACTCGGCACTGTATGCCCATTAGCCATAAAAATCTAGGGTAAGTGTTTCAATTCCAAAGAACAACTTAAAAGGCATGAAGAATGCTGGGGGACTGGAGTGAAGTTATCCTTGGCTGTCATTAAGGTAAGAGGATGGCAAATGGAAATATAATTTTGCACATTCTGGCCTTGAGGCCCCAGATGAAATTCAGAGGTTGTCCTGACCATGCCGAAAGATTCTCTTGCCTCTTTTTTTTTAACGTTTATTTATTTTTGAGAGACACAGAGCATGAGTGGGGGAGGGGTAGAGAGAGACTCAAAATCTGAAACAGGCGCCAGGCTCTGAACTGTCAGCACAGAGCCTGATCTGAACTGTCAGCATAGAGCCTGACACAGGGCTCAAACCCACAGACCTGAGCTGACGTCAGGTGCTTAACCGACTGAGCCACCCCGGGGCCCCTCTTGCCCCTTTTAACTAAGGGCTAAGGCTACAAAAAAAAAAAAAAGCCCAGTGTAAGATTCACAAGGTTGCGGATTGTGACAGTTGAATTCAGTCACATAGAACTTTTATGTGAAGGTTAAGTAGTAGCCTGACTCCCCACAGTAGGAATGGTGATACCCACAGAGAATTCAGAGTGCTTGCAATGCTCTGAACCCACCAACACCCTCTGAAAACCTCCCATGAAATGTTCCCTTACTTCCTCTTTTGCCTAAGCGAAGAGACTAGTAATAGCTGCCCCACCCCCACCCCAGCCCATTCCCGCAATTATTTCAGGCTAGTGTCCAGCATCTGATCTCAGTCTGAACTGGAGTGAAAAATACAGAGGCGGAGCAAAGAAAAGGGTTGCACAGCTTGCTAATATGGACCATTCAAGTCTGTGTGTTATTTATGGGGATGGATTTTGAAAGGTCCTTGATCAAAAACCATGGATTTGTCTAAATTCTTTGGTATGAATGTGCCTTCAGAGTGTTGCCTTCCATGTGTTAGCTCAGACAGCTGGCCATCATTCTAAAAGCTCTCAAGGTTGGTTAATGCAAATGTAGATCTAATACTTTCCTCAGTAAATTATATTGAGAGGCTAGAAACCCTATGACTTAATATAGAACAGCGGTTCTCAAAGTGCGGTTCCTGGATGGAACATCAGCATCGTTTGGAAACTTGTTAGAAATGCAGACTCTCAGACTTCAGAAATTCTAGGGGAGGAACATGGCAAACTGTGCTTTACCAAGCCATCCAGGAGATTCTGATTCATGTTCAGGTTTGAGAACACAAATGTGGAGGAATGAATTTGAAGACAGAGAGGCTGAAATGCTAGTTGTTTTTACCAGGTACTTTCTGCCCACTCACCCCCCACGTATGACTTCCTAGAGAGCTCAGAAGATCCTTAATTCAGCAAGGCCATGAGCGCAAAGAAATTTCTTGGTTTTTCTCTCTGGAATGACAACACTCATGAAAACGACTATAGTAGAAACTCCCCCTAACTTTAGTGAGCAGGGGAGACTGGTTGCCAACTTCATGTGAGGCAATCATAATTTTTGAGTCTACTTTGACCCACAGATATCCCCAGATGTGCTTAATTAACTATGGGCTTGTAAGGATTAAAATTAATAAGCAGCCACCCTTAAGTCTTTCTTGGCTTGTTTAATAAACAATCAAAATCACTCTAGTTCTGGTGACTAGAACCTGACTTGAGCCATTCCCCTAGAGACCCATAGCTCCTCACCAGGTCCCAGACTTGAGTCAGTTATAGACCTGGGTCCCAAGCATGGAAGGCAGGCAGAACCCCCAGAAAAGAAGGTATCTCTGTACACGTGTATCAAGGTAACAGTGTGTTAGGAAAGGGGAAAATTTAGAGGGAGCTGGGCTCCACTCTGCCTCATGGTAGATCCAATAAGCTCTTGAATATATCTGAGAGTTAATCCCCTGGATTTTTAATATATAGTTGGAATAGATGTTGCTAGCAATCATTAGAATTCCTTCCTTTGATCTTTGAGTAAGTCAGGGCTATTAAGGCAAGGGCTGGTTGAAATAATGCTGCTCCCTCTCCATATCAAAGAAGTCAATGAAAAGGTACTGAGTTTCCCTGAAGGGAGTATGGCAATCAGAGCCTCTGGGATAGACCTGATGGATTAGGGGAAGTGTACCATTTACGCACTGGTCACTAAAACTAAAGGTGGAGTCAGAGCATTGATGATGAATGATGTCCATGCTCAGGTGCCTTGACATGGGACAATGGTCAAGGGCATGGACTCCAGCACCAGACTGCTTAGGTTTGATCCCAGCTCTGCCAGTTACTGACGGTATGATTGTGGGTGTCACTTAACCTCATGTGTCTAATGCATGTCTAATGCATGTTGTATAAAATCAGAGAAATTCAGAGTTATGCCTTAGTTTGCTTTTATTTATTCATCATCAATGGCTATATTTACCTTGTAGATCCTTGTGTCAAGGGTTTAAGTTGTTTCAAATCAACTATATTTGATATGCTCATCTAAACAATGGATGACTCTTTCAGTGCATCTGGAGCAGTTTCCTAGGGCTGTTGTGACAAAACACCACAGACTGGCTGACATGAGATAAGAATTTGTTTTCTCATAGTTCTGGAGGCTAGAAGTTCAAAATCAAGGTGTCAGCCTGGTCATACTCCCTCTGAAACTTGCAGGGAATCTATTCTTGCCTCTTTCTAGCTTCTGGTGGTTTGCCAGTAATATTTGCTATTTCTTGTAGTTGCATAAGTGCCATTTTCCATTTTCACGTGGCATTCTCCCTGTGTCCCTATCTGTGTCTCTTCTAAGTACACCAGCCATAGTCACTTAGGGGCCCACTCTACTCTCCCTCCCCTCATCTTAACTAATTACACACATGGGCCCTATATCTGAACAAAGTCACATTCTGAGGCACTAGGAGTTGGGACTTCAAAATATCTTTTTTAGAGAGCTACGTTTCAATCCATAACAGCATCTTAAAATGCGCTTTGGGGGACAACTGGATGGCTCCATCAGTTAAGCGTCTGACTTCCGGTCAGGTCATAATCTTGCAGTTTGTGAGTTCGAGCCCTGTGTTGGACTCCGTGCTGACAGCTCAGAGCCTGGAGCCTGCTTTGGATTCTGTGTCTCCTTTTCTCTCTGCCCTTCCCATGCTCACACTCTCTCTCGCTCTCTCTCTCTGCCCTGCTCATGCTCTGTCTCTCAAAATAAATAAACATTAAATATTTTTTTAAGTGCCACTGGATGGGCATGTGTTTTTTGTTTTGTGCAGGCCCCGCCACTTCAAATTGCCTCACACTTTGCTTTATTAATTGATATAACCTGCTTTCCTTTTGGTTTAGGCCGTGAATGTTAACTGACAATTGGATCAGAAAAATAGAAACAACTATATAAAATGTTATATTCAAAACTGGATCATATTCCACACACCTAGAAACTCCCATGTATTTGAATGCCATAGAAAATACCAGATTTTGAATTTTTGTTTAAAAGCTCAAGCTTTTTAATCAGATTTATCTGAGGACAGATTGTAGCTCCACTCTTCACAAACTATGGGTCTAAATTGAGCTTGTTTCATCACCTATAAAATGGAGAAATTAATACCCATCATATAGAATTGATCAGGTTTTTAAACAAAACCGTGTATACGAAATATTTAGCATAGTTCCTGCACACAGTAGGCTCTCAAAAAATGGTAGTATAGCAGCAGCAGTAATTATGGTAGTTATTCATAGCTAGATATTAATATTAAAACTGGCAAAGTTGTACTTAAGTCGTGAGTTCTGTTTTTTATTGTATTTATTGCTTGCACATTCGTAGTCTTTTTTTTTTTACTGATTATATGTTTAATTTAGCATCCTTCTCTAAGAAAGCGAGTCCTTAATACTTATCTGTCTTTGCACGACAGGGTCTGGCCTGCTCTTAGCACAGACTGACCCTGTCTGTGCCCGGTGACATGAGCACAATACTTGAAAATTAATTCCATATTTTTTTTATATTCAGCTACATCTCTGCATGCTCTTAGCATTCAGACTTCATGTATCCTTCGGTCTATGTTTGCATTATTTGTTCACCCCTAGAGAAGAAAGCCAAAGAAAGATTAATTCATAAAAAATGAATGGTTGTTGAAACTCTTCAAAGCCTTGATTTACTGCATAATTAGTAGACAACACTAGAAAACAGAATATATTTCTGCCTGTGAATTAAGTAAATTGATTAATTCATTAATTACGTATGATAACTCCATAGATAGCATAATTGTATCACTGGTTAACAAAACACAGCAAAAGAATCAAGCATGTTTTCAACATGGTCAAAAATTTAATTTACAATATTAGGTTCTTCTCTTAGAATCCTAATTAAAGATCTCGGGAAAGGTATATATAGTCCAAACACATTTCTGGAAGGATGGTTATATTACTTGTAAAGCATGCCACAATTAGAAACAATTCTTTTTTTCTCCCAGAAATTGAACCTCACAAGAAATCACTCATTCACTCATTTATCATAAACTGAGCATTGTGTGTTTCGGGCACTTTTGTAAACAGTGGGGATATAGCAAGGAACAAATTAAACAAAGATCCCTGCTTTTGTGGAACATACATTTGAGAGCTGTTCATTATGGTAGCCAGTAGCCACATGTGGCTATTTACATTTAAATTTAAAGTAATTAAAATTAAAAATTCAGTTCCTCAGTCCCCCTAGTCAAATTTCAAGTGACCAATAATCACATGTGGCTAGGAGCTGCTATATGGGATTGCACAGAAGAATATTTTCACCACTGCAAAAAGTTCTCTCAGACAGTGCCAATTCTGGAGGGTGGAGACCAAGAACGAACAATAAATAATTAAATGAAGAAGACATTTTTAGACTGTGATAAAAAAAATCTCAAGGAAATAAACAAGAGGATGTGATAGAGACTATTTGGAGAGTGGGATGGCCACTTTTTATAAGGTGATGGGGATAGACATCTCTGACAAGAGTGCATTTTAACTAAAACTTAAAGAATTCAACTCTGCAAAAAGCTGTCAAAGCAGAGGAATCAGCATGTGCAAAGGCTCTGAGGCATGAAAGAAGGGGATGTGTAGGAGTAGAAAAGGAGTAGAAAAGAAAGGAGGTGAATGTGGCTGGGGGACTGTGAGAGAGGGGGGAAGGGGCATGGGACAGAGGAGGGAAGGAAGCCTAGAGAAAAAGTAGGGTTTTATGCTAAGTTCCATGGGAAACCACTAAAAGGGTTAAAAGGAAATGGCATGTTTTGATTAATATTTTAACATACAGGTTTCTGCGTGAAGAACAGACCAGATGTGGCAAGAGTGGAAGGTGAGACGCCTGTTTGAAGGTAAGATATGAAGATAAGTGGAACTAGAACTGTGGCAGTCAATTGGAAATTAGGATGGAAGCAAAATATAAGTTGAAATGGGTAGAATGCTGATATATTAGATGACGCACCTGAGGAAAAGGGAAGGGCCAAAGATGACCCCCGAATTTCCGCACTGAACAGCTAAAGGGGACGGGAGTACCGTCTACTGAGACTGGGAAGATTACTGAGGAGCAGTTTGCTGTAAATTAACATGATGTCTCATGTTATGATTTGGCTATGGTAAACTTAAAGTGCCAGTTACGATCTGAGTCACAATGTTAAACAACAGACAACTGGATAGGTAAATCTGGAGCCTGTAGAAAAATTAAGGTCAGATGTATTAATTTGAAATTATCATCAAATCCGTGGTATTTAAATCCACAGGGTTGGATGAAATCATAATGATGAACGGAGATAGAGAGGAAATAAAAGAGGGCCACAGACCAAGCCCTGGAACATTCCAACATTTCCTAGTGGGATAGAGGCAGAGGAGCCAGAGCAGGGGCTCGAGCAGGAGCAGCCGGGGAAGTAGAAGGAAAACCAGGACCGTGTGGCAGCATGGTAGCAGATCAGAGTTGGAAAATTGCTGAGCTGGAGAGGAGAGTAGGATGGGGACAGGAGATTCTCACGGTCCACGTGAGATCTTTGGAAACCTTGTCAAGAGTAGTTTCAATTGAGCAGTGGGGACATAAGCCAGAACACAATATTATATATTATGTTTCAGGTTGAAACATAAATGACAAGTGAAGATACAGAGACAGTTGAATCTTGAGAATCTTTTCAGAAAAGGGGACAGAAGCTGCAATGGAATGGGAGGGAGCAGAGACCTGCATGCCTATCACGCTGATGAACCGCGAGGAAACAGTGACGGAACTGGGAAAGAGGAGGGAAGACCTTATGAAAGCAACATAAGAGGGATCCAGAGAATGAATGGGAGGAACTCTTCTCGTATTGTACTTGGAAGAAACACAAAGAATGTGGATCCAGAGGCAGGTGGATTTGTAGGTTACATGGCTGGCTTGGAAGGTGGAAGAGTTCCAGTAATATTGCTGGTGGCTTCACTGCCTCACTAGTTAAAAAATTTCTTGAAGCCACAGTGATAAGATGCAATACAATAAATAAGTCTATTTTTCCTCACCTTGGGCTCTGAGAAGAAAACATTTCAGAGCCCTCCGAAGTGATTAGCTGAAGACTGTACAGGGCAGGGCTTTGGAGTTAGACCAGGTATCAAAACCTCATTCTATCTGTGAGGAGACATGCAGCTTCGAGGAAGTTATTTAAATTCCTCAGCGTCCACTTCTTCATCTGTAAAATGGCAATAACCACATACTTCTCCCATTAAATTTCTGGATAATATATATAAAGCAAATAGACATATGTAGTACTTTTGAAAAGACAAGCGAAGGAAATGTAAAAGCAATCGGGCTGAAGAACCAGAGGCACACAATATTATTACTGTCAAGGAAGGAATTTCCACACTGAGAAGTGGAACATAGACAAATTGCGCAGAAAGATGGAGGGTCAGGCTAGGAGAAGACACTGGAGTTGCTCATTAAAATGTTACTGATGACTTTCAACTTTACAGTTTCCATGAAATGATTGATGCCAAAATCAGAATGTGTAGGCTGAGGAAACAAAGCTAGATACTGTGAAGTACCTTTTCAAGATCTCGGTGGTTACCCAGGGGAAAAGAGATGCAAGTATACAGGGGCAGAGTTGGAATAAGAAAAGGCCCTTTTATCGATGAAGGCTGGGGGCAGACGGAAAGGGACAGAAGATGCAAGGGAGAGTGTTTATGTGAACAGGGGCTACGTGGAGCTAGAACTTGGGAAGAACAGATGAATTTCTGTCCTTATAGACAGCCAAAGGGGCAGGTTGGTGGGTGGAATCACCTCTAAATAGAGAAGGAGCAGAGGAGTGAATGCCAAATGCAAATCAGAGTTACTAGGAAATCTGAGAAATTGAGAAATGGAACATCTAAGTCTAAAAGCATCAGAATGGGTAGAATGAGAAGCCTTCAATATTAGGATTTATCAGCAAGGAAGCCTGATGGGAGTCATCCCTCATGACTTCTGAGAACTAGAAATGCCAATTTATTGTTCTTTGGTTATCCTTTTTCTAATACAAATTCTTCAACTGTACCCTGTTTGGGAGGTCAGGTCTCTTCTTCCAAGATTGCAATTGAGTTTCTGATGCATCAGTCTAAGATGCTTTGCGGGCCACTCTGCCACTTTGATAGAGATTTCTCTGGAGTCGTAAACTTGTAGATATTTCTACAGTTGATGAATTAAATCTACTGTGTGTGGAATATATTTACTTAATTCTTAGCAGAAAACCTTAGGTTGTTGATTCTATGAAGACCACTAACAGGATGTAGCTAAGAATCAACCAATTCCCAGGCTGATGTAACAGGGGCTCCTATTGGAATGAACTGTCTATCAGAGCATCTTGGTCCTCTCTCGTTGTCTGCACCCACAGAAGCCCAGGTCTGTACAACCTATAATGAAAATGGCCATAAGACAAGTTATCTCCATCGTGGCCTCCAAGCCCATACACTACTTCATGAATCAGCAGCAATTCCCCAAACCTCCTGGTTGTAAAAAGAGTCTATTTATGAAATATCCAGCCATGGTGTATAATAAACAATGCCAGAGTGAACTAAAAACAGACTCATTTAATAAGCAATTCCTTTGCCATACACTGTTTAAATTTACATAATCAACTGGCTATCATCCTTAGCATACTTTTAATGTTTCTCATTTGTTTACACTACAATTCCATGCTTCAGACTTCTCCATTCACCAAAATATTGATTGGCCTACAAAGGGTACACAGCCGCAAATATTCCACTGGTAATCATTATGTGAGTGTGAAGGAAGTGAAGGTGGATCCACTGTATTTTCCTTGCTAATTACAAACTTAATATTCTATTAAAATGTATGAGATGACAAAATCCCAACAAACTCTTTAAAGCTATTACTAGCAGATAAAGTATTCTACCAAAGTATTAACATTAGCATCATTAAAATAGTTTTATCAAGTGCACATTTATCTCCACGTTGGAAATAATAGCAGCCGGAAGGAGACAAATGCCCTTGAGTATTGTGGTATGAAAACCGACAGCAGTTTTCGAGCCACGTTAAGTCTTCCTGTAGCTTCACAATGAAAACAAAACAACACACACACAACATTCTTGAAGCCACAGTTATAAGATGTAATAGAATAAATGAGTCTATTTTTCATCACCTTGGGCTCTGAGAAGAAAACATCGCAGAGTTATCTTGATAAGGAAAGAGCTCAGATATTAAAATACATTAACTTTATCTTAATTGATTTAAACAGATCCAGAGCCTTCGAAATGCACATGATGTTATTTCTGCATTAGTGGACAAAATAGATCTGTTTTAGATTGCAAAGCTTCATCTCTGTATCTCCTGTCTGGTAGGGAGAGAAAAACCTCTCTCTTTCTTAGTCTCTTAAAAAAAAAACACAGCACAGGAAACCATATACATGCATTTGCTCTAGCTACAAAATTTCTTTATTGTTTCCTCAAAATACCTTTTGGTAACATCAGTACATTTTGTTTCCCCCTGTAGCTCAGAATGCTGTAGTCAGGAAACAATAACAACAGATAACACTAATTGGGTTTTTACTCTTCCCATGCACTGTGCTCCATTATGTTACTTCATTTAATCCTCAAAGGATGCTGTGAGGCAGATTTCATTATTTATTATCTCCATTTCTACAGATGAGGAAACTGAGGCACAGAGATGTTGAGTAACTTGCCCGGACAGCGAGCAGGTGAGATGGGTTATGAAGTCAGCAAGGAGGCTCCTGGTCCCTTGCCCTTTACCAAAATTTCATGATGTGGCCTCTCAAGGGAGGGATAGTTAACTCAAAGGCCAAGGTCAAAGTTTCTCCTCTACATCATAACAATAGAAGATTTACATCAGCCCCTCCCAGTCTCCAAATGAGATGGTTTCTTTCATCAAGAAATATTGATTCTTTTTTGTTTCTGCAGCATGGTTTTTAAGTCAGAGACGAATTACCAAAGGGTGGAACTAAGTGGAAAGACTTACCAGATGTCACATCCGATCTCCCATGCACAGATGAGGAGACTGGAGCTCAAAAACAAGGAACAGCAGAAGTAACAGATCACAGAAATTGTTTAGGACACAGTCCACTTTAGAGTGTAGGTCTCCTTTATCTTATTTTTTAAACATGTGTATGGTGTCCGGAGAGAGACATGTAAGTATAGGGTTTCATTTCCATGAATTCTTTTTAAATGCAGACCCTTTCTATTTTGGGTTAAAACCCTGCAACAATCCCCTGTTCCAATAAGGGAAGAAAGTGAGAATTTCTTGGTGTTTCTCTGGCATTTGAATTAAGTGACAAAGCTTCCTCTTTTCTCTTGGCACAGACAAAATGTTTTCTTCTGGAGTCCCTGTAGACTGGAGTCCTGCTTTTAAATCTTGGGTTCACTAAGCACCAGTCAGCGCCATCCGAAGAATATGCTGATTCTCAGGAAGGTAGATGAAGAAAGAAGCCATTGCCCTTCCCACTTTCACCACCCTGCTCCATATGTAAGGCTCAGCAAATGAACGAATCCTTATAGGCACGCAGCATGAGGGCCAAAACTCTGTATGTCTGTAATAGCCCTAAAACAAATGCTGTTGGACGGACTACTTTAAGTGCTTTGTTTATTTTAGGGAAATATTTCCAAAGGAAGCCTTCCTATGTGGGGCCACGAAAAGCCTTTTATAAAAGGATAGTCATTATATGCTGAAAGTTAAAAGTATCACCAAGCAAGAGTACTGCTGGATAGAATACCAATATACCATCTCACAGACCTACCAATGTAGGCTAATCCTGATCCTAGATTTCCAGCTGAGAACTGGAATTATTTAGCAATTATTTAGCTGAGCATAAATATTTAGAGACAGTTTTTGCTAACAAACCTTGCCTCCAGGAGCCAGGCCCATAACAATATTCTTGGTGCTGGCTTTCCACACATAAATCAAGCATCTAACTTCACACATTCTCTATTTCATTTTTACTATTTTGGGTGGTACCCCTGCTCTTTTTTTTTTATTCCTGGCCAATCTTTGCACTACCCTGTGGAATGGAAACCTGGCCCACCTCACGCGGCCTGTGCTAAGAGTCTGAAAAACTGCTTGAAATAAATTGGTTGGATTCTTTTTGAGTATTTCACTGGGCATTAGTAAAGTGTAGGGTTTTCGAGGTCTGGGTCTTACTTTTATAAAATGTGCTTACTATTCAACATTCCCTTGTTTAGTGTAAGTGCACACGTGTGCACAAGTATAGGACCCTGATCTATGACATGAAAGGCTAGTTGTCAGCCTGCAGGAGAGCGTGTTTAAAACAACCCATCAGTTGTGAATATGAAATCAAGTGCTCAGAGTAGTATGTCCCCTTTGGTGGCAGGGGGCAGGGGGGGGTGGACTTTCCTGGACCTGGTGTTTTTCAAGCCCTGTGATTCCTAGTTACTTTTATCCTTTGAAAAATGTACAGCTTCTTAGGAGAGAGTTCACTGATTTTCCAACTCTCTGTGAAAATTTCATTGGGACCGTCCGCGGCAGCAGCGCTCCAGCTGAGTTCTCTATATATGGTAAATAAATCATGTGAACAACAGTCCCCAATTTCACATTAATTGTTTGGAAATCTCCACAACATCAAACATTTTGTTAAAAGTCTAGAAAAAAATAAGTGTAGCTCTTTTGTTGTCATTGTCATTGTTTTGCTTCAGAGTGATTTGTTCTAAATACAGCTTAACAGGCAGATGACTGGTTTGTGACTCGAGCATCTTTTCGGAGATGAAAAAGCAATACAAATGCTCCCCAAAAGGATGCCAACCAGGCACGAAGCAACACGGGGACCATGGAATGGGTGCACCTGGGGAAATCCTTATCACAAATTGGATTGACAGGGAGGGCTCGGTTCCTTCCCAGCACACGTGCCTCTGAAAAGCTGAAAGGGAATCACAATGCTTTAGGAACGAGATCTGGGAATTGCCTATATATGAGAGTTTCAAATTGCTCAGGCATTAAGAGAATAAGAACATGAAATGCAAATATTGCGGGAATAAAGGGGGAGAAGATATGGCGCAAAACTCATAATCACTGAGAAATGGAAACAGAATCCAGAGCCATACACTGGGATCAGTTCTGGGGAGATCTCTTGTTTCTCATGGAGGGCAACTCACTTTTATCCCTGCCTTTCACAGGTAACTTCTGCACATCTGAACAGAAAGGGAGCATGTGTATTCCTTCAGAATTCAGTGGAGCACGGAAGTGGAAAATCTAGTTAGACCCTTGTTGGTCAAGATCCTTCTCACTTGTGAAAACAATTACCAGGCTGAAAAGATAAGTAAAAGCCAAGTTATATTTGTCTGCAAGAGTTACTGCAGAGGTTAAAAAATAAGGGCTTTAATTATTTATGCAATGGCCCCTTGGCTCTTCTAGAAATTTAAGATGCCAATGTCTCTATTACCTCGAACGTTTAAATAGTGTGAAGTTAAAATAGTGCACTTCATTCCACGAAGCTCACCCAGAAATGTGGTCAGATTTTGTTAGCATTCTCTTGTGTTAACTTTCCATTTCAGAGTCTGCCTTGCAGGTAAGATTAGGGCAACGGTACCCATGCTTTTATTTTCACAAGAAGGATTCTAAAATCCCTGTTTTAAAGTGTTTCTATCCCATCAATCATGCCTCCCACCAAACAATCATGTTATTATTAGTCTCATGAATCCACACTTTGAAGCTACAGGCATGTGCATTAAGTTATTGATTTTTCAAAGTTACATAAATCCTTACACCTGTTTCACACAAAGACTTCTGGAGATGAGTCCACAGAGCACCGGGGAGGTGAAGGGACAGACTAAAACTCACAGAAGCAATTTTATGGCCAAGCTAAGGCAGCTGAATATCAGCCTGAATTCTTTCTACGTTACTTTCTTCTCTTCACGTTCTTGGGGATGAAGCAAGATTGATATATTTGTGTTGTCCGGTATCAACGAAGCTTAAACTTTGGGGTATCAGGATTGAACAAATTAGTCCTACTGACTCTTCTCAACAGAAAGCAAGAGCCTGTTCATAAAACAAACAATGTGAGATTATAAAGTTTCCCTTATTAGCTCCTGTATTTTCTCTTTCTCTCCACTCTGTATTGCATAGCATATTAAATATTAAGAAGAAGCCAAGTGTTCCTTTCACAGAGCTGTGAGTGATACACTGATTAGCACACCAGAGTGAGAGGCAAGAGCACTGGATCAGGAGGTTAAACATTGTCCATGGCTGTTGGGAACCATGGGTTGCCTCATTACCCTTCATTTCAACCCAGATCATTGCCTTCTAGAGTGGGAACAACCCTGACCCACTACTTTGCTGACTTGACTTCCCTTCTTCATAATAGTGTTATCTACAAATCCCACAGAACTCTCACCAAGGGTCTCCTTATGTGCAGTACAGACACTGCCTTCTGGACTGCCACGCTCCATAGAAAAGAGGAGGCATTCTGTTATTAAGAGCGATGGCTCGGGGCACCTGGGTGGCTCAGTTGGTTGAGCATCTGACTTCAACTCAGGTCATGATCTCAGGCTTGAGGGTTCGAGTCCTGGTTTGGGCTCTGTGCTAACAGCTCAGAGCCTGGAGCCTGCTTCAGATTCTGTGTCTCCCTTTCTCTTTTCCCCTTCCCCCATTATGCCCTGTCTCTCTCCCCAAAATAAACAAACATTTAAAAAAAGAGAGAGTGAGGACTCAGCTACTAGTTAGACCTGAGTTGGCTCCTGAGAAAATTGCTAGCATTGCCGGCACCTCAGTTGCCTACTGTGTAACACAGAGCTACTACTGCAATCTCCAAGCACGATTAAGAATATTGAACGAGAGTGCATGTAGCATAATCTGAAAAAATACCTGGCTCATAATAAACTTGCAATAATGCTCACTATTGATGTCATTATTCTTAAAATATGTTCAATAATATTTCTGAAATAGTTACAGGATCAAATTGGCAACAACTAGTCAGAGACCTCTGCCCTCAAGGTTGGAAGTGCTTTTCCTTAAAAGATTGACCCTCGTTTCCTCTGTGGCTTCGTAAACATTTGTGTATCCCCTAAGGTTCTACTGTTCTATATGCAGCTGGCCCTGACGTGAGGTGGGCCCCTACCCTGGAATTCTTTGTCTTTTTACTGGAAGCTAAAAATGAAAGGCTCAGATATGCTAGTGATCCCTGGAAGAGCAAAGCAAAAACAGTAATACTAATTAGTAGCTACCAGAGCTGTTCAGCATGGCAATAAGCTGTAAATTTATGGTTTTGTTAAGAGTCAGGATACATTTGAAATCTTTTATATAATATTAGATATGAAAATACACACCATCTGGACCTCTTGCTGGTAGCCTTGAAATGTCTACATCTCACAGGAATCAAACCCATTTTACCTGCTAGGGAATAAAACACCTGTTTCACATATTACTTCACACTGGGTGATGAACATTTCCACCATCTCCAGCCAGAAAGAAAAAATGAAACTGTGGCTTCACATTGTTTAGTAGATTTTAAAAAGCTAGCAGGGTTGGGGGCTGTTTAACTGGCTACACAGCTCTGCAAATCGCTCCTGGATTAATAGTAGCCCCCTAATAATTGGGGGGAGTTCTCTGCAGCACTGCTTAGTACTGATAAAAATGCATTTCCCTCTCATTATAAATCTGTTTATGAAAACGCTTAGTGAAATGAGCCAACAGTATCTTGGCTGCTGGTTGAATCTTGTAATGGATGGTCCCAAAGTGGATAGAAGGCTGTAATTCACTGGAGGGATTCTGGTAATGACACAAAATAGTTAAACAGTTTATGAATAGCCCTAGAATCTTCAGAGAGAAAGAGGTATTGCATGGTTTCTAGGACATCTGTTGTTATTCTATAGATGTCCTCCTGCAAACTTTAAACAAAAAACAAAAAACAAAAGATTCCTTAGCATATCTTTCCTCTGCACTTTCCATAAATCCTTTTGATCTTCAGCTCAAATCTAACTGCCCTCATAGAAAATTATGTTACATTTTTTGGAAACACAATCTCAATAGCATTATCTCTCTTAAAAATATCACAGTGGTTTCTTATCTTCAGATATCCAGTCAGTTGTTAACGTTTCCAATGGTCTCATGGTTTTTTAAAGGTTATTTATCTGAGTCAGAATTTGAACATGTTCCATACATCGCCATTTTCTTTCCATTTCTTCCTTGCATGGTTATTTGTCATATAGAGACCCCTGCAGTCTGGAGTTAGCGGATTGCGTCCCTGTGGTGTCTTTTAACATGTTCTTATGTCCCCGGTGAGGTTTTCTTTCATATTAGTGTATATACGTACAAATATTTTGCATATGAGACACTTAGTCCAATCTGTGTCTGATTTCTTTGCTAAGACAGTCTCGTTGACAAGATTGCGTTTAGCAGGAAGAATGCAGTGCTGGTTGCTTCTGTTTATGTCATGTCAACAGTCATTAATGATCAATATCGTAGTTCAGTCCTTGAAAGATTCAGTAGTTCAGTCCTTGAAAAATAGCTTGATTCTAGTACTTTCACCCTTTCCTCATGTATTAGCTGTAATGAATTGATAAAGAGAAAGATTTCCCTGATCTATTAGTGATTACTTACTAGTACTGTTTATATAGGAAAGGCAGGATAAAATATTTGATTTTCCCCTTTTATTTAGCAGTTTTTAACATAGTTTTCTAGCACATCCCCATAGTTATTATTGTTTTAAACATTTTTAATGTTTATTTTTTAGAGAGAGAGAGAGAGACAGAGAATCAAAGCAGGCTCCAGGCTCTGAGCTGTCAGCACAGAGCCTGACGTGGGGCTCGAACTCACAAACCACGAGATCATGACCTGAGCCCAAGTTGGACACTCAACCAACTGAGCCACTCAGGTGCCCCCCACCCCAGTAGTTATTTTTAAAGTATCTTGTAAAATGGCTTTAAACAGATTTGAAATGTTTTTTGCCTTTGAACTTTTATATATTTTGAAGATTTTTCCTGAATAGGAGACTTTTGACTTGTTGTTAATAATCTTTGATAGTTGGTTTTTGGTTTTGTTTGTTTGTTTGTTTGTTGTTTTTGTTATCTGCTACAAGACATTCCAGACTTATTTTGCTTCAGAGCTGGAATCAGCCATTTCCTAAGGAGCCCAGGCTCCGTTAGTGGGAAATGGCATTTGAATACCACACTTTGGACATTTCCCAACTCAGTACCAATGAATTGGGAAATTTTTCTAGATCTCTCCAGCAGACTGGGTGTTACACACATACCATTAGTTCATAGAGATGCCTGCAACTCAAATTTGGGACCACAGAATTTTTACTCAAAATCTTCAGTCTTAACGAGGTATCTAATTTAAGAATCCTGGGTCTGAACAATGCTAGAAATAATGGACTTGGAATATTTCATAATTATCCAGTTGCTTTATCCCACAGTATTTTACAGCAGGATCAGAATAGCAATACTTATCTTACCAACAATAATATGATTACCAAAAATAGGTAATTGTTTTAAATTCTTTTTGTACACACAGTATATCCTATTAGAGTTGTCAAATTACAGTGTTTTAGTAAATCACTTAGAATTGTTTCACTTTACTGCTATCCCACTAACTGGTTATACATGAGGTCTATTTGTTTCATTTTTTAAATAAAAATACTTCATAAAATTTATTTTCATTTTATAGTTATATAAAATATTTACACAGTTACAAAGCCAAATCTACAAATAAGACAAATTCAATAAAGTCTAGGATCTGTCTCCATCCCCTATTGCTTCCCTCCTTCTGTTAACCATAGGTAATGGTCTTTTTAAAAATTACAGCCCACACAGGTTATTAGATATTTTCTTAAAAAATCAAATTACAGGGGCACCTGCATGGCTCAATAGGTTTAGCGTCTGACTCTTGATTTCAGCTCAGGTCATGATCTCACGGTTTGTGAGATTGAACCCTGGACTGGGCTGTGTGTTCTGACAATGCAGAGTCTGCTTGAGATTCTTTCTCTCCCCGTCTCTCTGCTCTTCCTCAACTCTCTCTCCCTCAAAATAAATAAACTTAAAAACTTTTTTAAGTCAGTTCACAGTTTAACCCTTCAGTTGCTTGTCAGTTAAATGTAAGTTTATTAAATAAATAAAATCTCCCAGGTATATTCTACCANAACTTGAATGTCTCCATATAGTAATATATAAAGTTATTTCTTCTTTCTTTTAATATACAAATAAACAAGAACCATCGCAAGACTATAGATCATGAGACACATCTTATCCTCTAAACTAGCTTCCAACCATGCCCTCAAAATATTGGTTACTTATTCGATGTTGAAAGGATATCTTAGAAATGAGATCCTGTAAACTCTTTAATAGTTTGTTCTTTGTATTTCTTTCCCCACCAAATACAAATACTATTCTGTTCCAATGTTTAACAATTTTTTTTCTGGAAGTTCTCCCACATGACTGCTCTAAATTTTGTCAGCTTCAGTATACACTCAGTTACCGAAATTATCTTCTCTGTGTTTCTAAAGTTCCTCAAATTTCTCTTTCCACTTCTAATAATTCCAAGGCTAGGACTCTATACATTTAACCTTTGAACCTTTGTTTTCAAAGAGAGGACAATTTCCATGGAAACTTTCAATTCACACAGGGTAGACATAAAGAGCCTGTATTGGGGAACTGCCACACTTGGGCACAGGCACAATGTAAGATGTCTGAGGAAACAGCGACTACCTCAAGCAGATTTTTCCTTGGGGAGTTGGAATTGGTGTAATCGGCCTCCCAGTACCCATCTCCTTATCTCTATTTACACTTACACCCTATTCCTTAGAAGGAATTCTAGAGGCCAGTTCCTACCGCTCTCTCAGTGAGTTTTTTCAGTTACCATCTATTTTTCTTCTTTTTCTTTATGAAAGATATATTCATTGCAGAGACTTTAGAAAATATAGGAGACTAAATATATTAAAAGAAAAGTACTCAATACTGTCACCTAGCACAAACATTGTAAATGTCCTCATGTGCTTCCTTCTGGTGTTTTGTAAAAAAAATTTTAATGTTTATCTATCTATCTATCAATCATCTATCATCTATCTATCTATCTATCTATCTATCTATCTATCTATCTATCTATCTAATGTGTGAGCACAAGTAGGGGAGAGGGAGGGAGACAGAGAATCCAAAGCAGGCTCCTCATTGTCAGTGCAGAACCCAATGAGGGGCTCAAATTCATGAACTGAGTTCAAAATCAAGAATTGGATGCTTAACCAACTGAGCCACTCAGGCGCCCCTGAATTCACATCTTTTCTGAAAACGAGAATTTTGTTTCTTTCTCTGTGGCCTTTACATGTTTAATCCTTTTTCTTGTTTTATTCCACCGACACAGAATTCACATTTAGTCTTGAATAAAGTTGGTGGTTTGTAGGCATTCTTACTTTGTTCTTCGTTTTAGTGACACATTCTTGCCATTAAAGAGACATATTTTCTTAACCTTTTCAGTGACTGAAAGTTTATGAGACTAACGTACAATTATATTCCTTTTTGCTAAGGGTACATTTAAATATTGCTGAATGTTGAAATTTCAGATGCCTGTTTTGCTTTTATCAAAAAGACCATATATATATACATTTGAAAAAAGGGTTTAATTTCATAATTTATATTTATATTTTATATTATATTTATATTATTTTTAATATTTTTATATTATAATATTTATTTTGTATATTATATTATAATTTNAAATTTATACATTTTTCAAATGTTATATTTTCCTTACATAAGTGTGATAAATTCAACCTGATCATGATGTTTATCTTTTTATATGCTTCTTTTTGTAAAAAAAAAAAAGTATTTATTTATTTATTTATTTTGAGAAATAGAGAGCATGCAGGAGAAGGGCAGAGACAGAGACAGAGAGAGAAAGAATCCTAGGTAGGCTCTACACTGGCAGCAGGTGCGGGGCTCAGTTTCACAAACTGAGATCATGATCTGAGCCAAAACCAAGTCAGAGGCTTAACTCACTGAGCCATTCAGGTGCCCCAATATCTTTTAATATGTTTCTTGAATCATTTTGGTCATATATTGTTTTAAAATTTCTATCTATGTTCACATATAAAAATGACATATTCTCATTTGTCTACCTTTGATATTAAATCTTTACTAGACTCATACATCAGATTGGGAAATATTCACTTTTTCTCCTATATTTTGGAAATTTTGGGGTAAATTCAGAATTACTATTTTTGAAACTTTGTAGATTCACTTAAAAGAACCGCCTGGAACTGTCAAATTCTTGTAGAAATATTTTAACTACTGATTAATTTCTTTAAATGTTTTTAGGTTATACAGGCTTTCTAAATCTTGATGAAGTTGAGTAAGTTACATTTTTCTAGAAATGCTCACATTTTGTCTAAGACTTAAATTTATTGCTAACATGTAGCAATTCTATGTTTGCTTGAAAAGATGGCATTTTCTTTGATTTCAGTGTTCCAAAAAGTCTAGAATCACATATTTCTTAGTTGTTTTCAAATAGTCTAGATTTACTAAATTTTTGGCCATTTGGGAAAGGTATATTGAAACATACCACTATGATCATGGATATGTAATTTTCTGATTTCTACCAAATATTATTTTGAGATATTTAGTGATGCATAGGCATTTATACTTTTTATCTTCCTGGAAAAGTGAACCTTTAGTTCAAGAGTAGGACCCCTTCCCTGGCATAGCCCTCATCTAGTGGCTTTTTGGTAGGCAGATTTTTAAAATGTCCCCAAGGTGTCCTGCCCCCTTGTTGTACACACCCTGAATGATTCTGCGGACTGAGAACTTGATGGCTGCTACCCCATGATTATGTTATGACACAGTTGACCTTAAGAAAGGGACAGGAGAGATCTGGAGGGGCCTAACTTAATCATACTGCCTTTTCAAAGCAGAGGTTTCTCTGGCTAGGAGCTGAAGTAAAAGCTGGATATTTAAAGTATCAGAGAGATTTGAGGCTTGGAAGTTCTCTTGCTGAGATGGAAGGGGCCCCAGGGCAAGAACCTGAAAGCAGCCTCTGAAAGCTGAAAAGGGTCCCTGCTTAACAGCCAGCAAAACAAAAGAAAGCTCAATAACAAGGAAATATACAAGGAAATAAATTCTGCCAACAATCAGAAGATGCCTGCAGCAAATTTCTCCCTAGTCAGGCCTCTAAATGGAGATGCAACTTGCTAATACCTTGATATCAACTTTATGAAACCCTAAACACGGAGACTTACCCATGCTGTGCCAGACTTCTGACCCACTGAAACTGTGAGATAATAAACTGGTGTTTTTATAAGCCTGAGTTTGTGGCGATGTGTTACATAGCAATAGAAAATGAATACATTCTCCGTATCCTTAAGAATGTTTTTTTGTCTTAGTATCTGTTTTGTTTGTTATTATTATAATTATACCATTTGCTGGTATCTGGAATTATGATTTCCTATCTCTTTACTTTCAGCCTTTCCATATTCTTATATTTGAGTGTTATTTTATAAGCAGGATATACTGAATTTTTAAATTCCAAACTGAAAATCTTTTTCTTTCAGCTTAAGAATTTTATCCAAATACATTTATTGTAATTACTAATGTGTTTAAATTTGGATCTACCATGTTCTTTTCTGTGCTTTCTAAACCCTTATTTGTTCTTTCTTTCCTTTAAAGAAATGATGATTTAACATTTGCTTTTTATTTTGTTTCTTATTAAATATCTCCTTCTTTATTGGTTTGGAAGTTATACACTCTAATTCTATTCTTTTAGTGGTTGCCCTGGAAATTTTACTCTGCATTTTTAATCAAAATATGAGATTCATCATGAATTTGCATGCCATTCTTGTGTAAGAATGAAAAGTTTCCTATATTGCTTAAATTTGGTAAAAGTTTAACCAAAGTAAGAAGGTTCCCAGTGATTCTTTGCCTTCAACCTTCACCACATCTGATGTCTTCCTATTCTTCCCACCTGTGCTCTATCCATACTGAAGTCATTTTATGCATCCGTGTTCAGATTTCAGAATTCTTGCTGGTTATGTGCTACTGGTCAATTTATTTATTCTCTTTGGGCTTTACTTTGCTTGTGTATAAAATCGGGATAACAAAATATCACTTATTGGGAGTTTTGTGAGGAATAAATAAGATACATGTATATCACTTAGCTAAATGCTTAGAACTTAATAAAATCATTATTTTTATTCAGTATTGATTTTTTTTCTTGTGTCATAACTTCCTTTACTGATACAATTTTTTTCTTCTTAAGAGTACGTGTATGTTTCTAGATTTCTGTGTTCATATCATATTCTGTCTTCTCTCACTAAATTATATCCTCAAATTAGTCAGCCTATTAGGGGCCTTTATGTATAGGATTTAGAGTGTGAAGGCTATCTTAGTCAAGTGGCAAGTGGGCCCTAGGGAGCACCATTCTGTATGTTCTCATCGTGCTTTGGAATATAACACTCCAGGGAATGAGTGAGTGGCTCTAAATGGTAACCTTAAGGAAAGTATTATCACCATAAACAGCTAAGAAGGACAGGCCAACTTTAGTAAGCTTATGTAAACTGGATACAATACAAGTTTTAACCTATGTATTTGGACGTAAGTAAAAGCCAAGTGAGAGTTGGCTCCAAAATAGGCTTTCCAAAAAGGTTCATGAGATTTTAGAAGCTTTCTAAATTTGACCATGAACGCTTATACCTTTTAATTTAGTGGACTTGAAATGCCTGGCTTCCAAGTAACATGTTGTAAGAAGGTTATTTCTGGACCTTCTCCACATGTAATGTATAAAATTAGCATCCTTCGTTGGCAACTGAACCTTTTTGTTTTAAAGCTCACCCAACTCATCAGATTGTTATAAGTGAAGACTAATTAAATGTTCTTCTGCTTTCAGTTTGAACTCCTCATTGGCACAGACTCCTAGAGGTCAAATTCGAGTGGCATCAGTCAAATAAACAATCAGCAGTAGTAAAATCGCATAGAAATGCATACAATTTAAACATTAACAACAATAACAACAGAATTTCTGCTTTATGATCACATTAAAACCACAATGCGATTATAATGGTCAATCCTCAAAGATTCAACCTCAGTGTAAAAAAAAAGGAAGGCTGCTCAAAGGATGTCTCAGACCCTCACATTTCTATCCTTGCTGAAGTTGAGCAGCTGCAGTGGAAGCAGCCAAATGTCTGCCTTCCACAAGAACAATGAAAAACACCCCCTCCTTTGCCAAGATAGCTAGAACCCATGCGGGTGGAGAGGCTGTTGCTGTTAAAAAGCGTGCAAAACGTCACTAAACAAGGGCATAAAGAGACATGTCCGAGGCCTCCACTGCCGGGGGCAGGCAGGAGAGTTTCTTGAAGACCAAAAGACACATAGAAAACCATGTTGTTCCCATTTTTCAAGGAACTGGGAACATTACAGGCAGGGAAATGTTGAATGTGGGAAAGACAAGCAATATAACAAGGTTTCATTGTATTTTTCCTTTCAAAAATTTCCACCCAAATGAAAAAATTAAATCATTCTAAAGCAAGACCTCATGAAGAAAATCTATGGGGCACTCGAGGAGGAGAGGTATGCACAAGAGCTGTGCTTGTTTTGTTTCTGGGAATCTACACAGAGTAGGTGCCTTCACTCCAAGGCACTTTGAATTATTAATTGTATTTAATTATTCTCCCCAACAGCCTTGTGAGGCAACACCATTTTTTTAAATTAATTAATTAAGAAAACTTTTTTATAGTTTATTCATTTTTTTTTCTAAAAAAGACCCTCTTTTTTTTTTATCCCCCCCTCCCCCCCATATCCATCAGTCCTCAGTTTTTGTCAGCATTCAAGAGTCTCTCATGGTTTGCCTCTCTCCCTTTCCCCCACCATTTCCCCCCTTCTTCTCCCCCTTGTTCCTCCGTCAAGTTCCTCCTAATCCTCCTATACGTGCAAACATATGATATTTGTCCTTCTCTGCCTGACTTATTTCGCTCAGCATAACACCCTCAAGGGCAACACCATTTTTTAGATAAGGAAATGAAGGTCAGGTAGATTTAAAAACTAACAATCTTTTTTAAATGTTTTTTATTTATTTTTGAGAGTCAGAGAGAGACAGCATGAGCAGGGGAGGGTCAGAGAGAGAGGGAGACACAGACTCTGAAACAGGCTCCAGGCTCTGTGCTGGCAGTCAGCATAGAGCCCGATGCGGGGCTCAAATCCACAAACCATGAGATCATGACCTGAGCCAAAGTCAGATGCTTAACCAACTGAGCCACCCAGGCACCCCAAGAAATAACAATTTTTTTTCATATTTTTATTTATTTCTGGGAGAGAGAGAGACAGCGTGAGCAGGGGAGGGTCAGAGAGAGAGAGGGAGACACAGACTCTGAAACAGGCTCCAGGCTCTGTGCTGGCAGTCAGCATAGAGCCCAACGCGGGGCTCAAACCCACAAAGCGCGAGATCATGACCTAAGCGAAAGTCGGATGCTCAACTGACCAAGCCACCCAGGTGCCCCAAGAAATAACAATCTTAATATGTCTGTCATTTGTCAGGTATTAACAATGTCTGAAACATTGAATTACTGATTTAGAAAACATTATCTCACTAAATGCAAGCAACGGTCACACGATAGTTCACATGATCCCAGTGTTACAAATTGGACAGGGAAAAGAAAAGTAGAAAAGTATTTCACCCAAGAGCAAGTTGCAAGAGAATAGCAGAGTCAGCATTTGAACCCACGCTTGTTGAATTCCAAAGTCTTCTTCTCTTTTACAGAGTTCTCTAATCTCTAAATCTCTCCCCAGGCACCATATTATTGATATGTTTAGGAAGCTCCAAGGGTGACAACAGTCACTCCAAGTGCACAACAGTCAACAACAGTCCTGTTTGCCCCACCTCAACAGTGGAGTTACTACTCAGGACGTGGGCCCTCCTGAGGCTGGAGGACTACAGTGCTCCTGGAAAATGGTGACTCTGTAATGAGCTACCATCACTGCTGGTGGCCTCGTGTTAAAGGAAACACTGGGTCAGCCTCAATGTATTCTATCTTTGTGTCTCCTACCACAGGTGCCGGGGCCCATGACGTGGCCCATCCTAATGACCTTCCACTTCCTACCTAAATTGTTATAGCTGCTCTTGGTATAAATTGCTATTCAAACCTCCATGTTGCTTTTGGGATGTAAAGGAGGACAATGCTCAGCTGTTGTAATATTTGGCAGGGCCCCTGGTGCTCTGGTGTCATTCATACTGCTCTTTCCTCAAGGTACAAGCTTGCCCTAGGCATGGCTGATAAATGGAGGGTGGAGGGACTGTTCTTCTTGAACCACTGAACTCAGCCTTGGCTCTTCCTATCCTCTTGGTGATTTATCTCAAATATCTTGCTTGACTCTGGGCCTTAGGAATATTTGTTTCTCTAACCATTGATTTTCTGAAGATCCTATATTTTATAGCAGTGTTTTGTTTTTGTTTTTCTGCTGTAGACTCTTCAGGGAAGAGATGCAGCATCTCCCTTCTTTCTCTCAGTAAAGAGACAACAGCACTATGTTTCTAAAGGATTGACTTCTTGCTGAATTGGGTGGTGATGCAGGGAGTATAAGATGGGGCCATGGGAACCTCCAATTTATAGCCAGTTGTTTAGAAGTACAGGTGACGGGGGCACCTGGGTGGCTCAGTCGGTTAAGCATCAGACTCTTGATTTGGGCTCATTTCATGATCTCATGGTTTGTTAATCTGAGCCCCACATTGGTTCTGCTCTGACAGTGCAGAGCCTGCTTGGATTCTCTTTCTTTCCCTCTCTCTGCTTCTCCCCTGCTTGCTCGCTCTCTCTTTCTCTCAAAAATAAATAGGATTAAAAGAAAAGTACAGGTGACAACTTGGGACTTGCAACTGGTTTCTGAAATGAGGGCAGTCTTGTGGGACTAAGCCCTTAACTTGTAGGGGTTGGCTTTTATTTCAGGTAATTAGTGTTAGGCTTGAATTGAATTATGTTGAGAACAGTCCTGACCATGTGAACTCCCACAGGAGGCTGGGCTGTATGGTGCTGGTGTAGACTAGGCTTTCAGGCATCATAGCTTTAAAAGCTCCAGATATTGAGCTTGGTATGGAGAGAGTGGAATGACACCAGAGCCAGAATTTTCAATAAGCCATGCAGGCCAGAACAAAAAAAAAAAACAAAAAATACAAAAACAAAAAAAAAGACACAGGGGCCTGAGAACTTAGATTCTCCTTCATGACTCTGGATTATGTAAATCCCTAAGATTTTATGTGATTGAAGGTAGGAGAAGGGAGCCTTTGAAGTTGAAAATTGACCAATGGTGGATTTCTCATCAATTTTGTTGAGTGGTGGCTAGATCTGGATTTAATTTGATTTATTTAAAACAAACAAAAGGAATGTGACCTTTTTTTGTTCTCAAGTCTATTGGCTATATTGATCTTTCCTATTCTTTAACCCCACTGCTTCATAAATACTAGGGACAACTGTAATGCTTGGAAAATTTTGTCAAGCACTGTGGAATTTTATCAGGAGTTATGGGAAGCAGGAAGCAGCCAAGTAGCTCCAGAGTATGCACAGAAGAGAGCTACTATTGTACACTAAAATTGACCTTTCTAGTGATATAAAACATGTGGTAGTCAGATATCTAATGCTTTCCCCTATCCTCTTTTGATGACATAAGAGAGAATTTTCATAAAGGGTAAGGACCCTTATGGAGGGGGTGTATTCCCTTCTGAAAGGGTATATCTATAATTTTATAGCATTGAATTTGGCTTCTAGCACACACATCCAATATGGTGGCTACTGTAACAACTCATTAGGAAACCAGGCTGAGAGACTACTCAAAGACTACTTTTTTGTCCTATTCTCAGGAACTAGTGAAAGATCTTGGAAGAGGTGGGGAATTTCCATTTTCAGAGTCCATGGACTTAGATCTAACTGCTTCAGTTATCTGAAATAATAGGTGTTTGGATCTCTTTAGAATTGCATAGTGGTTAAAAGGGCAGGGTCTGGTTCTAAACTACACGGGTTTAAATCCTGTTCCGTGAGAACTTGAGCAAGTTGTTTAACTTCTTTGTTCTTCAGTTTCCCCAATCTTCATATTAAAAAAAGAATAATAATAAACACTTAATTGGTGTGAGTTTTAAACATACAGTGTACTTGTAATTCATAAATACAATGCACTTGTAATAATTCTGGCATATGCTGAGGACTCCACTGTTGGTTATCATTCTTTTACTAGTACTTTTATCCTCTACCCTGAAGAACTCCTGATGCAGTGTTTGTGGTCATGCAGGGGATTATACCTGTGGCCTGGGCCATTAGATTTTGTGGTCTCTACATTGAATACGCACTAGGAAGTCCCAGCTGGCATTTAGGTTCCGTTCACTGCTAGAGATCATAAAAAGCTAGACATTCTGAGTAGCATGTGGCGTAGACTCCCAGGTTCTTTTGTATTGAAATATAGACAAGTTTCCTGGAAGACTGGCAAAGCCACACCTGAGACACAAGCTCACTATGGGGAAAAGTGATCACATAAACAGCATGGCTGATCAACAGCCGCAAGTTGTTGGAGGGGAGGGAAGGGGTGATTCCAAATACACCAAGGGGACCTATTCTCCCCCCGACCCCCACCACTCCTCTTGTTTTTAAATCCTGCAAAGATTTAGTGGCTTTGCAAAAAACCCAAAAGCACAGTTTGCATAGAAACCTCTGCTAGACCTTTGGGAATTCTCAAACTCCCCAATGTAATGATTCTCCTTTCCTCCAGGAAGAGAGGGTACTGATGAATAGTGACTGATTTCACCAAGCAAAGGAAACCTGGGGAATGTCAGTCAGATTCCTAACATCTGTCCTTGGAGGAATCTGAATGTTTTTACTGCGGGCAGGAAACTTCCATTCCTTTTTTTTTTTTTTTTTTTTTTTTTTTTTAGTAGGGAGACCTGAGCTGAGTGGAGTCTGGGAGGTTGGTGAGGACTACAAGAAAACACCATTGCTTGTGTTCATCCTGGGTGCTCTAAGTCAACTGAATAAGCCCCTTGCTCCAAAGCTTGCAGGGACACTGGCCCACGTGACCTGCATTCATATTTCCAAATTCTAATCAAAGCATACCAAGCAAGAGAAGAGAAGTAAGAGAAGTAAATTCCGCAGATCTACTGCACGGCATAGGGCCCACAGTTAACAATACTTTAATATATCCTTAGAATTCGCTAAGAGGGTAGATCTTAAGCGTTCTTAACATATGTTCAAAAAATTTACAATCATCATCATCCTCATGGAGTGGGAGGAAAGTTTGGGAGGGAATGAATACACTTATGGCCTTGATGGTGGTGATGTTTCCACAGGTGTATACTTCTCCCCAAACGCATCGGGTTGTATGTACGAAATATGTACAGCTTTCTACGTATCAAACATACCTTAACAAAGTGGTTTTAAAAACCAAGTGAAAAAACACACACAATCTTTGGTGGAATATCTTCCTCTGATCTGGTCCGTGTTTTCTTTTGCGGGCATCTTTGCCTCCGGCCCAAGTCCAGGATGATACCAGAATCCTCTGAAGACAGTTGTGCGTGCCATTCGGTTTTGGCCTGTGTTTCCAACAGAGTCTTACCTCTAAGGGCACAGTGACATGCTCCCTTCCCCCTCCACTCAAACTTCTAGTTGTCCCACCCTTTCCTTTTTCACTCTTCCTTCAAAAGAGGTGAGGTTTTGTTCACAAAGCCCAGTTTGAAGATAGAGACATTTATCTGAGGCCAATACACTCCACCCATCCCAAAAGAACGGAGGCCAAGGGACAGTTACTCTTAGAATAAGAATAGAAAGCCGATGGTATGCACCATATCTACTCCAGGCCTGGGATCTGGCTTCCATTGAACTCTGGCCTGTTTTTGCATTGTGACGGGGCCACGGGAACCAGGAACCAAAAGCTGAGTGCAGCATAGATCATTTACAGAAGATTAGCTCACAATACCCCTGGAAATAAAGAGCTCTAATAGGGCTTGGGGTCAGAAAGCATTCACCTTGGTTACCCTCTAGGGCTTTGGGGTTCGTCCCAGGCATATTCCTTGATTGTTAATTTTCTAAAATCCAGTAAAATCTCTTGTTCTGGTGACTTACTGATGAATTTCTCTACAGGCCTCCCCCCTAGGAGCTTTTGAGAACTTCCACATATCAAAGCTGTTGAATTATACATTCCTTAAATAGAATGTTTCAATTTATTGCTGAGTGCCTTGACAGTTGCCCTATTTATCTGATATTGCTAATCTGACTTAATCTAGCTGAACCAGAAAAGAAAAAAAGGCTGCTTGGCGCCACAAAATACGAGAGACCACTCTTCCGTTTCTGACTACAAAGCTGGCTGCTTAATTGTACAAATATTTGTGGGCTTGACGAAGGTGAGTGCTAATTTGTTGTTTTAGCATAAAGCTGGGAAGGTTAGGAGAGCGCTAAGAAAATAGGACCTAAGTGCACACGATGTGTTAAGTTCTTGGGAGAAGCTGGGGGCTGTTGCAAGTAGTACTGGAAGCAGCGGCTTGAGGAAAATCTGGATGGAAGCATTTCTGGGGTTTATCAGGGACACAGAACAGGCCACGAGAAAAACGGGCAAGAACCCGTTCTGAGGGTAAAAAGGCATTTTTTTTCTTCATATAGATATGCCTTCATTTGTTTGCTCACTGCATTTGATTTTTTACTTTGGAAACGGGTGTAGGGATTATAAGGGAAGGAATGATTTAAGGACTCATAATGCCTCAACGTGGAGAATACTCAACAATGAGAAATAATCAAATAATTAAAAATTGCAAATAGGCCTTTCTTTATGCATCTCTAAAATAGGTCTAGTGTCCCGTTAGGAAGATAAATTAGTTAATGACCAGGAAGCACTTAGAGACCTCAGGTGGAAGCTTTATTGCTCTATTGGATTTATTTGTCTAAATGTTCTGTGTGCTAAGACAGTGCTTCTCAGACTTTAATGTGCACGCAGATCCCAGGAGGTTCTCATTGAAATGGGGGTTCTGATTCAGCAGGTTTGGGGTGTGGCTTACGAGTCTGCATTTCTGACAAGTTCCCTATGAGTTCAGTGCTGCTGAACCACACTTTGAACAGCTAGTGTCTAAAGTCTCTGGTTTTCAAAGCTGGCTGCTCATTGGAACGAGCTGGAGAGCTTTATATAAACTTCTCAAAGGTTGGGCACCTGGCTGGCTCAGTCGGTGGTGCATGCAACTCTTGATCTCAGGGTTGTGAGTTCAAGTCTCGTGTTGGGTGTAGAGATTCCTTAAAAATATAAATAAAATCTTAAAAAAAAAAACCCCACTCTCTGAAGGTTCTGATTTAATTATCCAGGGATCTGGCTCAGACATTGGAATTTTTTTAAGCATGTGCCCTGCCCCTCCTGCCCTTCTTCACCAAGTCTAATGTGCAGCCATGTTTGAGAACCACACTAGTCTAAGGGGCCAGCATTCAGGCCCATTCCAGAAGGTTGTTGCAGAGGTTAAATAAGATAATGCAGCCAAGTGCTTAGCCCAGCCTTTGCCATGTATGGTGGTCCCTCAATAAACCTTGACTGTTAAAGGCAGCTTTAGGTGTAACAAAAGACATCACCAAGGCGCCGACAACACCAGTGCCCAGAATATCCGTTGCGGCAGATGTCATGATCAACAGCAGGACCGAGGACCTTTGGCCACTATTAGCGGCAAGTCGATACTGCTGTTTGAGCAGAATAAGACAGGAAGGAATGAGGCAGCTGTACAGTCATGTGTCACAGCTTCTGAAGACTCCTGGAACTTGAGAGGGAACCAGAAAATGGTGGCTCGGGCTGTGGAAAACCATATGGTGGTTCCTCAATAAACTGAAAATAATTAACAAATGATCTCACAATTACACTGTTGGGTATATGCCCAAAGGACTTGGAAGCAGGATCTGGAAAAGATATTTGTACACCTGTGTTTATAGCCTCACAGTAGTCCAAAGGCAGAAACCACTCAAGTGTCCATCAGTGGATGAATGGATCCATAAAATGTGGGATAAACACACATTGGAATATTATTCACCTATGAAAAGGAAAGAAATTCTGACAGGTGCTACAACATAGCTGAAACTTGGAGATACTATGCTGAGTGAAATAAGCCAGTCATAAAAAGACAACGACTGTATTTTCCACTTACATGAGGTTTCTGGAGTGGTTGGATTCGTAGGGGCAGAAAGGAGAACAGTGGTTATCAGGGGCTCGGGGGAGGGGGAACGGGGAAATGTTTGATGAGTATAGAGTTCCAGTTTTGCAAGATGAAAAGAGTTCTGGAGGCTGGTTGCCCAACAATGTGAATGTACTAAACATTACTGAGCTAAACCAAACCCTTCAAAATGGTTAAGATGATAAATTTTGTGTGATGTGTGTTTTACCATGATGTAAAAACAGAGTGATAGGAAAAGACCAGTTCTCAGAATGAGTGGAAGAGGAATCAGAAAGATGCCGGCTGTTGTTGGGAGCTGTCCTTTGCCCTAGACTTCTGGGATTGGAGAAGCCCTAGGTCCGCAGGAGGGTACGTGTGAAAGCACCTGGTGCAGGCATACCTTGGAGATGCTGCGGGTTTGGTTCCACACTGCTACATGAAGCGAGCATTTCCACAAAGCGAGTCAAACCACTTTTGGCTTCCCAGTGAATACAGAAGTAACATTCACACATATTGTAGTCCATAGAGTGTGCAATAGTATTATGTCTCAAAAACAACGTACATAACTTGGGGCACCTGGGTGGCTCAGTCGATTAAGTGTTTGACTCTTAGTTTTGGCTCAGATCATGATCCCACGGTTCATGATTTCAAGCCCTTCATTGGGCTCCGTGCTGACAGTGTGGGGCATGCTTGGGGTTCTTTCTCTCCCTTTCTTTGCCCTCCCTGGATCACTCTGTCTCTCTCAAAATAAGTAAATAAACTTAAAATTTTTCTTTTACAACAATGTACATACCTTAATTTAAAAATACTCCAATGCTATAAAATTCTAACCATTGTCTGAGCTTTGAACGAGTCCTAATCACTGATCACAGATCACCGTAATAAATCTAACAATAATGAACAAGTCTGAAATATTGCGAGAATTACCAAAATGTGACACAAGGACACAAAGTGAGCAAATGCTGTTACAAAAATGATGCTGATAGATTTGCTCCATGCAGAGTTGTGACCAACCTGCAACTAGTAAAATAACGTGGTGTCTGTGAAGCACAATAAAGGGAAACACAAAGGAACATGGTATACCTGTGTAATGTTTGACTGTTGAAGTGATAACTTTATAAATAGAGCAATAACTGAGAGCTTCCTGTGTGCTGAACATTGTACAAATACTCTCTAATCATTATTTATCCTCATTCTATAGGTACAGGTTAGGGTGCAGTACCAGTCCTTTTTTCTGATGAGGAAACTGAGGCTGAGAAAGGGGAAAGCTTTCCAAGAACTGGGATTCAAGCCCAAACTAAAACTCTGCTCTTAACTACCACACTACTCTGTAAATAGTTGTTCAGGGTTTTTTGTTTGTTTGTTTGTTTTGTTTTTTAAATGTTATTTATTTATTTTTTAGAGAGGGAGAGGAAGAGAGAGACAGAGCATGAGTGGGAGAAGAGCAGATAAAGAGGGAGACACACAGAGCCTGATGCAGGGCTTGAACTCACAGACTGTGAGATCATGACCTGAGCTGAAGTCAGAGGCTTAATTGAGCCATACAGGAGCCCCAATAATTATTTGCTTTTTAGCTCCAAAGTCTTATATTATATATTCGTTTGAAAATGAGACCTATTCAGCAGCTCCACAAAGAAATACTGGGAGCTAAATTATTATAGGTATTTGAAAATATTGAATACTTTTCTTCAAAGGAAAAACAAAGTATTTGGGTTGAAACAAGAATTTATTGAAAAGCAGGATGCTTGGGTGGCTCAGTTGACTAAGTGATTAACTCTTGATTTTGGCTCAGGTCATGGTCTCATGGTGGTTAGATCGAGCCCCACATCAGGCTACGAGCTGAGCTGAGTGTGGAGGGCTTAAGATTCTCTCCTTCCCTGCACTGGGTGTTATGTGGAAACTAATTTGACAATAAACTATTTGTAAAAATAAATAAATNAAAAGGATGAATGAATGAATCAGAAGCTGATGACCTTCACTAGAGTTGTTACTATTGAAATGGAGCAAAGGAGAGAAATAGGAGGAATATGTCCAAAAGTGAATAGGTAAAATCTGGGCATGAATTTTAGCATTAGGGACTCAAGAAAAGTCCTTAAATAAATGAGCAAGTTAAAAGTTTGGGAGAGGAGAGGAGTTCAAATCAAGATTATAAATAATGGATTCGTGTTGATAATAGTTCAACATAGACTTCCTGAGTTTAAGATAAGCCATCGTTTAAAAAAATTTTTTTTGGGGGCGCCTGGGTGGCTTAGTCGGTTAAGCGTCCGACTTTCGCTTAGGTCATGATCTCGCGGTTCGTGGGTTTGAGCCCCGCGTCGGGCTCTGTGCTGACTGCCAGCTCAGAGCCTGGAGCCTGTTTCAGTCTGTGACTTCCTCTCTCTCTGACCCTCCCCTGGTCATGCTATCTCTCTCTCTCCTAGAAATAAATAAAAACATTTAAAAAAAAAATAAAAAAATAAATTTTTTTTTTTTTTATTTTTAATGTTTTTATTTATTTCTGAGAGAGAGAGAGCGTGAGCAGGGGAGGGCCAGAGAGAGAGGGAGATACAGAATCTGTAACAGGCTCTAGGCTCTGAGCTAGCTGTCAGCACAGAGCCTGATGGGGGGCTGGAACCCACAAAATGTGAGATCATGACCTGAGCCGAAGTCGGACGCTTAACCGACTGAGCCACCCAGGCGCCTCAAAAAATTTCTTTTAAAGTCTGCAAAATTCTTGAATAATAATAACACTGGCCAGTAGGCCTAGAGTGCTTTATAAATTCCCAAACACTGTTACGTATTACCTCGTTGGGTTGTAGGAGTTGGGATTTGAATCTATGATTTCTGTCCCCATCTCAGTTCCACACTGACTTCTCCAATGTGCTTGCTGGGCCTCTGTCCTCAGTGGCTGGAGGGTATAAAATGGTCGCATTAATCTGAAAGAAGAGTTTCAGCCACAGGTGAGAAGGGAGTATTTGTCTACAAAAATGCCAGTAGCTCTTATTGAGACCTCTTTAAGTAACTACAAGTTGGTGGCTATTTTTCCTGCGACTTGAATCTTCTCGGAATTGTAACCGCCATATGATGGAGTAGGCAGCTTTGTTATCGGCTCTGCCCTTTACTATTTTGGTACTCTGTCTTTAAAATGATACAGAGTACTGGTCAATCCCTAATGTGAGTAACAAACTTCTCTGGGGACAGAAGGTCCTGGCTAATGTGGCTGGCAAATAACTAAACTGTTATGAGAGTGATAGATCAAATGACCCTGTCCAGGTCAGGCATATGGGGATATGCTATTAAGTTTTCTTTTTTAAAATAGCTTTATAGAAGTGTAATTTACATACCAGAAAATCCACCAGCTGTAAGCATACCACTCATTGATTTCTAATAAATTCATAGTTTTGTAACCATCACCACATTCCAGGAGGTTGTTTTTTGAATTTTTTTTTAGGTAATCTCTATGCCCAATGTAGGTCTTGAACTCACGGCCCCAAGATCAAGAGTCACATGCTCTTCCAACTGAGCCAGCCAGGTGCCTGCACATTCTAGGTTCTTAACATTTCTATCACCCCCAAATGATTCCTCATGACCATTTCCAGTTAATCCCTGTGCTCACCCCCAGCCCTAGGCAACCATCGGTCTGCTTTCTGTTGGTATCAATTGGCCTCTTCTAGACATTTCATGTAAATGGAATTTCACATCTGGCTTCTTCCACTTAGCATGTTTTCTGAGGCCCTTCCATGTTGTAAAAACATCGGTACTTCATTTCTTTCTATTGCTAAATAACATTCCACTGTATGTGTGTGTATATACACATATACACCACACACCCTATATTTGGTTACCCACTCACCATTTGTCATCATTGGACATTTTTTGGGGCTATTATGAATAATGCTACTATCAACAGTTGCACACACATCTTTGTGTGGACATATGTTTCCATTTTTCTTGCATAGATTCTTAATATTATTGCCATGAGGTATGGAAAGATTGTTGAAGTTCTTAAGAAACTGTCAAACTGCTTCTAGAAAAGCTGTACCAGTTTACGTTTCTACCAGCAATGCAGGAAGTTTGAAGTTTCTCCACACATATCCTTCCCAATAGTTGGCCTTCTTTAATCTTAGGGCCATTCTACATATTGTGTTTTTAATGTGCATTTCTCTAATGAGTAATGATTTTAAGCATATATATATATTTTTTTTTTATTTGCCATTCAAATGTCTTCTTTGGTGGAATGTCTATCAAATCCTTTACCTGTTTTATAATTGAGTTGTCTTCTTCTTATTAAATTGTCATAATTCTTTATATATTCTGAATAAGGTTCTTTATTAAATATACGGTGTGCAAATATTGTCTCCCAGGCTATAGCTTGTCTTTTCATTGTCTTAGTGATACCTTCTTATTTTTTTAAAAAAATTTTAGTGATCTCTTCTGAAGCACAAAAGTTTCTAAGTTTGATAAAGTCCGACTTATCAGTTTTTCCTTTTAAGGATCATGTTTTTACATAGTAGATAAGAATTCTTTGCCCAATCTAAGATTGCAAAGATTTTCTGTATTTTCTTTTAGAAGTTTTATTGTTTCACTTTTGTGCTTAAGCCTATAATCCATGTTTGTGGGAGAAGGGTTTAAATTCACTTTTTTGCATGTGTATGTATGTGTGTGTGTTTTGTGGTTTTTGTTTGTTTTAGTTTTACTACCCTTACCTATGGAATAAAGAAGCACACCTTTGTGTATAGGAATTACACGGAATCTAATATCTTGTCAATGTATTTTGGGGGTCAAGCATAAAAGAATCCTTAAAATTTGAGTTGTGGAAAGTGAGCATGTTTTTGGTGGGGAACGTAGTATCTTTGTGTGCCTTGGGTGTAAGTGCCAAGGAGGAGAGTCCACAGCCCAGCTATGCGGCAAGCATATCGTTTTCCAGGCCAGTGGCTCAGAATGTGCTAGAAGCAGTAGCAAGTAGAACTGGCCATCTGGTTTCAGCCTAAAAATGAAAAGTGGCAATTGAAATGCACTGTCTATACGCACTAGGCATCACCCAGTATATCTGCTTGGTCAATAAATAAAAATCAATGATAAATTCCATTTCTTCTCACAAGGATATGTTCATTTGATCACAGAGGTGGCTTGGTGGGAAGGAATAGGAGGACCAGGTGATAAGCTAGGATGAACTAGGGTGCCTGGGTGGCTCAACTGGTTAAGTATCTGACTCTTGATTTCAGCTCAGGTTATGATCTCACAGTTGTGAGGCTGAGCCCTGCGTCGGGCTCCCCGCTGACAGCACAGAGACTACTTAGGATTCCTTCTCTCCCTCACTCTCTGCCCCTCTCCCACTTGCTTGCACTCTCTCTCTCTCAAATAAATAAACATTTTTTAAAAATCCAGGATAAACTATGCTTAGGAGACAAAGTTATTTTGATCTATCAGGGAAATTGAGGATTTTGTGTCAGATCTAGAGAAAAATAGACAATTTCAAGAACATAGGGCTCTTCCAAAATACTCCCCCTTCCCCAGACATCAACCACGATAAACCATGCTGTAGCTATTTGATTCCCAGCCTCTCTCAAACTAGAGTTTTCATACTCTTCCCAACTATACCAGGAACACCCATAAACAACCACCACAGGACTAAGAAATAACATCTTAATGAAAGATAAACAAATAGTGATGAGGAGGAGGGTGGCAGAGGAGAGGTAACATGCTTGGAGGCTGGCTCCGTGCACATAGAACAGGAATAGAAGGATTTGCCCATCTGGGCCCAAGGGACTGTGGCAATGTCTCTGTGCTTCTCAGAGGGCAGAGCCAAGTCAGTGCAGGACTAAGAATGGATCCTGTCAATTAACGTTTTAATTAAGTAATTTTAATTACAAAATCATTCATTAATATATAATCCTTCAAAGAAACATTATTGCCAATAAAAGTAAAAATGTCCTTTGTACCATCTTCCATAACTTCCAGAGACAGCCCTTCCCTCTTTTCAGAGATAATTGTTTGTTGTGATACTTTTCAGAGCTTCTCACCACCTTTACATGCATGCACAAGTTCCCACAAAGTATCTAAGTGCTTTTTTCTTAAGTTTTTTTTTTAATGTTTATTTTTGAGAGACAGAGACAGAGTGTGAGTGCGGGAGAGGCAGAGAGAGAGGGAGATACAGAATCTGAAACAGGCTCCAGGCCGTGAGCTGTCAGCACAGAGCCTGACGTGGGGCTTGAACAGCAAGATCATGACCTGAGCCAAAGTCGGACACTTAACCTACTGAGCCACCCAGGTGCTCCAAGTGTTTGAGGGTTTTTTTTTTACATATGCCAGAGGACTCATTTTACATCTTGCTTTTCATTCATTTAATTTTTCTGTTATTTATATATTCACATTTGTTTTACATTATATAATGATATTTCTTAGCGATCTTTCCACATCAGGACAGAGAACACCCCATTCTATTGCTCTACGTGTGGTACCTTGAAATGGTTAATGCATCCCCTGCAGCTAGACTACATGCACTCAAATTTCATCTCTGTCCCAGTTGAATCATCTTGAAAAAGTTATTAGCTCTTCTGTGCCTCAGTTTCTGCATCACTAAAATGGAACTAGCATAGTACCTATTTGCTATTCAAAAGTTCATACATGAAAAGCACTAAGAATAGAGTCTGGTAACAGTACGTTAGCCCAGAAATGTTATCTGTTGTTATTCAATTAATGGCTATGTGTTATGTCTACACTACAGTTGTTTCCCTACCCGCGTACATTTAGATTGTCAATAATTTTTGCTACTATCAATAATGAATGCGTACTTCAATGACTGTCCCTGAATCTGCTTCCTTATGTATCCATGTGTTTCTGTAGGGATGCAGAAAGCACAATTCCACAGACTTAGGGATTACACATGTCAGACGTAGCAGTAATGCCAAATTTGTCTCCAGTTTGTACTTCTGTCCACAGGTGAGAGCACCCATTTCTCCACACTCTTGCCGTTGAATGGTGTTTTAAATATTCATCCCACTAAAGAACATGAAATCATTTGGTTTTAATGTCTTTTTATAATTTTAATTTTTTAATTTTAATTCCAATATGCTTTAATTTGAATTTCTGAAATGACTAATGGAAATAAAGCATTTTCATAGGTTTATGGGTCATTGAGGTTTCCTCCAAGGTGAATTCCCTACTTGTAATCTTTGGCTATTTTTATATTGAGTTCTTCAGTTTGTAGAGCTTCTTTCTAAGTTCTTCATGCGAATACTTGGTTTGTTATATGCTGCAAATACATTTCTCCTGGTCTAGGTATTCATTTATTAAAGTACTCCAAAGAAACTTTAACCCACCCTCAACTAGTCCTTTAATCTAGTGGGGTCCCCAGAGAATTAAACCATGAAGAAGCCACGATGGCCATGCTCATACCACAGCACTAAGAAAGGTTGAAAGATGATGGGTGAAAAAAAAAAAAAAAAAAAGAAAGAAAGATGATGGGTGACCCAAGTGCTGTGGACACAATTCAGAAAAGAATGTGTATCCCAGACCATGTTTAGCCTCCCCTGGTGCAGATGGAAGTGGTGCTAAGAGCCTTTGAATTTTGTGAATCAGATCACTTTTATGCCCTGAGCTCTAAGATGGCTCCAGGTAAGAAGGTGGTGACCTGTGAGGCCTTGGGATGAAGGACAGTAGCGCTGGCACAATAGATGGGAGAGCTCGGGAATGAGAATAAACTGCCATAGCTTCTTCTGGGACCTTGTTACTCAAAGCAGCAGCAGCAGCGGAGCTGGTTACAAATGCAGAATCTTGGCCCCTACCCCAGACCCATGGAATCAGAGCCTGCCTTTCCATAGGATTCCCAGGGGATTCATGTGCACATTACCGCTTAAACACTTGCTCTGAGCCTGTTTCAGCGGGCCAGGACAGTCAGTTTGGTGGAGACAGTTTCATTTGCCATCTGTTATGAGTTAACTTGTGGCCCCTCAGAATTCACATGCTGAAGTCTTAACCCCCATGACATCAGAATGTGACCTTATTTGGAAATAGGACTGTTTCAGATAGAGTTAGTTACCATGAGGTCCTAATGGAGCAAGATGAGCCCCTGACCCAATGTGAGGGGAGTCCTTATCAAGGGGGGCATTTGGACACAGACTCACGCAGGAGAGCACCATGTGAGGGTGAAGGCAGAGATCAGGGTGATGAAGCCAAGGGACACCATTGATTGCCAGCAAAGCACCAGAATCCGGGAGAGGGGCCTGGAACAGATTCTCCCTCCCAGCCCCAGAAGGACCCAACCCCCACCAACACTCCTTCTCTAGCCTCCAGAACTGTCCAATGACAAAGTTCTGTTGGATAGGCCACCGGTTTGTGTCACTTGTTAGGGAAGCCCCAGGAACAAGATGCCACCTCCCTCTCAGGCTCTCGTGGTCCTTCCATCAGCACCTTCTGCAAGTTCTTCCCTTTTCATAGGGTCAAGTGACACCTCCAAAGGCTTTCAGCAGTTGACACTCTTGTACGCACTCACACTGAGGAGCACATTTAGCTTTCCGTGCCTTTAAATAGAAGTGGGAAGCAGTTGGGTACAGCGCAAGGCTGGCTGATGAAACAAACCCATTAGCTTTGCCTATGTGTTTCTGCTCAAGTGTTTTAACTAATGGGCTGTCTAGAGGCCGTCTGCCCCGGTGAAATTAAAAGAAAAAATGTATTTGAAATGTATCCATTTCTTATCACTCATTAGTGACTCGGAGCAGTTAAGTCCACAATTCACAGCCTGGTTAAACAGAGTCTGCGGCCTTTATCGAAAGCGTGGAGTAGAAAAATCACCGTCTTCAGATCGGCTAGTTACTTCCTGAAATGGATAGAACCTGGGAGACAAAGTACTTTGGACACTGACTGCCACTCCCATAGGTTTATCTCTATACATTAGTTTATAAACTTTTATTTGCCCTATATATTCTTTCAGGATGATGCCTGATTCTTTTCAGACAGGCTCTTTTTTTTCTAATAATAGCTAATGTTTATTGAGTAAAGATGCTAAGCTCAGAGCTCATACTTGACACACGGATTGTCACACTTGATCCTCAATACATCCATCTGGAATAGGTGATGTGGTTATCCAATTGCATAGCCGAAGACATGGAGGCACAGAGAGGTCAGCTCGGTTGCCCATACACAGCTAATAAGGTGTGAGGTGTAATCTCACCAGTCACCTCCAATGCGACATACACAGTAACTGCTCTACGACACACATGATCACATAGTATTCCAAAGGGGTCTTTGTCACTGGCACTGCATAGCCATGGCGGAGTGTGGGCAGGTGGGTAATAGAGGGTAAAAGAAATGGGATGATGAGATCTTGCTCTGGAGATAGCCAGATGCAAAGGCTAACCCAAACTGAAAAGATCAAATCCATTCTGTGGAATTCAAGCCCAAAGTGCCTCCATAAAGATAGACAATATAGTCCAGTTCAGAGTTTTCAAATTCTATCTTGCATTAGAATCACCTAGGAGAGAGTATTAAAATATACACCACTAGATTCTACGCCTAGAGGTTCTAATTCAGTAGGACTTGGGTACGCCTGAGAATTTGCCTTTGTTATAAATTCTCAGATGATGCTGACTCTGTGTCTGGGGATTGTACTCTGAGAATCACTGGGTTAATAGTCAAAAGCAGTTTCTGAAGTCACAGGGGGCTAAACTCAGTCCCAACCTGCCATGGACCAGCTGTATGGCCTTGGGCAAGGGTTCAATCTCCTCTGTACTTCTGTTTTCTCCAGTACAAAATGGGCTAAAGATTGTACCTTATCTCTTACAGTTGTTATCAGGCATGAACAAGGTGATGCATATTTTAAAAATTAGCAGAAGACCTGATACTTATTAAGTGTTCAACGAATGCTAGCTGCCATGACCATCACGACTACCATCAACACACTTTGTATTCCTGTACAAGTGATTTCTTCTTATACCTCTATTCTTTGACCTCTTTGTATTTCTATGTGAAAAAGTTGAGCCTGGGTGGCTCAGTCAGTTGAGCATCCAGCTTCAGCTCAGGTCATGATCTCATGGTTAATGAGTTTGAGCCCCATGTCAGGCTTGGTGCTGAGAGCTCAGAGCCTGGAGACTGCTTCAGAGTCTGTGCCTCCCTCTTTCTCTCTCAAGAATGAATAAAAACATTTTTAAAAAATTAAAAAAAGTTTACAAGGCTAAAAAAACACCGGATCTTCATGATAGTTTTATGTCATAGGCTTGTTGTGAGGATGAAATTACTTACTCTACAAAGTATTTAGCACCGTGCCTCAAACCAGAGTTCACTGTTATTAATTCTTCTTTCTGCTAACAAACATACATAGTACTAACTGTTCTATATTCATTATGTCATGTAATCCTCACAGTAACCCTTCAGAGTGGAAAATGTTAGGATAATCTTATACATGAGGAAACTATAGCATTAGAGGCTATGTCACTTGCTCAAGACCACTCGGTGATTGAGCTGAGATGTAAACACAGATCCATTTGCCCCAGTTAACACTGCCCCTTTATATGATGCCACGCTCCTGCTCAACTTCAGAATGGAACAAGCTCTCCTGGATTGGGCAGTGCAAGTGTTAAGAGAGAAGAAAAGTTTGTTTATTTATTTATTTAGCGACCATTAGCAGTGTTGAGGAGGCAGAGAGAGAGAATACCAAGCAGGCTCCGCACTGCCAAGTGTGGGGCCCAAAGCGGGGCTTGAACTCACAGACTGTGAGATCATGACCTGAGCTGAAATCAAGAGTCAGATGCTTAACTGACCAAGCCACCTGGGTGCCCCAGGAGCAAACGGTTTTGATTTAGAAATGTAGGTTTAGAAAACTAGTTTCACTTATCAGTCCATGAAACAAATCAAAGCTTGTTGTCATGATAGACCCCTTCACTTTTTAGACAATCAAGGTGACATGCGGCTTGTAAAAATTCACTCAGAAGGAAAATGGAACAGCCATGAGCTAGGTTCATACATATTTTCCGCATCACCACCTAAAATGCATTCATCTTACCCCAGGCTCTACCCCTTGTTCCCTTGCTGGGTCATCCTCTATACACATAGCCAGACATGGGAACGTGTTAATAATAGTTATAATAATTTGAAACTGGCATATGCGATGTTACAATGTTTGACTCAGATTTCCCTGAAGGAAGAGGTACGTAAGGATAATCTAGGCTCCAGCTTCGAATCCACGCGAGTTAACTAGAAGATGAAAACTATATTTCTTTCCATAATTAGGGAGGCAGTCCCCAAAGATGTTTATTATGTTAAAGTGGTACCAGTGTCAAAGAGTTCATAGGTAGCTCTCAAGGTTACAGAGGAGGGAGCCACAGGCTTGACCTAGGAGTGGAATGCCTTCCAACTGATGCATGTGGTTAATGTTTGTGCGGAGGAGAAGCCTCCAGCAGTAGAAGCTCAAATTTCTATTTACCTGGAGGCAAAAAGTAATCATAAACAGGTGCTCTTGAATGTTCAACCACGCTGTCTGACTTCTCAACCAAATACCTCCTCAACTACCCCGGGTTCCGCTGAGGACAAGGCGATTTTAATTCACGGCTCTGTTATCTCTGGCTCCTTTAAAAAATATAAAATAAAATCTTTTAGGCTAACAGAACATGTGTACCCACCGTGGTTGTAGCCAGAAGTGATCCCATAGCCCTGGCCTGTGACCAGTGTGCCTGGGAGGATTTATTTTAAGCTATTCTTATCTGAATTCGTCTGGCTGCGCCAGCATGGGAGCTAATTCTCTGACAATAAGCCTGCTGGGGTGTGTTTGGGTCTCTGTTTGTTTGTTTTGATGTGTACAAAGACTGCAAAATGGATAGCGGCATCACACTCCGCTCTAAATGAGAGCGCAGGCTGGCACGGCGGGGGAGGTTGACGATGTTGGGAATCTGGGTAGCGAACAAACAGGCACTTGAGGGAAAATGTAGGTAGGCGCATTCTCTCCCTGCAGGGACACCCAGAAGCGCGGGGTCTCTTGAGTTGAATAGGACGACCGAGCATTCAAAAACACCAGCCTGACAAGATGGCTGGGAGGAGACACCCCAAAGTCCCTGTGCCAGCAGGGAAGCAAGCAGAAACAAACGCCGGCCTCTGAGCTGAAGCCGCTTGTAGGAGCCGCTGACTCAGTTGCTTATACACCATTCCCAACTCCAGCAGAGGGGTCCCCTGGCTCACAACCTTCCACTGTCACCCAGTCCCAGGGGCTGATGGTGATGAAACCTGCTTTCAGTTTCTTAACCTCTCTGTTCCAAACACTCCAATCTCTGCCCCACTTCACCTCAGCCCCAAACCTTAAAATGGCGCCTCTCACGACTGCCCCACGGGCTAGACTTCACGTTCTGCCCAGCTCCTGCCACCGGTTGTCCGCTGAGCAGAGTTTACTTTTATTTTCCCACTCCCTCACCGCCGCTCTGA
>NW_027551570.1:3727313-3729639 GCF_008692635.1 Crocuta crocuta
CTCAAGCCTAGACTTGCTTGCTTCCCCGGTCAGTTCCATACCCATCTTCTTGGAACGGCTGCCGTCTGTCCCAGCTTAGGAGGTACAGATACTGGTCCCAGGCTGACAGAGTCCACCACAGGGTCATGCCATTTGGCCGCGGGTGGGCCGTGGGCCCCTACCGACATATTCGTGTTGCTCTTGAATCTACTGTGCCAACCCCCCACGGTGCTTTGTTCCAAGCTTTCTGTCTCTCTCATACTCCCGCTCCAGCCCCTGGCTCTTCATTAGAGAGAAATAACGTGACTACTTAGTCCATCCCGAAGACCTGAGGGCACACAATATAAGAATGCATAGTCTCTCTCCTCCTCACCTCGAAATCACTCTACCCTCAGCGTCCCTTTGCCTTTATTTCAGAGGAAGAGAGATTTTCCTTATTTGCCAAGACTCATTCAACCTTACTCTATGAATGGATCCTACTCCTTACGGTGTCAGCTATTATTTATCTCATCTCCCACGTCTCTTTCTGGTAGGCCAAACTCTTGTTGATTCCTATACATGTTAAGACCTTCCATATATTTAAAAAAGAAAATCTTGGGGAGCCTCAGTGGCTCAGTTGGTTGAGCATTCAACTTCAGCTCACGTCATGATCTCACGGTTCATGGATTTGAGCCCTGCGTCGGGCTCTGTGCTGACAGCTCAGAGCCTGGAGCCTGCTTCAGATTCTGTGTCTCCCTCCCTCTCTGCCCCCTCCACTCGTGCTCTGTCTCTCTCTGTCTCTCAAAAATAAAGAAGCAGACATAAAAAAATATTTGTTTTGAAAAAAGAAACTCTTTCCTTGACTCTATCATTATCTTAAATAACCAACTTTCTCTGGTCCTTTGAGATATCTCAACACGTACCTACTCTCTTTTTATTTTTTCTCTTTTGCATTTGGATTCTATTTCTCTCCTAACAAAAACCGTTTGCTCAAAGATTACCAATGAAAATGACAAACCCAATGGCTACTGCGCACCTGGTTTTTGGGATGCTTTACCATCTTGGTTTTTCTGTCTTTTGAACAGGCTCCTCTTCTATTTTCTAAACTTTCAAGGCGGTTTCACTCAAGGCTTTACCCTCAGTTTTTCTCCCTTTTCTCTCCGTGCTGTCAACAATCTTATCTACTTTCCTGGTTCCAGATGCCGTCCCTGTGCAGAGAGCTCTCCAAATAAGCTCTGACTTGTCTTCCAAGCCCCACCTTACAAATCCAACTTTCTAAAAATGTTTATTTATTTGTTTGTTTATTTATTTTAATTTTATTTATTTATTTTGAGAGAGGGGGAGAGAGCACATGGGAGAGGGGCAGAGAGAGAGACAGCAAGAGAGAGAATCCCAAGCAGGCTCTGTATCTGTCAATGCAGAGCCCGATGTGGGGCTTGAACTCAGGAACCGTGAGATCATGACCTGAGCAGAAACCATGAGTTGGATGTTTAACTGACTGAGCAGGCACCCCTATTTATTTTTGAGAGAGAGAGAGTACACACAACAGCAGGGGAGGGGCACAGAGAGGGAGACAAAGGCTCTGAAATAGGATCCATGCTGAGAGCACAGAGCCTGATGTGGGGCTTGAACGCATGAACCTTGACATCATGATTTGAGCTGAAGTCTGATGCTTACGCTTAAGCAACTGAGCCACCCAGGCACCCCCAAATCCAACTTTCAAGTGGAGCTTGGAGGAATAACACTAGCAATAATAATGACTACAATGTAATCAGCCCCTTCTCTGTTCCGGACACAGTACTAAGTTGTTTGTGTAAATTGTCTTATTTCATTTCATCCACAACTCTGCATGTAGATAATATTGTACACTCCTTACAGCTGAGAATGTCAAGGCTAAGAGAAGTTAAATAGCTTGCTCAAGACCATGTATTTTATGGCACAGTCCTGGTATTTGGACCCTGATCCTGGAAAAGCAATTGGGTTAAAAGTTAGGGGAATAGAAATCTCGTCCTGGTTTTGACCTTAACTGGGTCTGTGTTGTGAATATATCACTTAGTCTCACTGAGCCACCATTCTCTTATCTGTAAAACGAGAGCTAAAGATGCCACCAGTGTCACCCAGTACCAAATCCCCAGATTTTTATAATTCTAAGATTGTACCATGTATCTTTGTCACCTCAAATTCAACAAGATTAAAACAGTTACTTGATTACATGTGTTCAGATCTATTGTACTCCATTTGGGCTTAATTAGTTCACAATTATGGACAAGTGCCTCTAGAAAGTTTTCTTGCTTTGCTAGGTGTCAGATTTGCTGTGCCAAGGCTATTATTGTAATAGAAATAGGAAAAAAAAATCGGTTGTCTTTTT
>NW_027551570.1:3729708-3832208 GCF_008692635.1 Crocuta crocuta
TAACAGGATGATCACTTCTCCAACCATCTGCAAATAGTGAGTCTGGCATTCTAAATAAGGTGTTTGAAAGTGGTTCATTAGGGCTTTATAAAATGTTCTTTATGATGATGGATGTTACCTAGACCTTTTGTGGTGATCCTCTCATAATATATAGAAATATTGAATCTTTATATTATACACCTGAAACTAATAGAATGAATGTGTCAATTATAGTTAAATAAAACAACTGAACAAAATGAAATGTCATTTAAAAAATATATAATGGTTTAAAAAATTTTTACCTTTAAGTCATTCTGTCAGATGCCCTGGAAGATAAAGTGATCCTTAAAAAATACATCAGATCATGCAGAACAACTCATTTCATAGCCAATCAGGACCTGCTAAATCAAGTGTTTGTGATTTTTAATAATGTCTTCCTTCTTCTCATCATAAAAGTAATACAAACTTAGTTTAAAATGTGTAGAAACCACAGATAAGAAAAAGAAATCATTCATAAACCTATATCCCAACGACATCAACTATGAACATTTTTGTGTGTGATTTTCCAGTCTTTTTTCCCCTGAAACATACTTTTTAAAAAAGTGAGATCCTACTCTTAAGTACTGTTTTTTATTGGATTTTATTTATTTATTTATTTATTCATTCATTTATTTATATTTTTTTAATATTTATTTTTGGTAGAGAGAGAGAAAGCATGAGCAGGGGTAGAGTCAGAGAGAGGGGGAGACACGGAATCTAAAGCAGGCCCCAGGTTCTGAGCTGTCAGCCCAGAGCCCGATGTGGGGCTCGAATTCAGGAACCATGAGATCATGACCTGAGCAGAAGTTGGAAGTTTAATGGCCTGAGCCACCCAGGTGCCCCTTAATTGGATTTTTAATTTTAAAATATGTCTTAAACATCTTTCTACAGTATCATGCATTTTGTTTCTTCAGCCTCTCTCTTAAATGGATGCACAATAATGTGGAGTTGGGATGGACTTAATCTATTTAGCCAATCTCTTAATATTGACTACCTATGCTATTCCACATTTTATTCTTCAAAACAATGTTCATTGAAAGCCCTGGAAATAAGCTTTCACATAAATCATTGAATATTTTGGATCAATTCCTAAACATAGAAGTGGAATGTCAAAGAGTTTGCAAGTTTTAAAATTCTTTGGTATCATTTCTACCAAACTGTTTCCAAAAAAATTGGGCTAATGCATAGTCTGCTACCAGGATAGAGTTTTCCTGCTTCCTTCCACTTTCACCAGTGCTTCATATTATTATATGTTTCATTTTTTACCAAATCAGATGTTTTAATTTGTATTGAATAAAACTGGTACCAAATATTTTGTCCAAATTTATACTATATTACTTTTTTTAGTGTATTCTTCATAGCAAGATAAACAGCTCAGGAAAAGATAAAAGCAACCTCAAAGAGTCAGCAAAACTGTTATGGATATGGAGTAAATTTATTTCTTGAAGCAGTGGATGTAAAAATAATGTGCTGGGGCTTGTATAAAATTGAAGTCAGGAATAGACCAAAAATAAAACAAAACAAAAATCCTGATTAAAAAAAAAAAAACATGCACACACCAAAATCCAAACCAGAAACCAGAAAAGAATATGTTGATCACTGGAGAAATTACTCCTCTTGGGGAAAAATATTTCCTCTTGATTCTATGTGACACAGAAAGGCAGTCACACTATATAAGATAATTGTTAATAGCGATTAGCCTTCAATACAGGGCAAGAACAGGTCCACACATTCTGCTAGAATAAAACATTTCCTAAATTGTCACAAGGCTTTGCAAAGAGACTCTTGTGTCTTTCAACAAAACTCTTGGATTCATCAGTGGGAAAAAAAAAATTTCAGCAGCCCAGTTAATAAAATGAGCATCTCATCAATCATTTAGTTCTAAGGAACCAAAAGGTTTATACCTTGATAATCTTAGCCTTCACTAAGAAGGAGACAGAATAATGGTGTTTAAAATATTACTAAGACACACTATGTGGCCTCTCCTGGGAAATTAAATGTCCAGAGCCTCAGTTTCCACTCCAGTGAAATAAGGATGATAATGTTACCTTGCTTTCCTCACAGAACTTTCACAAGATGAGAAATATGAAAAAGATCTTTTTGAACAGTTGGGATTGAAGACTGTAAAGTTAAATATGGTGGGATATGGTGGGATATTGAAGTCCTTAAATCCCACATGACTAACTTAAAAAAAAATATTCACAGCATTTCCCAGGCCCAGAACATCAGTCACATTTTAAGATTCCAAAGTCTGGAAGGGCTCCAAGGTCTATTTTTGCAAAATATTTTAATAACTACCAAGATCCAATCAGCTGAAGTCTTAGTGCTGTCCAGAAAGCCCGACTTTCTTAATCTTGCCTTGGCAAGCCCACATCGCAACTTGAAAAGTGTGTTGGCTCAACCCCAACCAGACCCCATCCCCAGAGTATTAGTATGTCCTACCTTCTTCCAGGTGCTTGGCCTTAAACTCCAGAGTCCCTTGCTGTTTATCACTTTTATCTCCTCCCACTCTATCAACTTAACTAAGAAGAAGAATCCTTTAATGATGATATACATATATATATATAATTCTTAAAAAGTCTCATCAAAACTATAAAACTAGCCATGTAACCCCCCCAAAACTCAGTGTTAAAATAAACTTATCATTGAATAGATGAGTGAGTATCTTGAGGTGCTATATTTTTATTTTGAATGATAATTTAATATAGGACCTACTTACTATATTATGAGAAACTCCATTATGAGTTTCTTCTCACATATTCAAATTAAATAATTGATGCTGGAATTACACACTGGCTGATTGAAACTGATTAGCTTTTTCTCATCAGTTGTCAGCTTTTCCTATCAATGGTCCAATCTCCTGCGTACCTCAAGAACGTGTTACATGTACATGTACAAGAACAAGTGCATGTTAGCATGCCAGAAAAGCTACCTTCAATAACTTCTGAGTAGCTGATACCTCTTTGGTGAATAGCTGTAGTGGCAAAATGCTGCCTGTGTCTCCTTGGTTTAATGGAAGATGAGAAAGAAGCCCAATTAATTTATTTATCCAGTATTTATCCAGTTGTCAGGTACTATTCTAGCCACTGGAGTATGGTGTCAGTACAAATACACAGGGTCCTCATTGTCATGGCCCTTACTTTCTAGGGAAGAACATTTATTATAAACAATTTAAGATCACTGTATGATGCCACCAAGTGATGACTGCTGTGATGGTTAATTGTTATGGGTGCCCAGTTGTATGGTCAAATACTAGCCTCGATGTTGATATTTTATGTTTTAAATTTTAACCCTTAAAACCAGTTGATTTTTTTAAAAAAATATTTTAATGTTTATTTATTTTTAAGCGAGAGAGCATGAGCAGGGGAGGAGCAGAAAGAGGGAGACACAGAATCTGAAGCAGGCTCCAGGCTCTGAGCTGTCAGCACAGAGCCTGACATGGGGGTCGAACTCAAGTACCACGAGATCATGACCTGAGCCGAAGTTGGACGCTCAACCGACTGAGCCACCCAAGTGCCCCAAAACCAGTTGATTTTAAGTAAAGGAGATTAAATTTTTAATGTAGTTGGGATTCATTCAATCATTTGAAGGCCCTGAAGAGCAAAAGCTGAGGTTACCCTGAGAAAAAGAAATTCATCCTCAAGACTATGACAGGAAATCCTGCCTCATTTTCCAGCCTGCGGCCCTGCCCTACAGACTGCAGACTCTCCAACCTCTACAATTGCATGAACAACCTCCTCAAAATAAATCTCTATGTTTATATGTAGGGGGCTCCTATCGGTTCTGTTTCTTTGGAGAAGCCTAATGGACGCACGTGCTCTGAAGGGAATGAAACAGGTGGAATGCAGAGACCATGTGGGAATGAAAGAGGGATACAGGTTGGAGAGGTTGTCAAGAAAGGGCTTCTTGGGGAAATGGCACTTCAGTGCAAGCCTGCCTCAAGTGAGGGGGTGAGCCAGGCAAAGACAGGACCTTCCAGGTTCAAGGAACATTAAGGGCAGTGGTGTTGAAGTGCAACGAACCTCACCTATGTTTGAAGAACAGCAAGAAAGTGAGGCTGGCTAGAACACAGTAAGTGGGAGAACACAGTGAGTGATGGCCGAGCAGGAAGACCAATTAAAAGTTGTTCTAGGACAGCTGTGATGGTGGCGTGGATGAGTGTGGAAGGAAAGATGTTGAGAAGTTTTGAAGGGAGAGGTGATATCACCTTAAGCTTTTCTCTTTAATATGGCATGTGATAACAAGAGACTCAAGGATGATACCCAAGTTTTTAACCTAAGCATCTCAACCAAAATGGTGCCATTGAAAAGATGGAGAAGCCTACAACTAGATAAGTTTTGGAGGGTTAAGGGAAATCAAGAATTCTTTGTGGTCATGACTCTTTTGAGAGACTATTAGACATCCAAATGGAGATGTGATGTAGGTGACTGGTTATCCTGGAGAGCTGCCCAACTCAAAGTCTTTTTGTGAGCTTAAATCACGCAACTTCATTTTGCTTTCTGGACATCAGCTATCCGTCAGTGATCAGCAAGTTGGTATACTGACTGTCCACTGCTCTCAACAGACTCAATCTAACAGCATGCTGATTTAAAGATGGCTGCTCTCCTTGTTAGCCATTCAATTACTGAAACAAGTAGTTTAGGACAGTGACAAATTATAATTTTTTTTTTTTGCCAAGGCCAATGGTTTTGGGTTTTTCACATAGCTTTTCAATATGATAAAAGCTTTTGATAAGTGCAATGGTTAAGGAAACAGTACACAGTAAAAAAGGAAGAGACAGTATCTATTGTTTTGTCAATCACTGATAGATACAGGTAATATATGCATACCTGCATCTAAGCAGGTAGTTCTGCAGTCTCCACGAAGAGACGTCAGACCCAGATTCTAGGGGATTGTGGTTATAACTGATCCAAAGAGATAAACTGCTGAGGTGCTATCCAAACATTAGTTTCAGCCACAGACTGGAACCAGCTTTACTTGAGCAATAACTTCCTTCACAAATGGTAATCGCAAGAAAATTCCCAGTAAAGCAACCTGCCTACCGAACTGACAGAGCATTAGGAGAAAAAAGTTGAGCTTTAATCTAAAATGTCACCATAAATGGTCCTTTATGTTCTTGGGAAGCAGGCCCCGTGTCGAGCCTTTCTGTTTCTTTCAAGCCTGCTCAGAACAAAGGACCATAATCTGAGCCCGTCGCATGAACTCCAGCCAATTCTATCACACTTTGCAGGAGTCCAGATCCACTCTCACTGTTGACGCCTTTGGAGCCACAGAGTGACAGTCAGCCCGGCTGTTATGGATACCCAACACATGGCAGACCTGCAAATAAATGTTATGAAAAAGGCCACAGGGCCATAATGGAGTTGTTATTAGAGCCGAGCTGAGTACTGCAAATGACTGAACATCCACTATCCAGAGAGGAACAGAAATTTCAGACACTGTTTTGGGGGTGGACGACGGATGGAGCCGGCTGGTTCCAATATCCATTTCTGTGCCAGACACGCAGAAGCTGAAAAAGCAGAATGTATAGTCAAATGCCTTTAAAAACAATCCAGACTATGGGCGAGTCTAGTTTCCAACCGGTAAAGGGGAAAGAAGAAATGGTTTGGAATGCTTTTCTGTTGGGTCCATCTTTCTTAGAAGGAATGGAGGACTTAGTTTCCAGTAAGGGAGGCATGTTGTCTCAGCTGCTCTGACACAGAGAGAGGAAGGAATCATATGTGCCCAAAACTTTAGGGCTCAGATTCTGCAACAAATGATCGCTATTCCTCTATTCTATTCTTTCTTAGTAAGTTAATTTTGAAAAGACTGTGCGGGCTCAAGTTTTTCTTTAAGATTGATGAGGCTCTATCAAATGGTACAAAATGTCTTCGACCAAAACATCGAGGGTACTCTTCATAAGAGCTTTTTGAACTCTGTGCAACTTGCACTTGGGGTGCAGACGGGTCCTTCTGCTCTTATTGGGAATTCAAGATCCAGTTTTCAGAATAAATGAAAGCCACATTCATGGTCACCGCACACTTTGCTAAATGTCTATCCAAATGCCTAACTGACCCAAAAGTTTTGAAAAGTTAATTTGCTGACCCTTCCTCTGGTGTGAGCTTTAACTCCGCCACCTTGACATCACACTGACTCCCCAGGAAGCAGTGTAAAGAAGAGTGAAAATGCGTCAACAGGCGGTGTGGTGGGTGACTGTGCTACTCCGCAGGCATTAAACTTTTATGGATGTGTTTATGTATTATACATGTACAAGTCAGCAAGTCGGTATTAGAAATAATCTGCAGAAGCAATGAATTAATGCTGTATTATTAATATTTGTTTACATGTTCAACAAATGGCCTCACGTTTGTGGCCCCAATCCCCCTCATCATGAGCCACCAAACACCACTGTGCCCTGGTGTTCAACCCTCACCAGGCAGAGGCTGTGATGTGCCCTTTCGAGCTCAATTTGCATAAAGATTCTCAGCCTTCTAAATTATCTTTGTTTCTGTGTGGAATTGTAAAGGTTGAATAGTGAGGGCTTAAAGAACCCTCTTAAATAATTAACTGGAGTAAACAAAGTAACATCTTGAAGAGTGAGTTTTTGTCCCTCCCCTTGGGGGAAAAATAGCAAATTTCTTAAGATAATAAATTAGATAGAAAGGGCCAGACGTTCTTAGAGAGTGGGAGAAGAGGGTTGAAGGAGCAGCACAGGTTTTTGGTAAGCTGCTCCCAACGCCAGAAATGATTCTGTCTTCTTTAGCAACCTGGAAACAACAGCTATGAAGGGAAGATTTTAAAAAATACATGGCAGGCTCGCTGTAGAAGATAAGCATCTACCATTAATGACTTAAGGGCGGTGTGCGTGTGCGCGCGCGCTCGCGTGTTTGTAGACATAGGAGAAAATGGAGTACTCCTTCTCAAAAGTGTTTAATGAGAGAACAAAGAATTTAAGACATAAGGGATTTTCTGAGGTATCAAGCTGTTCTGCCTACCAGCAGATGAAGAAACTACACATGATTTTCCTGAAAGATGAAATTTAATCATAAAAAGTGAAAATGGGAACATTTTCCGGTGCCATTAATAATTCAGTGAAAATACAAATGTGCTACTGAATTTTATTTTCCAGGGGCTGAAAGGGGAAATGTGGACTTCCAGGGCACGTTCATTTTTGCAGTCAGAAGTACAACTGAACGAGGCAGCCCTGGACAAAGCTTTGAGCCCAGGGTTTTCTCCATTCCTTTCCAGTGTGACCATAACACTCTTGGGGATTTTGACTTTGCAAGGCAACTTTGCATACATTTGAGCATTCAAGATGCACAGCATATCTACATTTGCCGTGGCATCCATAAGTCCTTGCCATGGCTAAATTACTCTGCACAGTGGCTTCAAACTAACTGCCACCAGTTGTCTTCCCTTATTTCCTGTTTATCTGAAGTTCAGATGGTAGCTAAACAAAACAATACACTTCCCTCCACATCTACCTTGTTTACTTCTTGTTTCCCTATGGAAACATATCTTCCTACCCTCAACATCCCCTTCTTTAAAATTCTGCTCAGGCGCTTGGGTGGCTCTTTCTAGACTGCAGACTTCAACTCAGGTCATGATCTCACGGTTTGTGAGTTCGGACCCCATGTCGGGCTCTGTGCTGACAGCTCCAAGCCTGGAGCTTGCTTGTGATTCTGTGTCTCCCTCTCTCTCTGCCCTTCCCCTGCTCACGCTCTGTCTGTCTCTCAAAAATAAATAAACATTAAAAATGTTTTTTAATTCTGCTCAAAATTCCTCTCTGCTATAAACTCCATCCAGTTTCTTTTCATTTATTACTACTATCCCTTCAACATTATTTCATTCACAAAACATTTTTGAGTGCTTACTGTATACAGGGCAAAAAAAAATAAAAAGAACTGGGGGCACAAAGAACAAGTTGCACGCTCTGTTCTCAAGGCGCATACTGTCCAATTGGACAGATGGACAGTGTATCGTGGCAAGTGCAATGATCAGAGGAGTCCTCCTCTAGGAGTGCCAGTGGGGAGCTAACAGGGAAGTTTCCTGAAAGTCTGTGATGAGTCTCAGAAGATGAGTAGAAATTAGCCAGGCTGGGCATCCAAGGCATGGAAGTTAGTGCCAAGTCTGGAAAGAGTAAGACAAGAACTACAATTAGCACTGTAGCTTCTTTTGTTCAAGTGTTCATGTGTCTGTCTTTTCTCCCTCTTCAGACTGACTTGTCATTTCGACCAGAGGCAGACCATGGACATCGGAGGGAGGACTTAAATGACATAACGTACCTACCACAAAGTAGTAGGAGATAGCATCTAGAATTCTTATTATTGTTACAGGAGTTTCCCCTTATCCAGAGTTTGCATTCCAGGATTTCAGTGATCCATGGTCAACTGTGGATTGGAAACAGATGACCTCCTTCTGACATCACAATGCCTACATCATTCTCCTCAAGCCATCTCATCAAGCATCTTATCATCTCACATCATCACAAGAAGGGTGAGTATAGTACAATAAGATATTTTGAGAGAAAGAGAGAGAGAGCACATTCACCTAACTTTTGTTATAGTATATTGTAATTATTTTATTTTATTATTAGTTATTATTGTTAATCTCTTGCTGTGTTTGATTTATAAATTATACTTTAACATGGGCATGGGTGTAAAGGAAAAACATAGTATATCTAGTGTTTGGTACTGTCCATGCTCTCAGGCATCCACTGGGGGTCCTGGAACATGTCCCCCTGTGGATCAGGGGCGCTACTGTATTTAAGCCTGGTTTACTGTTTATCTTCCTGAAGTACTGCTAAAGTGCTCTTTCAACGAATATTCAAATCTCGCTGCTTGTTACTCTACTCCTCTCATCCCTCTGGTGGCAGGAAGGGCAGGAGGTGGCTACTGAGACTAGAATGAAGACTCAGTGAAGAAGTGAGAGAGTGCCATGGAATGAAGGAGGGTCCCCAAACTAGGAGCACTCTGCTACTCTCCCCAGGGTGCTGACAGTAACTTCTAGGGGAGCAGTGGGCTGTAGAAAACACAGCAGAGACTTCATTCTCCCCACCCCCCCAAGCAGAGCACCTCCTAAAGGCGAGGGAAGGGTATGTTGGGCACGAGGAGAGGAGGGAAGTTGGGGGTATTCTTTGGTAACCAGTTTGGAACTCAATGGGACTTTGAAATCTCCTGATGGATCATGATCTACAGAATTCGGAACTCTGAATAAAACCTCTTACTTCTGTTCTGAGCATTACCACCGGTAAATATAGACACATGATATGATTTTTTTAAAGTAATGTGTTCTTGAAGTCTTTATTTCCTTTGAAGCAAATGGATCACCAAAATCACAACGTTAAAATGGTTGGTAAAATAGACACATATCATTTTTAATAGAAATCTCTGCCTCTTGATCAGTTTCCACCTTGCCTGCACGTTTATATCAGATCTCAGAAGCCCACTGAAAATTAACAAGAGAAAAAGTGTGAAAAGACAGAAATAGTATCCAATCCCTGCAGAATCTCTCATTTAGTAGAGTGTGGAAGCTGAAGAGAAAGAAATAATAGTACTAGTTTTTTTTTTCCCTGTGTGGCCCCATGACTTTTTCAAATTGTTTTCCACCTTTCATTTACTTGCAACCTCCCAGCTGTTTCTGACAGATGGAAAGACAGAGACAGGTAGCCGTCAATCAAGTGACACCCAAGTCACACTTCCTAGAGCAGCTGCATCCAGGCTCAGTCCTCGCTGTTTTCTGCCAAATCCCCTGCTTGCTTCACAATGAACGCAAGTTTCTGATCATGCCTCAACATAGCCAGCGCATTTCTCACTCTGGCTTTCTGACCAACATCAGGAGCCCAGAGAAGCTCTAGGCAGAGGTCATGGATTTCAGTGCCCAATGGGACCAAGGGGGTAGGAAAAGGGAAGCTGAGTAAGGGGAAGACGCCATGAAACGATGGGAACCCGAGAGAGGGCATGCCCTGTCAGAAGGGCTGTGTGGAAGCTGGCATGTGGGGACACTGAGTCAATGGTTCACATACAGCTCTTCCTAAATCTGCTTTCAGTGTCGTCGCCTTGGTAGCTTGAAATCAACCATTTATACCACAGAGATGGCAAACACAACCCATCAAGCCTCCATCCCTCCCCCACCCCCACAGAGCTGGATATTAACCATCATGCACTACTGTGTTAGACCATTCGAATTCAATTTTTATCAGTGGTGGAGGAGTCAAACAGAACCCACGTGCTCCCGTATCCAGCTCTGAATGTAGACCCTGCTCTGGGGGTTAGGCTGTCGTCAGCACTGTGCCAGATTCGTTCTGTCTGTCCCTCCTTCTGTCTTTTTCTCTTCCTTCTCTCCCTTCTCTTCTCTGTCTGACTTCCGAAGGTAAAGACCAGTAAGGTGGCCCTAAAAAATTATTACAGAAGAAGGGAGGTAGGAAACGAGGACAGCTTGCCAACAGGTGTTTGAATAACTCCAGGCTCGGAGTTACCTTCTTTCGGTTGCAACTCTTCAGCCCACCTCTATTGTTAACACCTGTGAAATTGTTCAATAAAACAATCCCACAAGTCCTGTTCTCTCTCTCCAATGTGTAGTCTGTTACATTTCTTGTCAATGAGGCAGCACATAATTCATTTAGAAGGCCATGTGAAGTGTTCGTGAATAACAAATTAAGATTTAGTTCAAACATTCCTGATGGGGTCTTGGTGTGCTTACCAGGTTTATGGATCTTTTTCATGGGAATGCACTTTATAAAGTTGCATTTGTGAGTTGTTTATTCAGTGAATGTAGGTATCCATTATATTTTTGTCACTGCTGTAGACATGAATGGAAGGGAGGAAAATTATCACTGGGAAAAGCTATTTCAGATTTCTGCAAGTTAAAGTGCTGTGTTAAGAAAATGAAATAATACGTCCAGCACTAGACACTTTGTTGGATAAAGTAAAATAATCGTATCACAGTTTTTTTTTTTCTCTTCACGAAGCAATTTTTAGCCAACAGTGGAAAAGGTCATTAAATAAATCTGTGAAGTGTCTGAAAACAAGTTCTTAAACTGGGGTTCACAGACCCTAAACAGGTTCCTGAATAGAATTCAGCATGTCTATGAACTTGAATGTAAAAATGATTACATTATTTTCACTCAACTCAAGGAATTGAGTATATCTTATGCATATACGGAATACCCTACAGTAATATTAGCAATACCTGTCTCTTCATATGCCCCCAAATCACAGATATTTTCCTATCAAATTACAGACGTTGCAGATATCTAAAAACATTATTTATACTCATCACTTCTTCAAAATTATAGTAATTATTAGATCTACGGCTAGATTTTGTCTTTTAAAAGTACGTATTATTACATCACACGTATGACTTTTATATATTTTGATAACTATAATTCCATATAATTAGTTTCCTTTGTAATCTCTATGCATTTTATTTTATGCATTTAAAAATATTAACCTGAGAAGGGATCCCTAGTCCTTGGCAGATTGCCAAACGGATAGGAAACACGGCACCAAAACCCCTTAAGAACCTTTGTTCTAAAATTAGCCCCAAACTTCATTGATTCACTCATTCGACACAACCAACATTTGAGGACCTTCAGTATGCCCTATAATGTTCTAAGCACTAGGGATACAAGAACAAACAAGACAGAATTCTTACCTTATAGGCTAGAGAGGCAACTTACTTATTTTCCCAAGTACAGTAATTTTTTAATCATTCAGTCTTAAAAGCAACAATAGAAATTCACAATTAGCGTAGATCCTTGCTATGCAAAGTCTAGTGCATGAAACAGCAACTTTGACATCACCTGGGAACTTGTCAGAAATACAGAATTTCCAGGGCCCATTCCAGAATCTGCATTAATAAAATGTTCGTTATTTATTTTGAGTCAGAGAGAGAGAGTGAACAAGTGGAGGAAGGGCAGCGGGAGAGGGAGAGAGAATCCCAAGCAGGCTCTGCATTGTCAGCACAGACTCTAACTCAGGGTTCAAAATCAGGAGCCAGGCTGGGAGATCACCACCTGAGCCAAAATCAGTAGTTGGACGCTTAACTGACTCGGCCACCCAGGTGCCCCTGATGTAGCTTTTAGACCCCATACTGCCATCCTTACTACTTGCTTCTTCCCATTTGCCCGTAACATCAAAAACAGTGATGAAAGCCCCAAAGCATCAGGTGGGCACTGCTAAAGTTTAGAACAGACTGATATTTCCATAACTCATGAAAGAGAGGGTGGCTCTTGAGAATTCTATTTCTAGCAGCACAGAAGAGTAAAAATTCAAACTGGAAAAAAGAAGTCATGATTGAAAATCTTTTCACATTTTCTTGTGCTTAATTTGGTCATTCCTTTGTATGAAATAAAACAAGCTCATTTCGTCTAGTGTTACCTCAATGGAATGAAATTGGCTACACCGATCTTTCACTCAAAGCACTATTCATAGATTTCTATTCTCAACCGTGTTATTTATACTCTGCCTAAAAGTAGGTTTCACAGTTATTTAGAAGCATGCAGCACCAACAGAGAACTTCTTTAATTTTGATCTGAAGAGCGAAATACATTTGAATTTCTTAATATGATACTTGGGGAGAACCCCAAAGGGTGAGAATTGAGAGAAGAACATCAATAGGTAAGAGAAGGTATTAGATTGCTTAAGAGCTTAAAGTTGATTGAGCTCTATGTATGGTGGGAGCCTCTGAAATTGTATGCAAGTTACAATAATGTGGTTTGATAGCAAAATCCTATAATGGTCTGGGAACAGGTTTCTCTACTCACTGCAACCTCCAAGCCTGTCTTTGTCTAAAATTCTGACTTTTTATCACGTGTCTTTGGCCTTAATTTTTATTTTTTTTAATACTGCATTAAAAAATTTTTTTCTTGATTACTGAATGTCAGGGCATCCCTTAAACTGTGCACCAAAGACCTAGTTCCAATCTTGCTGAACATAAAAGGTCAGAGGTGAGGAAGTAATTACAGTTAGAATAAATTTTACAAATAGCCAAAGTGTTCATTCTTCCCAACAATGTTATGGACGGCATTGGAATACTTTTTATTTTTTTAAGTAACATTTTTTTAAATGTTTATTTATTTTTTAGAGAGAGAGTGAGAAGGAGAATGAGAGGGGCAGTGTCAGAGAGTGAGGGGACAGAGAATCCAAAGCAGGATCCATGTTGACAACGGAGAGTCCCAAGTGGGGCTTGAACTCACCAACCACAAGATCATGACCTGAGCTGAAGTCGGACGCTTAACTGACTGAGATACCCAGGCGCCCTATATGAATACTCAATAAAGCAATTATAATACTTGTGTCCTACTGCATTCATACACCACTTATAAAGACCTGTTGTTTTCAGCACGTTTTACAGTCCAAAAACTTCCTTTCAGGGGCACCTGTGTGGCTCAGGCAGTTAAGCATTGAACTCTGGATTTTGGCTCAAGTCATGAACCCCCTTTCTCCCTCTACCCTCCCACTATCACATGCAGACGTGCACACACACACACACACACACACACACACACTTTCTCAAAAAAATAAAAAACAAAAACCCTTCCTTTTAATTAATAGGTAAACTGAGGCTTGGATCATTAACTCATAAATTCGTGGTTGCTTTAAACTGCTTCTGAATAAAGTGTTTACCAAAAGATAACCTCTCAGTAAAGTAAGAAAACAGAGTTTTACGTTTGAACATTGTGTGAAATGCTATTGTCATCAAAGTTAATCACCAAGAAAGCTAGGGCTAATAAATGGCTTAGATGAATTGGAAAATTTGATCTTTACTTGGATTTCAGTTAATGAAATTATACGATATCAAAGACAGCACCTCACTAGGGCGATTTAATGTTAACAACTTTCATAATAGTCTCAGAGGGCATTGTTAAGAGGAACTCTCTGAATTGCTTGATGAAAAATTGCATTGTACCAGTATTTTTGCAAACAAAATATAACATCAAATAGAAAGAGGTACATGATAGGAAAAATAAAAAACAAAGTTAAGCGCTATCATCCCATAAAGCACAAATAATCCCAAACACTTCCAGCGGCACATAGCAGAATAAAAGGATTCTAGTGCTATACCAATAGTTCTTTTTAAGACAGGAATAAGTAAATAAGACACTGTGACCAAACCCTCCACTAACCGTTGTATTCGGCTTTGCTTGGCTTTAAGAACCAACTCAAGCTGGTTCAAATGAAGAGAAGTTTATTTTAAGGATGAATAGGAAACAATATGGAGGACAGGATATAATGGAAATATGGTTGGTTCTAATTAGGATGTGTTCTAAGTGCAAAATACACATTGGATTTCAGTAAGTCAGTGTTTAAAAAAAAGAATGTAAAAATTTCATTTTTTTACTGAGGTAATGTTAATATAAGAATATTTTGCATATATTGTTTCAAATATAATATATTATTCAAATTAATTTCACCTATTTCTTCTAACTTTTTATAATGTGGCTACTAGAAAACTTAAAATTATATACATGGCTTGGAGCACCTGTGTCGTTCAGACAGTTAAGTGTCCAACTTTTGCTTTTGGCTCAGGTCATGATCTTAGGAACCATGAGCCTGAGTCCTGTGTCCAGCTTTCCACTGACAGTGAGGAGCCTGCTTGGGATTCTCTCTCTCTCTCTCTCTCTCTTTCTCTCTCTTACTCTCTCCCCCCCACTCTCTTTCTCTCTCAGATAACAAAATAAAATAAAATAAAATAAACAAAGTATATACATGGCTTACATTTGTGGCTCATGTTCTATTTCTATGGGACAGCACAGCTCTAGAGATGTTGGTGTGGGGGTGTAGGTTAGGGGAGGGATTCTCATTGTTCCAAACAGGAAACCAGCAGGGGCTGAGTGGGGCAGTTCCCTTTTGAAAGGAAGAAGCATAACCCTGATGGATAAAATGGATAAAGCCTACTGCTGACCCACTGGAGAAACCAGCAAGGAAAACCAACAAGGAAAGAGACCCTCTAGCTACCTGCCACCAGCCTGGACTGGAAAGCATTAGGCTTCTTCCTTCTACCTCCTTTTCTTCCTTTCCTTTCATTGCTTTCCTCTCTCCCTTCTTACTCTGTCTTCCCCTCCCCTCCCTCCTCCTTCCTTCTTTCTCATTTCCCTTTCTCTCTTTCTTTAAGAAAAGAAATCTTCATTATCTTGAATGTGTCCGACAGAAAAGCAAGTGATGATTAACCACTTACTATATAATACTTACCAGAAATTCTACAAATGAAACAAATAAAAATTTTAAATTCAGCCTTTAGTAAGATCAAAGATGAAGAGGAATTCCTAATTGTCTCCTAGCGATGGCAATGTCTTGCTTGCTTTGAAGAGCCTGTTGCCCACACTTTGCTGAATTGTTCCCGCTCACCGGCTCCGGTGTTAGAGGTGATTCGTAAAGGGTTGTGGAGACCATCGTTTATGTGTATGTCAAACAGATTGCCTTTGTAACATTTAATGCCCACAATAACAATAATATAACATGCCGGCGTGTGCTCTCTGTGTAAACACTTTCTTCTGAAGATAGAGCCAGTGAAATGTTTTAGGAACTTTGACATTTATAGCTGTATTTATAATCTTTTTTGGATCATTTCCTCACAGAGTCACATGTTTGTGTATTTTACATTCTCTGGAGAAATAAAAATGTTTAAACATAATATAATGATATGATATGCATTTTATGAGCCCTTGCTCACCATCTAGGCATGAGAAAAGAGGACTGTATGGTGAATCCCAAGAAGGGATTATATAGTTCTCTTAAGTTTACTAGAAGCATGCTACAATGCCAAGGTGACTGGAAAGAGAAAGGGGAAGTATACATTCAAATCTGGCAGAGACTTTTATTTGCTTGAAACTAGACCACCCTAAAAGTGGGAAACTAGACATTTACCCAGTGGGGAATATGAAGTATGGAAAATTCTTTGGGCAAAAATGCATTTTTCATAATTTTTTTATTTTTTTACAAATAGTTTGTTGTCAAGTTGGTTTCCATATAACACCCAGTGCTCATCCCCACCAGTGCCCTCCTCCGTGCCCATCCCCCCCCAACCCATCAGTCCTCAGTTTGTCTCAGCATTCAAGAGTCTCTCATGGTTTGCCTCTCTCCCCCTCCTCCATTATTTCCCCCCTTCTTCTCCCCTAAGGTCCTCTGTTAAGTTCCTCCTAATCCTCCTATACGTGCAAACATATTGTATTTCTCCTTCTCTGCCTGGCTTATTTCACTCAGCATAACACCCTCAAGGTCCATCCATGTTGCTACACATGGCCAGATTTCATTCTTTCTCATTGCCATATAGTATTCCATCGTATATATGAACCACATCTTCTTGATCCATTCGTTTGTTGATGGACACTTAGGCTCTTTCCATGTTTTGGCTATTGTGGAGAGTGCTGCTATGAACATTGGGGTCCATGTGCTCCTATGCATCAGCATTTCTGTATCCCTTGGGTAAATTCCTAGCAGTGCTATTGCTGGGACATAGGGGAGTTCTATTGTTAATTTTTTGAGGAACCTCCACACTGTTTTCCAGAGGGGCTGCATCAGTTTACATTCCCACCAACAGTGTAGGAGGGTGCCCGTTTCTCCACATCCTCGCCAGCATCTAGAGTTCTCTGATTTGCTCATTTTAGCCACTCTGACTGGCGTGAGGTGGTATCTCAGTNTATTTCAACGTTTACTTCCTTCCCTAGGTTGGGGAAGTTCTCTGCTATAATTTGTTCCAGGACTCCTTCAGCCCCTTTCCCTCTCTCTTCCTCTTCTGGGATTTCTATGATATGGATATTATTGCGTTTGACCATATCGCTGAGGTCTTGAACTCTTCTTTCATGTTCCTGGATCCGTTTGTTTCTTTTTTTTCTCAGTTTCTTCTTTTTCTATAATGGTGTCTTCTAAATCACTTATTATCCTTTCTGCCTCTTCAATCCGTACATTGGACGCCTCCAATTTATTATGTATCTCATTTACTGCATTTTTAAATTCATCATGCCTATTTTTATGATCCATGTTGTTTGTAGCCATAGTTTCTTTGATGTCCTCTATGCTTTTTTCAAGCCAGCTATTAATTTTATGATTATTGTTCTAAAATCTTGTTCAGTTATGCTGCTTATATCTGTTTTGAGCAGTTCTTTAGCTGTCAATTCTTCTTGGAATTTCTTTGGAGGAGAGCTCTTTCGTTTCATCATTTAAGTTGGCTTTCTGTCTCTTTTCTTAGTTTTAAAGACTTGTTATGCTCTCTGCACCTGTGAGTGCTGCTGTATCCAAGAAGACTCTTTGACTGTCCCGGGCTATCTTTTCAGAAAGTGTTTTTTGAATGGTATCTCTTGGTCTTTCTTGTGAGACCTTGGTTATTTTATTTTCCTACTCGTAGTGATATTTGGGACTCTCTAACATGTGTACTTTGGCTTGTTTCTTGAGGTAGCCCTGGAGAAAAAAACAGACAGACAAACACACAGGGAGCAGAGGCACACAAACACACAGACAATTCAGACAAACATGCAAACTGAGAGAGGAAATGAAAAAGTAAAGAGAAAAGATGGAGGAGGGAAGGTGAATAACAGAAAATAAAAATACATTAAAAAGTCAAAAAGAATAAAAGGTAAGGAGAAAAGAAGAAAACGAATATACAAAGAATGGTTTAAAGCATATAACAAGATTTCCTAGCTATAATTAAATAGTTGTGTGTATGCGGTGCTGGTTGAAGAGCATAGAGAAAGAGAGAGAAGACAGGGCAGGGATGAGGCAAAAGAGGAAATTGAATGAACAGGCAGAAGGGATAAGAAGCTTTTTTCAAAGAGCTAAAGGGTGGAATATGGTTGGAGAGGTGAGAGGACGCTGGTGTTATCCAGAGAAACGATATAGTCTAATTACTCCTGAGAGAAAGAGATGAAAAGGTAGGTAGGTGTAGAATTTACATCTACAGAATGGACTAAATGTGACTGTTTAAGCAAGCCAGTGACCAGAATTAATCAGGTCAGTGTTCCGGAAAAAAGAGAAAAAAATAAAAAAGAGGTGGGCAGCTCTCTATCAGTGATGGGCATGGTTTGAGCCAATGCATCAGGCGGGAGTTCTGCCTTGGCGGTTGTGGGGAGGAGAGTGGTGGCGCTCCAGTCCCTTCTTGAACCAAGCGCTGCACCTCACTTTTTGGGTGTGTGAACTCTCCGTGCCAGGGGTGCAGCCAAAATGGGTCGCACTCTTTAACCAAGGCCAGGCCTAGTTTCCAAATCCCAGTCCACGCGCCCCACTGAAACTGCCGTAGACACAACCTCGCAGGCGATCCCCTCGGGGCAATTCCACACCTCTTGCCTAGCCCTGGGGATGGAGCCTGAATCGCTGCTCCCTTCTCCTCCAGGTCAGGTTGGCGAGCAAGGACGGGGGTTTGCCGGGGTGGGGGACACGTCTGGCCCACTGGAGAGGGGGAAACCAGGTCCCTCTGTGTCTCGTCACCCAAAACATGAACTCACGGGCAAGTCTCCCAGTTTTAAGCCCTTTGCCTCCCTTCTAGGGGTCCAGCCAAGGTAGGAGCACAAAGGAGCGGTTGGCTCGCAGCCCCTCCAGGATGCGTTGGTGCGCGGGGATTTGACGCGCAGGGATTTGGCGGGCACTCAATTGTTTTCCTGGGGATTGTTTGGGTCAGCTGGGGTGCCATCGACCGGGTCCTTCTGTGCCCCGTGCGGAGGTTTTTCTGTTCCCCAGTGACCGGGACCATGTCTTGAATAGTTTCGGCCTCTCCCTTTCCCTTCTCACTCCCCGCAGAGGGGGGTCGCCCTCGTCCCTCTGAGTCTCTGATCCCGGCCCGATTTTATCTTCCCCAGTTCGCACTCATGTTAGAAGGCTTTCTCAGTGGATTCTGCGTCCTTTTTCTCCCAATCTCTTGGATTCCGTAAGGTTTCCTATGGCTTCAGATCTTTTCCATGTGAGATATGGGGGCGAGTGCAATGTTTGGAGCTCCCTACTTCTCCGCCATCTTGCCCCATCCGCATTTTTCGTAATTTTTGAGAAGATGAAGGACACCAAGGAATGTTATTACCACTCTATATTCATACATCATACAAATTTGCCTACTATTGATTTTTTTGAAATTTCCTGACCTCTAGCACAGCAGCCCAAGATTTATCCATTATGACCATAGAAAACGGTAATACTATGCTTATTCTAACAAATCCTTTATTAATAAGCAAATCCTTTATTAATAGATGAGTCCTTTATTTCTAGCTAAAGCAATGAAGTTAACTTCACTCAACATTTGATTTGGTACATACCAAGCATCTCACATGTGTTAATTTATTAAAGAGATCAAGTCTAAACAGTAAGTGAATGGAATTGTATTCAAACAAGGGAATCTGATACCTAAAGCTGTTTCTAGTCCAATATGCCGTCCTGAGAGAGTACATAGATTTAAAAACATACCTTCACATTTTTTTTGCTATTCCTCCCAATGAGAAGTGACCTGTGAGTATTCTTTTTCTTTTTTAAAGTTTATTTATTTATTTTTGAGAGAGAGAACACAAGCAGGGGAGGGACAGAGAGAGAGGGAGACAGAATCTGAAGCAGACTCTGAGGTGTCAGCACAGAGCCCAAAGTGAGTCTTGAACTCACCAACTGCGAGATAATGATAATGACCTGAGCCGAAGTCTAATGCTTAACTGACTGAGCCACCTAGGTGCCCCTGTAAACATTCTTCTTGAAAAGGTCATCTATAAGTGTTTTTCCTTGAGTCTGAACTAAGCTCAGGAAGTGGTGGACCAATAGAGTATGGTAGAGGGACTCTGTTGGCTTCAGAGTTTAGGCCATAGGAGAAGGCTATTCGAATTCACCCCATTCATTTTAGATACTCATTTTTCGACCACTGATTTCTTGTATAGGAAGCGTAAGGTGGCCATGCTATGAGGAAGCTCAGACTAGTTTTCAAGTGATTTCTTATGTAACTAAAATAAAAGATTTTAAGTTCAGCTGAGGGCTAAGGGTTCAATTAAATGAAACCTTATCTCTTATTATTATTTTTGAAAGACCAGAATTTGTTCTACACCAGACTTTGTTCCATGGACTTTTAAATATGTGAATGCATGAAATCTTCACCGTAGTCCTGTGCGGTAGATGTTATCATTACCTCTAATTTTATATATAAAGTAATCTAGGCATAGAGAGGCTAAATGTTTGCCCAAGGTCAATCTGCTATTAAATGGAAAAGCCAGGATTTGAACTAGGATCTTCTGGTTCCAGAGTCTGTGTTCTTAACTACTGTTTTACTGCCATGAATAATGCTCAAATTCAAAAGACTGCATTTTTATAAAGATTAATAAGAAATAAGCATTTCCCTTCTCTGGTGGCTTTAAACTTTTTTAAAAAATGTTTATTTATTTTTGGGACACAGAGAGACAGAGCTCAAGGTGGGGAGGGACAGAGAGAGAGGGAGACAAAGAATCAAAGCTGACTCCAGCTCTGAGTTGTCAGCACAAAGCCTGACACGGGGCTCGAACCCATGAACCGTGAGATCATGATCTGAGCCAAAGTCGAACATTTAACCAACTGAGCCACCCAGGCGCCCCTCTGGTGGTTTTAAAGGGCAGTCACAATTTCTTTACCGTTTCTCCCACTGAGAGGTGGCGTCTATATAGACCTCTCCTCTGGAAATCGTGTGGGCTTGTGAAGTCTTCAACCAATAGAGTACAGGGGAAGTAATGCTGTGTTCTTGCAAAGGTTAGGTCATAATAGGCCGGACACCTTCTACTTTGTTCGTTGGAATAGCTGCTCTTGGAGCTCTAAGCCACCATAATGCCCCTAACTACGCTCAAGGCTCCATGGAACAAAGAATCCCTACCTGCCATACGGAGGGGTCACATGTGGCTTCTCCAGCTGACAGTCTCAGCGAACAGGCTTTGAGCCATCCTAACCTGGGCAACAATATATGAGTTAGAAGTCTCCAGATGATCCAACCCCAGTCTTTTGAAATACCCTCAGCCCTCTGTGTCTGCCTAGTTGAGGCTTCAACTACCTGAGAGCAGACACGAACTGTCTCTACTGTGTTCAGTCTAAATTCATGATGCACAGAGTCAGAGAAAATAATAAAACGGTGGCTGTTTCGTGTCCCTGAATTTGAGCAGTTTGTTACACAGAAAAGGATAAATGATACCCACCTTCACCAACAACGTCTGTACTCTATTCCTACAAACCAGCACTAGAGATAACTTTGCTGCTTCATTTTCAAGCTCCTGTTCTATATTTTTAAACATAAGAATATATTCAATTTTAACATTAACAGGACCATTATGTTTAAAATGTTCATACGTTTGCTTTTTGCACACTCATTTACTCAAGAGATTTTTAACTGAGAACTTCCACATTGCCAGCATCGTTTAAAGTGATAAGGATACACGGTGAACAAAATAAAGTCCTCAAGCTCATGGCGCTTATGTCTAACAATGTCTTGCTTTATATGTCCATATGTACAGGTCAATATAATTCCTTTTTTCTTCTCACGTAGTATTCCTTTCTTCTGCCCACATACATTATATAGTATTAGAGATGATTCATGTTGTCAGATACATACGATATTTCTACTGTTTCGCCACTACGAACTATATATGTGCGTGCATATATTTTGTTTTAATGGAAAGTCCAAAGGTATAACTGTGGGGCAGGGGGAGGAAATCGCAGGTTTAATTCTGATATGGCCAAATCATCTTCACCAATTTATACCTCCACCAGCAACATATCAGATGAAAACATTTGTTTCCTAATCCTCACCGACACTTGGGTAAATGTTCTGGGACAAAAACTCTTATTTTAATTCACATGTCCCCAGTTAATAACGAGCTTAAACATCTTTATGGCTGATTATCATTATTTTTCTGTAAAATTTTTACTCTTATCCTTTGCCCATCTTAAAAACTGGTTGTTTCTTTTCTTTTACTATTTAAAGGTGCTCCCATTTTTGTCAGATTACAAATACTCTATTAAATGTGGTGCAAAAACAGTTTTGAGTCTAAACTTGCTTTAGAGCTTCATATTGTTTTTTTGTCATACAAAAAATTTTGATTTTGATGTGGGCAAATCTGTCCATCTGTTACTTCACATCTTTTGGAATTTGTATCTTACTTACGAAGGCCTCCATGCCAAAGTTATAAAAATATTTGTCCTCTATATTTTTAAATTTTTTAAAAACTTGACAGTTTTTTTAATGCATATGGAATTTTCTCTTAGTGAATGGCGTGAGGTGGCACATAGATATCCTTTCGTTTTTGATCTATTGATTGATTGGGCTCTTGACAAATACTGCACTTTTTAATTACTAGAGATTATAGTTTGTTTTCACATATTGCAGGGCAAGTTGCTCCTCATTGTCTCTCTTTTTTAAATATTTATTTATTTTTGAGACACACACACGCACATACACAGTGCTAGCGAGGGAGGGGCAGAGAGTGAGGGAAACATAGAATCCAAAGCAGGCTCCAGGCTCAGAGCTGTCAGCACAGAGCCAGATGTGGGGCTCGAACTCACAAACCGTGAGATCATGACCTGAGCCACCCAGGCTCTTCAATTGTCTGTCGTTTTAAAAAAAATATCTTGGCTTTTATTTTTTCTTCCCAAGTTTAGAAGTGGCTTGTTGAGTTCCTTTCAAAAAAATTCATATGGGATTTTTGATTAAGCCTTAATTGAATTTATAGAGAAATTATAGAGAAGTGATATCTTCACAATCCAGGAATGTGGTTTTCTTTTCATTTATTTAAGTTTTCCATAAATTTTAAAATATTTTTTTTTATCTGGGCCTCAGCATATTTCTCTCAGTTTTACTATTAAGAATTTAATTGTTTCCTGGTGCTCCTGGGTGGCTCAGTCCATTGAGCAACCGACTTTGGCTTAGGTCACAGTCTCATGGTTCAGAGTTCCAGCCTCGTGTCGGGCTCTGTGCTGACAGCTGGGAGCCTGGAGCCTGCTTTGGATTCTGTGTGTTCCTCTCTGTGCCCTTTCTCTGCTTGTGCTCTGTCTCTCTCAAAAATAAATAAACATTAAAATGTTCTTTGAAAAAAAGAATTTAATCGTTTTGTTACAGTTGTGATGGGGATGATTATTAAAGTTTTATTTGGTTATTGCTGGGACATGCAAAAGACATAGGTGACTGTATGGTGATCTTGGAATCAATCTCTTATCAGTTGTCACTTAACCTTCTTCTAGTTTCTGTGCATGAGACCATACCTGCATTATCGGCAGATAATGACTGTTTTGTTTTTTTGTTGCCCAAATTCACAATTTTTTAAAAAAATGTCTCTTTATTGATTCATTAACTATGACTTCCAGTAAGGTTTTGACATATCGATGTGAGAGTAAGCACAATTTTCTTGCTCCTGAATCTAGACTTTCATTACCAAGTATAACACTTGCTGTGTGTTTCTGGAAGAAAACTTTACCAGGGTAAAAGGGCTCACTCTATCTCATAGATAGACGAAAAGTGGGTATTGAATTTTATCAAAATTTAAGTGGCGTCTATTAAGATATTATGTGGATTTTCTCCTTTAATCTGTTAATGTGACAAAATAAAAAATTACTTAATGTTCATTCATGCAATCAAAACATATTTACTGAGCACCTATTATATGCCAAGAACTATGATACATACCAGGAATATAAATGACAACAAGACAGACAAATTTTCTGTCCTAAAATTGATCAATCTTTGTATTCTTTGAATAAATCTTATTTGTTCTTGAAGTGTTACTTTTTTAACATGCTGCTAGACTTCATTTGATACTGTTCTGCTTAGGATTTTTGCATCTACGTTCATGAGTGGCACAAGATTATGTTGCTCTGAGCCCCATTCAAAACTGACAGCTTTACAAGTTCCCAGTAAACAAACTAGAGCAAAGCACAGTGTTTCTTTCCATTTTTTCAAGTCTTCTAAACTTGTAACAAATTTTGTAGTTTTCTTCCTGTGAGTCCTAAACATTTCCTGTTAAATATATTCCTAGGTAATTTATTCATCTCATTATGAGGGGGATGTTTAAATGAAATCTTCTAACTATTACTTGTACATATAAAACCCATTGATTTTTGTATATTTGGTCAGAGATTGGTCATTTAGACAAAGTAGCTTATGGAGCTATTTTTCAACTGTTTCTTGTCCTGTTTTTGATACCTCTGGAAAGACCATCATAACATCAGTAAATAATATTTTTCATCTTTCTCTTTCATAACTAAATTTTTTTCCCTCTGCTTGATCTTCTTTGGTGGGTTAGATATTGCAGAACAGTGATGAATAATATTTATAATAAAAAAAAATCTTTGTATCGCTTTCTCCTTTTAAAGTGAATGTTCCTAGAGGTTATTATTAGGCTTCATGTATTGAGATGAATAATCTGTACCGACTTGAAAAAGAAGACTTCATTTCTATTCTGGTCTTAGTTATCAGGTGCTTTTACTAAAAATTAATGTTGCAGTTTTTTCAAATTACTTTTTGGCATATTTGGGGATAATCGCTTCATTTTTCTTCTATGACAAATCAATGTGAAAAATTTTATTAATGAGTTTATAACATTGAATTATCTTTGCATTCTTAAAACAGGATCTACTAGGAGTTTCTTTTCATTATTTCATAAATAGCTAGCTAAATTTAGTATCGCATTTTAGATTTGGCATCTAAATATAAACATTTCTGGGATTGCTTTGTTTTCTCTTTCATGTTAGTTTGGAAAGTTTTTAGTGTTAGAATTATGCCAGTATATGGGTTGGGATATTTTCCCATATCTTTTTGGAATCTTAAAGAGTGAACAAAGCGAGGAAATTTTTGAAATAATTTTCTTTAAATCTTCTAACAGGTAAATGTTTACATTTGCTTTTCAATTCCTTCTTAAGAATGTTTCCTGTATCTTTCACAGTTAATATTCATATTTGATATGAATGGGAATGATTCAGTATATCAAGATTTTCAAATGTTTTTGTATCTAAGATGACTCCTTTTTTCTTATCCTTAATTTTTTCCTCATCTCTTGTTTTTTTCCTTGATTAGGATAAATAGAGGTTTGTGTATTTTATGCTTTGTGTTCTATTTATTGCTTGCTTTTTTTCTGAAGAACCACTCAAAGATTTATTTATCTATTCTTTTCCCTTTTGTTTACTAAATTTTAATTTCTGGCTTCCTCTGTAATAATTTCTTCTCCTTTTTTCTTTAGGCTTGCTTTGTTTTTCTCTTAGCTTCTCAAGTTAATGGTTCGATTCATTTGTTTCTTTTATTATTTAAAAATAATAAAGGTATGTTTTATGAATTTGCCAAATTATGGTTTTGACTAAATACCAGAGGTTTGAATATGTAGTATTCTTATAATTGTGATTTTCTAAGTATTTTGTAATTACACTCTTCATCTCCTAGCGGATCCAGGGTTACATAGAAGAATATTGCTTTGTCTTGCCACAATCTAAAGCTTGAGAAATCTTTATAAAATTTATTGTTGCTCAACCATTAATTTTGTTTATGTTGATCAAAGAGTATGCATGAAATTTCAAGTGTTCTCAAATATTTAAAAAAGAAAATACCATTGGTTTGAGGTTATAAAGTTTCTCTGTATATTTTTAAAATAAACTTAATTGACTATATTATCAGATCCTCTATTTCCCTGTTTATTGCCTACTTTAACAAAGCTTTATTTTCTTACTATATATCCATTTTAATCAATTACTCTTTCTAGTTCTAGCTACTTCTAGTGTTTGCTTTATGCCTGTTACATACTCTGTTATTTGGCACATGAGAATTGAATCCTTATATATTTTCATTTGGGATCATCCTACCAACAATGAAAATAAAAAGATTATAGATGAAGCATTTTTTCCTTGAAAATCTATTTCATCTTATATGATGGTAATTCCAATTATTTGGTGGGGAGAATAGATCTTATAATTTTATTTTATTATTTTAAATTTTTAAATATTTTCTTTATTTTTGAGAGACACAGAGCGAGCAGGAGAGTGCAGAGAGAGAGACACACACACAGATTCCAAAGCAGGGTTCAGGCTCCAAGCTGTGGGCACAGAGTCTGATATGGGGTTTGAACCCATGAACCGTGAGATCATGACCTGAGCCACCCAGGCACCCCTCTTATTATTTTAATACAATCTTATATTTGGAGTTTTCCTGAGTTGCTCTTTCTGAGGTATCCTTGGTAGGCCAACTATTGGTAATCATGACCTAGTCTTTGCCATTTACTATGTTAAATTTATATTTGTCATAAATTACATGTGTGTGCCTACTTAAATCAACACATTTTACTGTTTCCATTTCTTTGCTACTTCCTTTGATATTTATCTTTGATTCTCTCATACATGTTTTCTTTTCCCTTTTCTCTCTTCTAATGTAACAGCATACATCTTAATTTCAACTTTGCTAAAGATTGTCCTTTAAAAATAACTCTATTTCTCTGTACATGTCAAAGGGGAATAAATCAGTGTCTACCACTTTCCCCTAATGCACAATAGAGATGCTAGATGCTAGCATACTCTTCCTTTTTCTACATCTCCTCCACTGCCTGCAAATTTAGACCCAACTTCTTGATTGCTAACTGGTATGACGGTAGTCCTCCCTCATCCGTAGTTTCACTTTCTGTGGTTTCAGTTCCTCACGGTCAACCATGGTCTGGAAGGAGATAATCGTCTTTCTGATGAATCGTAAGAACGTCAGTAGTAGCCTAACGCTATGTCAATATGTCTACTCTGTTCACCTTATGTCATCTCATCGTGTAGACATTTTATCAGTTCACATCATCACAAAAAGAAGGTAAGTATAATAGAATAAGATTTTTTGAGGGAGGGAGAGAGAGAGAGAGAGCGTTCACAGCTTTCGTTGTAGTCTATTGTTATAATAATTTTATTTTATTATTATTTATTGTAAATCTCCTACTGTGCCCAACTTAGAAATTAAACTTACCATAGTTGTGTACGTGTAGGAAAAAACATACAGGCTTTGATACTATCTGCGGTTTCAGATATTCAGGCATCTTGGAATGTATGCCCTGCAGATAAGGAGGGACGAGTATATATACTCGCTATATCTTTTGTTTCAAGGATTACTGAAGTTTGCAATCTCTGTTGTAGCTATAGTGTATTTGCACCAATTTATGCTTGATTCCTCACTAAAATATTTCAGGACTCACTGTCAGTCTTTTTAATAAAGTACATCTTCCGTGTACATGAGGTTTTTTTAAACTGAACTCATTTCATGGTTGTCTGGAAAGCATTGGGTTTTTTTGTTTTTTGTGTTTTTTTTTTTCCATGAAGAGAACCTGATTGACTTGTTTTTGACATTTGGTATCAGAGAATGATTTTTGTACTTCAAAAGTGAATGATAACATGTCTAGATTTAGCATTCTTAGATTTTAGACTTCTCCCTGAATTGGTCTCTGAAGATATTATTCCATTAACTTCTGGTCTTGAATTTTTTTTCCCTTGTTATTGTATTTGTTTGCTTTATTTTCTCCCCCCCCCCCATTTTCCAGGATTTTATTTTGAAAAATTAGAATTCCAAATTTCCATAGGAACTGATGTCTTTATATAAACTTTTCTAATACTCATCAAGGCCATTTAATCTGAACATTTGCTTCTTAAATACATGGAGTTATTTTCTATAAACTCTAGAATCATTGCTATTTTTTCTATTTGTTCGAGCACCCTCTTTGCTGAAACTAGATTTCATCATTTTGGATTTCTACTCACTGCCCTCTGAATTTATCTCCTTTCTTAGTACTTTTATCTCATTTTCATTTTCTTTTAATTCTGGAGGAGTGTTTCAAATTTGTCTTTTACATTACTGATTAATTATAAGCCTTGTCAATTAAGTACTTTATTGCTTCTAATGTATTTTCAATTTTCATATTTCATATTCAGTTTTACAACATTTTTTCTTCTTTCATCTTGCCTTCCCTATATTCTAGTTTCTTACCCAGTTTTCTACACACCTCAATATGTTTTTGTTCTCATTTTTCATCTCCTGCTTCATGGGGTCCTTGAATGTTATTTAGATCACAAAGCATATGCTGTTTAAAATTTATTCCCATTTCCTGTAGTAAATCTTTCTCAAAAGCATGCTCTTCCTCTGCCTCTTGAGTGCTATATTTTCATTTCTTAAAGTTATAGAATTTTTTATATGCTTCATAATGAGGTTTTATTTTGCCTGTTTATTCATCCTTGAATGATGACTATTTTATCTGGCCTGTTATCTCTCTGCAAAACAGAGGGAATAGATTTCTTTAGGATCCTATTATACTTTACTTGGTTTTTTTTTGTTCTAATCTTCTCTTAGGTCTTATGGTCTATGGCATTGGCCCATTCAACGATTAAACATTCTGATGAGGAATTTATCCTGACTGTACGTCGAGGTGAGATCATAGCTTTCTCTTTGTTTGGCAAAGCTGTTGTGTCAGGGACCAGATGTGGAATGGCGTAGCCTCATTTTGTTTGTTATCCCAAAGCAGGTTGAAAAAGACCCTTCTGACTTTATGGAGAATCGCTCACTCCACAACCCAACTGCTAGCCACAGGGTGCAGCCACAAGTGCTTGGCCTCAAGCATGACTGCCCTCAGGTTCCGTAGGACCCGCAAGGGGAAATTCTTTGCTAGCCCCCACAATCGGTCATGGCCTCCCACCACAGACCTATAGTTTCAGGTGTTACTAAAATGCCTTCAGGATCTTCACTTTTTTCCTCTCAAAGCCATTTCACTTCCTCAATAAATGAGGATAATATGTAAATTCTCTCATAGATAGGATTCCATTGCAAAACAGACTCTCCATGTCTGGATGTAGCTTCCAGCCCGGATGCAAGATTCCCCAGTTCTTGTGTTCCCTTTGACACTTTAATTGGAATTTGGAAGGCTTTCATGCCTAAGAAGCCATCTTCACCTAGAAGTAAGGCAAGAACATCTAAATGTGCACAGCATGTCTGAGAGGCTGCAGCAGTCTGCAGGGGCTTAGATTTTGGGTGGCAATGCAGATCTATTATCCAGAGGGTCAGCAATAACTGAGGGACTCCACGTGGCTCTCAGAAGTGATTGCTGGTCAATCCCAGCTGGCCTCCTGGGTTACTACTAAATCCCAATGATTCTTTTTCCTGTTTCCAAGTTGGTCTGGTCCATACATATATCTGAATTTGTACTTTGGCTCTTACTTTTTTTTTTTTAGCCCAATTATATATGCATACGTATGAGGTACCAGACTCTTTACAAGCATTTTTTCATTCAATCTTCACAAAATGATGTAACACTGATACTACTATAACCACCAGTTTTCCCAGAAAGGAGTTGAAGTCTAGAAAAGAGTTCAAATAATTGCAGGTCACTCAGCTAGTCTGGTCACTGGTCTGTCACCCGCAAAAACCCATGTTTTTAACCAGTATTTCAAAACCCTGTCCTAGCTAGAGATCTATTTCAAAAATAATTATAGATTTCCCACCATAATCATGAATATCAGCGGCCATTTGGATTCCCTGCTGCCATGTCATACCTTCTTCCCTTGGACAAATGGGTCTATTAGTTGAATATGTATTTGTATCAAACTTATTCTTCCCTTATCTCAGAATAAAAGATACCTTCCTCTCAGAATAAAACAACAGCTACCTCCCTGTGTGTCTGAGGTTCCATCCCTTTCCTTCTCCTTCCATTATTCTCCCTCTTTTTTTTTTTAAAGGAGATAGAAGTTTATTTAATATACCGCAAGCGAGTGGCAGGCAGGACAGCAAAGGAGAGACTGTCTGCCCATTATTCTCCCTCTTGACTCGCTCTGTCATCTCAACATATAAGCATGTTCAAGTCTCTCTTGTCACTTCTCAATATAACATTGACCTCTAACCACTACTCTTTATTTTTCTTTCCCTTCACTGTCAAACCATCACATCCGCTCTCATGGAACTAGTTTGCACTAGCTTTTCCTATTTTCTCTTTGTTCCTTAACCTACTCAATTTCCACCCATAACTGCTTCACTAAAATACCCATGCCAAGATGACCCGTGGCCTCCCATTTGTGAGATCACATAAACACACTTTGCTCTCCCATTCTTGCTTTCTGCTCTATGTGGCAACATTGGCTGCTTCCTTTATACATTTTCTTCTCTCTTGTTTCCATGACTCCATTCTCCTCTGTCCTACCCTCTGCCTCCTGGACCTTTATTTTTCCAACTACTTTCCATTTTTCTCTTTTTCCTTCTGCATAAATGGTAGGGCAAAATGTCCCTGCATTCTGTTCACAGGCCTCTCTTTTTCCTTTTCTCCTCCTCCTCCTCTTCCTTCTTCTTCTTCTTCTTCTTCTTCTTCTTCTTCTTCTTCTTCTTCTTCTTCTTCTTCTTCTTCTTCTTCTTCTCCTCCTTCTTATCACAAAACAATCTTATCCATGCCCAGAGCTTCAACTAACACCTGAATGCTGATTGTTCCCACGTCTATGTTCAGACCCTGGTATTTCTCTTGCTCTCTAAAAGCATACTTCTGGTTGAGAGAGAACAGCTAGATGAAAGTCTTCCACAAGCACCTCAATGATTTTATTTCTCCTCCATCCTCTTGTATTTCTCATTGGAGGTATTAGTAATGCCATCCCCCAAATCCCTCTTCTCTCCCCCAGGCGGTGCATTTATCCAGTCACCAAGTCCTATATTTTCAAATATTTTGACATTTAAAAAATGTTAATTTTGAGAGAGAGAGAAAGCACCAGTGGGGCAGGGGCAGAAAGGGAGAGAGAGAATCCCAAGCAGAGTCTCATGCTGTCAGCACGGAGCTCAATGCAGAGCCAGATCCCATGAACCATGAGATCATGACCTGAGCCGAAATCAAGAATTGGTTGTTTAACTGACAGCTACCCAGGCATCCCTGTTATTGTTTTGTTAATAACTTTCTTCCATCCTTGTTTAGTTCTTGCTTAAATTAGTTGCATAACCTCCTACTGGGGTTTCCACCTTGTCCATAATTTTAAAAGAGTGGTTACATTGAAATGGAAATATGATCACCTCACTCCCTTCTTAGGACCCTATCATCTTCAGCATAAAATTGCTATTCCTTAAGATTCACATTGAACTTCCTGAAATGTCCAGAATGCCCACACATTATCTCTTCCCCTGCCTTTGCACATGCCATGCTTTATTCTTAGAATTTAGTCTCCCTCCTTTGCGACCTTGTCTTTTTGGGAAATCTAGTCATTCAGGACTCAACCCAAGCATTACATCCATTTTGAATTTTGACGTGCTTTTCAGAAACATTTAATATATCATTTTTCTATGCTCCCGTAGAACCTGGTGTACACAATCCTATGCCAACATTGAGCATATGGCTTAACACAGATTTGTTCACTTCTCAGTCTTCCATCTGAGATGGTAAGCTCTTTGAAGTCCAGGACACAAGTTTTTGTTTTGTTTTCCTTTTTGTCTTTTAGAGAGAGAGAGAGAGAGAAAGAGAGAGAGCGCACATGAGCAGGGGAGAGGAGCAGGGAGAGAGAGAGAACCTTATGCAGGTTCTACACTTCATGTGGAGCCCAATGAAGGGCTCAATCCCACAACCCTGGGATCATGACCTGAGCCAAAATCAAGCATCAGATGCTCAACTGACTAAGCCACCCAGGTGTCCCAAGGGCACAACTTTTTAATGACCCACCTGACTCTCCAAGATCCATCATTGCAGCTGGGTCCCATATCTTAAGTATCCCACCTTGTCATGCAGATCTTGAGCCATATCCTAACTTCTTCCTCTGTCCAGCGCTGCCATGATAACTCATGATGCTCTATGTCTGTGTCCAAGTGATATCACAGCCAACTCTGGAAGAGAAGAGAAATCCTGCTATCATGTACTACTCAACCACTAACCCGTAAAACGTATGACTTCTTATTTCTCAAAACTGTAGACACACATATTAAGCATCAGACAGAATATAAGGAGAATATATGGTATCACTGGAAACCAAAGTACTTTAATAGAATCATTTTCTAGGACATAAATCATTGATTTTCCAATTTTCTTCTATACATAGTAGGAGAGTGAGCCAAACACAATCCATAAAAGAATGCTCTCCAAACATGTTTAAAAACCAAGTTTACCTCATGCCAATGAGGAATTGACATTTGATTGAATCTGGAGTCTTCCATGAGGAACTTGCTGTGGGACTGAGTTTTCATCAAATTCTAATTCTGCGATGGAAAGCTGTCTCCATTTTCAAGGCATTTGTCCTTGTTGTTGTATATTTGCCTTTCTGTTTATATCCACTCTATTTGTATTAGCCTCCTTGGTTACCATTTATCTCTCTGGTTTCTGGATTTCAATATTTAATCTTTTCTATGACAAACATTTGTTCACATTGTAACATCTCTGAAGTTGGAATGTGTCATACAGTTACTAACACCTGCTAATCATTGGTTGGCTAGAACCATTCATGACTTTGTCGCCCTTGTCTGTGGAAACTTACTTGTTACTCCCGGTGGACTGACTGAATAACTGCAGCCCCTGGATCCAGAGGGGAGTATTTATTTGTGGTAGTCCCCACCAGAGTGATCGCAGGGCAGGGTTGTCTCTGCTGTGTACCTTTCCAGAGTAATTTGAGCTCTCTATTTCTTTTACCTCTTACTCGGAAGCTTCCTTGCCATGGCCTAGAATGGCTACCAGTCCAGAGCAGATGGAATCCAAGGAAAACAACAGAAACTGTCCTGCTCACCATTGTCTCAGTGTAAAGGTACATATCATTCCATGCAAGAGGGCAGCTAACCTCAGAGTTCCTTCTTTGTACCAGAGAGTTTGGGGACAAACACTGCTGTGTTTCACTAATGCAATGTGAGTGTTAGCCTCCCCACATTCCAGTGTTACCAGATGTGTGTTTGGATGAACAGGATGTTACCTCATGGTGGCGTCTATTCTATTCTGCCGGCTTCTGCCCATTCCTCTCAGCCCTACCATAGGCATATCTGTCAGGGTTCATTCAGGAAGGTAGATGCCATGCAGAATATTGAAACAGAAGGGATTTCATACAAGTGATTGGTTACACAGGTGCTGAAGATTAAAAGAACAAAAAGAAGGCCTGAAAAGAATTGTAACTATCAAGAGCGGCTACTCTTCCTAGGGTTGAGGAAACCCAAGGGGAGACTTGTGCTCACCAGAAGCTAGGAGCTGAGAGGAAGGGCCTCATGTTGCTGGTCCTCAGGTAAGGGGATGTCACATGACTGGTCTAATCGGGTCTCTGAGGAAGGTGAGGTGCAACCGGTCTTATCACAAGGGAGTGCCACAGGCTCAGCGTAGGAGTGTTTTAAAAAGCTAGAGACCAGAGAAGTTGCTGTCCTCTGCTGCTGGAGCAATGTGTCATGAGCTGGAAACAGAGGTCCTTCCCCCTTCCTCTCAATCTCCTGCCGGTGCCTCTCATTAACAGAAGGAACCTAGTAGAAATCTAACTAGCAAGGGAATCTGGGAAATGTAGTTTACCAGCTCCTGCAGAGTACAGAGAAAAGGTGAGTTTGGGGTCTCAGAGACAACAGGGAAGTAAATGACACCATGGGCCGCTGAGTTCTCTGTAGCTGATGACTTGGAACTGGGGACTTTTTCCTCCTAGATGTGATGCTTCTACCAGTGCATAGGCCTTAAGGAGTGTGATATAAAGAAGACCACATTTCTCTATGCTACCCCTTCTTGATCCTCTTCCATAGCACTATAAACACAAGACAATATGTGCAGAACACACTCTACAGATGGGCTGAGAATTAAACCATAAGGAAAAGAACTTAAATTAGGATGCATAGTGTGGTGATTGTTAATCTAAGATAGGGTTTCTCATCCTTGGCACTATTAACACTTGGGGCTGGGTAATCCTTTGTTGTAAGGACTGTGCTGAGCATTGTAGGGATGCTTTAAAGCATCCCTGGTCTCTACCCACTAGATGCCAGCAGCACCATGCCCCTGGTTGTGACAATAAAAAAAAAAAAAAATCCCTCCAAATATTACTAAGTGTCCCTAAAGGGCAAAAATCACTCCTGGTTAAGAACCACTAGTCTATGGGTAAATAACAGAAGCTTAAACTCCTCATGGGGTTTCTTGAGGGTAGTCCTTAATTCCTAGATTTGCTTCATCTCAGAGGGAGAGAGAGGAAGAGAGAGAGAGAGAGCCTTTCTAATGTCTTCCTGTTGCCACTCTTACCCCTTTTCTGGAACACTTCGTATCTTTTCCACAGGGCTTGGTTATATCATGGGAAGGTGGCATGCACTCTTCTCCTCATAAGAAGAAAGGGTAGATATAACCCACGAATTATACTTCCCCAAAGTCTGAATTATTTAGTTTAAAATAACCTTCTTCAAGATCTCTTTGTCCATGTGCGGTGACGATGTTTATTCATCTTCTGTAATATTCAGGAGAGTAATCCCCCTCACCTTACACACATACTGCCTAACACAAAACTATAATTCTCAGAAACAGTGCAGTCCACACCTAAATACGAAAGAGGAAAAATTCTCCGACATACAATATAATCTCCCTCTTGTCTGAGTAGAAATAACTCTTCACTGTGTGGTGTGGTACGCCATAGGTTTCCCTTTATCCATTCTCTGACTTCCAGACCGTGGTTACGGGCTTGCTCGTGTGTAAGGGTCTTTACAAGCACAAAGCTATTTGGCTCCCCTTACAAACACCAAAATGACATCTTTTCTGACCATTGTAAAAATCCTATTTTTAGATAGGGTAGCCACATAACCCTAAGTGGAAAGTGATAAGAATAAATATATATTTTTATTTTATCCAGAATTGGGAACCAGGGTGGGAGGATGAAAGATTGCTCTTTCAGTTATACTGCTGTTAGATTAATGAGCTCTCTGATAGGAAAGTGTCCCTGGTGTTTACATGGACATTCCAGACCACCGGTTTGTGGTGATACCCGTGGACAACTAGAAAGGGCAAAGTTTTGTTTATAAGCATCACTGGTTGGATTCATCACGGCCATCATCTGGGTGGAATTACAAACATAAGGGAAAGAATTCCCAGTCAAATATCAAATAAAAATTGAAAGCCGACCTCCTTTTCATTTTAGAAGTAAAAAGCCCTGTATTTCTCTTATAACTTGAATACTCCACCGTATTTTAACCAGCATGAGTCTATTTTAGAGACTAATGTTGTAATGCCTTTTTAGGCTTGTAGAGAGAACTAGTTAGTATTACAAAGGTGCCATGGAAAGGTTGCTAGATTTGCAAACTAGAAGACTCGAGTTCTAGGCGTTCCTTTGCCATTAGCCCAATGCATCTCACTTAATCTCTCTGGCTTCAGTTTTCTCATTCACAATAAGAAGAGAATAAATCAGGTGACCTCTAGGTTGATTTCCTACTTCCCTAATTCTGTGAGCTGAGGATCATCTTTCATAAACCATGGATAAGGTAAAATATGCTTCCCCCTGGGGCATAATTATTCAAAGAGAGGTCTACTCATTGTGGTGAAACCAAATGAATTTTTGTCAGGGGCTTTGATGCAAGAGTTACCCAAATATACTTTCATTTCAGACAATGCATTAGAATGAATAGCCAGATAGTAAACAGAACCTGGACAACTCTCTCCTCTTTAGGCTCATTCATTCATGAAGAGATTTACACAGTACAATATTTTCCTCACATAAGCTGTTTTTGTTGTGGTAGTAAAAATAAGAGATGATGAGATGAAGCAGTAATCTAACACTTTAGTGGAATACACTTTCCTCCAAATCACTGAGAAATCTTTATTACAAAGTATTCTCTTCTGGTATGAATAAAAGCTGATCAATATGTAAACATTGAGATTTCTTTCCATAAATTGTGGATTTTGCAGAAATAATTGGTATATGCCTAAGTAGTATTTGTTACTCAAGCTCATAATTACTCCATTTATTTCCCCATTCTCTCTTCATCAGTTTGATCATTTTTTCCCTCTTTTGAGGCCCCCAAATACAGAAAGAGTTACAGCAAGTTTGTGAAAACAGCTTTACATGCGGGAATGATTATATTTTTAATCATCAACAAAGAACTAAACAAAGACTTGAGTGGTAGGAGAGACACCACACACCACTAATTCAGTATCTTTTTGCCAATCAATTATTTCCTAAAATGGAGAGAGGTCTTTAAAGCTTTGCCATCTCCTTGACACTTCCTAAACATGAGGAAGCTTCCATCTTGATACTTACTCCAAATATACCACAAAGTTAATTACAGTCAAACAATTCTGTATCTGGTGGTCAGATTTTGGAGACCCAGAGCACTCATAAGTTTTCTGTCCTTTGGATATGTAATAATATTAAACTGGAACTACTTGTAGCTAAGTTCCCAAAGCAATAGAGATCACAGTCCGAATCAAAGTGTGAGACAGCCATGTAAGATCATGCAAAGATAGCGTGTGATCCCCAGTTTTTCAATTCTCAGCTGACTAACCACCTTTATCTCATGAGAAGAGTGCAGAAGATAAGGTGAAAAAAAGATTTGATGAAAAAGAATAATATTTTGGAAAGAACTCTTGGAGTACTACAAATCACACCCTCTCCTCAAAATGGAAGCCATGAGGGGGCAGGAGGTGGTCTTTAGGAAACCACTTGGAGAGTTAAATATGTATCTTTTGGGTCTAAATATCACAGTGGATTTGTGCCTTCCTCACTTCTGAAAAATCCAATATATGAAAGGCTGATTAGTGGTAGAACAAAAATGTCGAGTGTGTTAGAATCAGCCTACATGTCTAGTTTTTTGGTCACTTACAAATGATGAGCTTTCTATGAACCAGAAATGGGCTTTTCAGCAAAGACCGAGAGATGAAAAAGGGACAAAAAGATTTTAGCAAAAAGAGGTTGAAAGTATACCATGGGATGCCAAGAAGCCTAGGAGGTAGTTAGGGAGCAGCTGGGAGTATGCGCTTACTCATGTCAAGGAAACTGTGGGTAGGAGGTCCCTGGCGACAAGGTGTCTTTGTATGGGTTACCCCAAGTACAGAGCCTGAGAGAAGGATTTGCATATAGGTAGCTAGGTTTGGAAAGCAAATGAAAACAAGGGTGGGGAATGAGTGAGCAAGAATGATTAAGGAGGAAAGCCTACACGAGAGTATAATTGAGCTTGACTGTAACTGGGACACAGGCCGACCATGACCCCGTGGGGTAGAATGTACCTCAGTATTGTCCACAGAAAAGAGAACATTTATCCATTGGGCATAAACTCCCTCAGACTTGCATGTGAGTTTCAGGTGAGTTTCCAGAGGTGTTCTACACAGCGGCATCAGAAAATCTGCCGCAGAGAATGTAAGAAATGCATGATGTGCCAGAGGTGAGATGACACCAGGTAACCCTGCATTTCAGGCTTGCCACAGCAATGGCCAAAGCACAAACACTTGGGTCAAGAGGAGGTAAGGCACAAGAGCTGTCTGATACATAAGGCATCTCCAAAGAACCTAAAAAACATCAATCAGAAGAATTCAGCTTTAAATTTGACAAACTCAAAGGAAGGTAGAAACTATATGATCACAACAGTATTTGTTAAGGTAGAAACTGTCTGCTGTTTTCCTCTTAGCCCTCACTTCTGCCTACAACTCTGGTTTTTAAAATTAGTATTATTGTTATAGTGAACTGGAGATATTAATTACAAACCTGAGTCTATTTTGTGGCTTTGAGAGACCAGAGGACATTTGATTATCTAAGATGACTAGAGGAGTCATGGGACTTGCCCTAGATTTCACGTAAGGGCAACGCAAGAGCTGGCCCTACAGAATACATTTAAAGGAACAGTAGATAGAAAGTAAAGTATCTTTAATGATTATACCCAACACAACACGCTTATTCAACGTAACGTTGCATGTAATAAAATTCTCGCTTTAGCCCTGCTTTCACTTTTAAGTTTAATCATATGCCTCTGTGGAATGTCTGTTGTTTTGTAGAAGGTAAATAGGAGGGACAAGAATCCTTCTTGTATTTTATGCAGTTGTTTCAGCATAGTGAACACGGGATTTTCAAACATGTCCATGAGTCTATGGACACCACCATTCCACACCATTCCTTCCCACACAGCCTCATATAGCTCTAAAAAGTGCAATCCAAGAGCAAAACATTAGGGGTGAAAATGCTAGAAACATTTGCCAGAATCCTCCAAGCTTGTTCCCATTTATGTCATAAATCACAGTCACTTCACTGACCATCAAATTCCGAGCCTTTGCAGTCATCCGTTACTATACAGCCTCTCCTCCCTGTGTGGGTGCAGACAAGTCTTAATATAGCCCCATCCCACATACTTTTCTTCCTTCTGAGTCCCTTCCACTGCTACGGTCTGAAACTCCAGATAGGAGGTCAGCTAATGCCAAGCATTCCCCTGTCCTGGCCATTCTTGAATCCCCCCTTTCTTTCATATCCACTGCAAGTCGTGACAGTTTTGCCTAATAAATATAGATATAACTTGTTTACGTGAATGCTTCTCTATTTTCTCCATCTCTAAGTTTCTCCAATTCTACTTTTGTCTCCAGACACCCACTTACCCTTCACAGTCTTCTGAGTTCCCCATTACTGCATGCAAATTATTTCTTCCCCTGCTTTCTACAAAAAAAGAAAAGTTCCTTTGAGGTTCTTACCATTTGGCTATCCCATCCCTTTCCCCATGGTCTCTGGGGCGACCACTTCCCTTAATTCACAGAACACACATGAGCCTCAACACACCCCACAACGTCCATAATTTTTGATGACCTCAATATCTAAGTAAATGAGCCTAGCTTCACAGTTCCTTGACTTCCTCACCTCAACACTTTCTTGACCACCATGGCCATCGTCATATACAGTGTATTCTTATCACTAAAATTTTCTCCAACTATGACATTGAAAGATTCCATTCGTAGGCTTGTATCTTTCCCCCTCACTTACTCTAGTTCCTGATCTGTAATTCTTTAGCCACATTAAGTCTTCCAGTGGATTAACCCCACCAGTTCTGGCTAGTCCTCTGTTATTTTCTGTATTCACTTATCTCTTTGTCCAGAATCCATAGTCCAGCATTAAAATTAATCCTCACAAATGTTCTTGTAGAACGCTAGCAAGCTGACTGATTTCACTTTAAATCAATGATCTCAAAATCAAATGGACATTTACAACAATATTGCTATGTTTCTTTACTAAACCCACTTTAGCATGATGGTTGGAGGTGGTGAGGACAGATGAATTTTTCTATTTATCTTCATGTTTGTCCTGATGGCTTCATGCATGCCTGTTTGTCCTTGTTTTCTCCCACTTCATGTACAGTTTCTAAATGTTTTCCCATGTGGAAAGAAGGATTCTAGGTCTGATACCAGATTCAAAATCTACAGATTTCAAGGGACTTCACCAGCTCCCACAATTGTGTAGTTATGGTAACAAATCCCCTATTTTGTAGACCCATACAGTTCTGCTTCTTTAATTGAGCCCTAACTGATAAAAACATTCTCTCCTCAACACTTTCCATGTCCCTCTAACATTAGTTGATGAGTATTCTTCATATTCCATTGCAAAACAGAAGTCAGCTGAGAGTAAAATGCACTGTGCTTATTTCATGGAATTTTATTTTTTTAATGTAATTTATTATCAAGTTGGCTAACATACAATGTATAAAGTGTGATCTTGGTTTTGAAGGTAGATTCCCACAATTCATTGCTTACATACAACACCTGGTGCTCATCCTGACAATTGCCCTCCTCAATGCCCATCACCCATTTTCCCCTCTCCTGCACACCCTCCACCTCATCAACTCTCAGTTTGTTCTCTGTATTTAGAATCTCTTATGGTTTGCCTCCCTCCCTCTCTGTTTGTAACTATTTTTTCCCCTTCCCTCCCCCATGGTCTTCTGTTCAGTTTCTCAAGTTCCACATATGAGTGAAAACATATGATATCTGTCTTTCTCTGACTGACTTATTTCACTCAGTCTAATACCCTCTAGTTCCATCCATGTTGCTACAAATGGCAGGATTTCATTCTTTGTCATTGCCAAGTAGTTGAATTTTATTTTAAATTCATTTGTTAACTTGTTTATTCTCAGTTTTACCCATTAGGATATAAGCTCTATGAACACAGGGATTGTGCTGTAGATGTGCACCTTGCATCGTGTTGGACAACTAGCTAACACACAATAAATATTAAAGAATGGATGATGGCAGATGTCCTGTTTTTGATTGGGGGAGGTGATGTGGGGAGAAAACTAGGTTAAACCAAACTGTATAGGTGGGACTCCTTGGAGAAATTAAAATTCCTTCTGAATTTCCATGATGGAACCTAAACAGAATCTTTTCTTATGGGGGCATCTCAAAGGGTTAATGTTTTGTATGATGCACTTACACACTTTTAAAATTATAGATCAGCTTAGTCTTTCATCACAAATGACCAACACTTTTTTCATGGAAAATTAAAAATCATAAATCCACTTATAGGTTTCCCCCACTATCTCCATATTTTTCCCTTAAACTTTGGAAGGCCTCTTACTACCACAGTCCACACAACACCACAGGGCACCTGTTGAGAGGTAAGTTTGTTCTTTTGAAATAGACCATCTTCATAAGGTTTCGGTAGTGTGTTGGTTTGTTTTAAATTTAGTGATTAATGTCATTTTTAATTTATCAAACAGGACCAAAGCGCCAATTCATAGCAGTCTAGTTTGAGCTCTTGCAATTGTTTTTTTAGCCAGTTAATAGTGCAGTCAACCCTATGTCTCAACTGGCAAGTTTCAATCATTTCTCATCTTTAAAAAGTTAAGGAATGGTTTATATAGCCTTGAATAGATGCAAAGAGTAGTTTGGGTTACATTTCATCACACAGTTTAAATAGTGTCATCCATTAGTGGGATTCATCCAATTTATCCTTTTTTTTTTTTTTTTTTTTTTTTTTTTTTATTTATTTCTAGGAGAGAGAGAGAGACAGCGTGAGCAGGGGAGGGTCAGAGAGAGAGGGAGTCACAGACTGAAACAGGCTCCAGGCTCTGAGCTGGCAGTCAGCACAGAGCCTGACGCGGGGCTCGAACCCACGAACCGCGAGATCATGACCTAAGCGAAAGTCGGACGCTTAACCGACTAAGCCACCCAGGCGCCCCTCATCCAATTTATCCTTTTAAAAATATCAGCAGAGAGGGGCACCTGGGTGGCTCAGTCGGTTGAGCGTCCAACTTTGGCTCAGCTCATGACCTCACAGTTTGTGGGTTTGAGCCCTGAATGGGGCTCTGTGCTGACAGCACAGATTCTGTGCTCTCCCTTTCTTTCTGCCCCTCCCTCTTTCACACTCTGTCTCTGTCTCTCTCTCTCAAAAGTAAATAAACATTTAAAAAAATATATCAACAGAGAATTTGTGATGCCTTTAGCAGACTAAACAAATAGGATCAAACTTTATTTAATATCTCATTAAAATATTGGGACTATCTTTCTCCTTATTAACTTTGGAAATCTGAAATTTGGTTTGAGTTGCCTTATTTTAAAAATAAATACATATTACCTCCTTTTGGCAAAGGAACTCTTCAGTCTGAAGAGTTTGCATACCTAAATTGATAATGCCTAAATTGTACTGGCCACAGAAAGCCTGGGTCAGTATGATGTATCTCTCTATATCTATCGATCAGTTGATCGATCAACTGATAAATAGATTTATAAATTGAAATCTGAATAAAAACATTTATTACCACTTGTATTGTCATTCTAAAGGGAGATAGAGAGTGTACTAGTGGAAAAGGAGACAGTAGAAAAAATTGGAAACAAATCAGAGGAGAGAAGTAGTAAGGGTCAAATAGGACATTTTAAATTTGGGGGAAAATGCTTCAAAATCTTTGGCTTTAAAAGTGCTAGAACTTTGGGGCGCCTGGGCAGTTCAGTCAGTTGGGCATATGACTTCAGTTCAGGTCATGATCTCACGGTTCATGGGTTTGAGCCTCACGTTGGGCTTTGTGCTGACAGCTCAGAGCCTAGAGCTTGCTTCAGATTCTGTATCTCCCTCCATCTCTGCCCCTCTCCTGCTGCAGCACTCTCTCTCTCTCAAAAATAGACATAAAAATTTTTTTAATCCTAGAATTTTTTCAGTTTAGTGATATATATGGCATTTGTGCCCATTAACATTGCTTTTCCAGCATGTAAATTTCGGTTAATTGTCAACTGTTAAAGTGGGATTTCAACTTCATCTTATTTTTCAGTAAATGTTAACCAAGGAAATATGTATTTTAAGTCCATTTAAGTTGGCAATGAACACATTCAAAATTGCTTTTCATGTTAGTAGACTGAACCACTTAAGATAATTTAATTAATGAATAGTACCATAACACTCAGAAGCAGACCAAACTTTACCAGGAGGCAGAAATCCTCTGAAAAATACTGCTGCATTATCGTTGTGAAGTGCTGAGTCAAATTAAATCAGATTTAACTTTTCCCAGTTTAAAAAAGAAAAAGAGGGATTATTAGTGACAGCAACAGTCGTAATAAACCTGAAGACAAAAAAAAAAAGTCATTGAAGAGACTGGTCTCCAAAATTACCAACATGAAAGTTCTCAGGCCTAAGAATATAGGCAAATATGCCCAAGCTTCCAAGTAACTGATACTTCCTAGATTGTATCAATGCTCTAGAACATGAGAAAAGTGGAAAGTTTCCAAAATCACTTTCAAGCACAGCAAAATTCTGTCACTAAAACTCCAGAGATATCTAAGGCTAAGATAATCAGCTCAACTCTACCAATGAAAATACTACAACCATGCCCTAAATTAACAAAAAAAAACCACCTAAAACATTAGCAACAATTCACTAAAAGAATAATATTCCATTGAAGAATAATGTTTATTTCAGAAGTGCAAAGATAATTCAATAAGAGGAATTTTATTAATGTGATCCGTAATGACAATAGACTGAAGAGAAAAAAATATTCCTCAAATGCCAAAAAATATGACTGATCAAATTTACAGGCTCCCGGTAAAAGATATACCCTACCCATAAGAGAAAAAAGATCTGTCAAAAAATAGAGGTTAAATGTACTTGAGTATATAAAACTATACATTAAGAAAAAAATGGTAGGCTAAATTTGAATGTAGATAAAATATAAAGCAAAACCTGACTACATTCTCAAGATATGAGATACACAGAAAGAGAAATAAAACAGAAAGGTTGAGAACAAAGGGATCCCCAAATTAGTTGGGTTTCAAGTTGACCACCTGTGAGGAAAAAAATCAAAATTCAAATTAAAAGGCCTTATTTTCTCACAAGGCTGGTCTACTGGTTTGTCCAGGACATAAGTTCCTTCCACCCAGTACTTGTGATATGATTTGAGAGGGCTTTCGGAGCCCAGTCATTATGTTCACATTCCAGAAGCAGGAAGAACAAAGGGAGAGGAGTGGCAAGTCTCCTCTTTTTAAGAACAAATCAGGGAAACCACACATACTGTTTACGCTTACATTGCTTTATGCCATTAGCCGACCACACATATTGCTTACACTTTTGTTACTTGTATACCATTAGCCAAAATGTAGTCACTTGGCCACAATTAGTTCCTTTCATCCAGAAGTGAAATCTGTCCCCTCCTTTGAATCTAGGTTGGCCTTGTGACCTGTTTTGGCTAACAGAATGCAGCTGACATGTCATTACGTGATTTCTGAGACATCGTCTTAACATGCCTTAGAACCTCCGTTTCTGTCTTGGAATCCTGTGACTGTCCTGTGCCGAAGAAATCCGGTCTATGACGCTGGAAGATAAGACACCATGAGAGCACCGAGGCTCTCCAGATGACAGCCAGCACACCTGCCAGACACGCGAGCGAGGCCATCTTGGATCTGCCAACCCTCCAGCTGATGCAGCCCAATGCGTAAGGCCCAAAGAGACTAGCAGTGGAGCTAGTGAGCCAGTCCACAGAATGAGAAATAACAAATAATAATTTTTCAAGACACCAGGTTTGGGGTGGATGGTTGCACAGCACTAGATGACTGAAACAATTGCTTATCTCCAGAAAAACCAGGTGGATAGGGGACAGAGGTAACACACAGTTTTACTTCTCATTTCAAGCCCTTTTGACTTTTAAATAACTTTCCCATGTTACCTTTTTAAAAATAACTTTTATTTTATTTTTGTTAATTGCTTCATCTTAGGAGTAGTTTTTATTGAGGTATACTTAACATAAAATACGATAGTTTCAGATGTACTACGTAGTGATCTGACATTTATTTACATTGTGAAATGATCACTACAGTTAAGTCTAGTTACCATCTGTCACCATACAAAGTTAATACAGTATTATTAACTCTATTCCCTGTGCTGTACATTACATCAATAACCTTTATTTTAAATGAAAATTTTCATAAATTTTAATTTTGCAAAGCAACACAAAGGATACACAAAAGGAGATACAATTGTTCCCCTGTGGACTTTAAGCCATTATCTATCCCTTGTGCTAGTGACAGTGTAGAAACATGTTTTTCAGGAAGATCTTATCCAATGAAATCTGGAACAAATTTCTTTAAAATGGGCATGAGTTTTGATCCAGCAGCTCCTTTTTAAGAAATTTATCTTAAAGAAATGACCTAAGCTCTGAGTAAGCATTTTTACCCACATGTGCTCATAACATCTTGATAATCACTAAAGATAAAAATTCTTGAATCTAAATATTCACTAATAATAAATTGATTCCCTGAATGTTACTTCCATGGAGTGGAATACTATATAGCATTCTAAGTTATATCATGTAAACTTGTTTATTCAGGTAAGAAAATAATTATGATATATTATTAAATTTTAAAACATGATAGACTATGTACCATATAGCTACTCCACACAATTCCAGGGGCCACAGGCTGTTGATTTTATATGCTATGTAGAACATTTCACTAGGAAGAATACCTGATGGATATAGAAAGAGGGAAAATCCCTGGATGTTTGAATTATGACTGACTTTAATTTCCTGGGATTTTTATGGGCTTTCGAGAAAACAAATAACCAGTGCCTTCTAGACTGTCACAGATTTTGGATTCTAGAGTGAACTATTCTGTAATAGGAAATAGGTCTATATTATAAGTAGTAATAAAATATTTAATCCTATATATAAACTGTGCCATCATAAAGAAAATGATTTGACTGAATTCAATTAGATGGGTAAATAATTTTTTTAATCCAACAACCTTTAAAAAATATGTATGACACAAGTTATGGCATATAACTGAAATTTTAACTTTTTTGACCAGACAATTATGACATCCTGGAAGTCTTACCAACACACACATTCATGGCTTAATGCATCGTTGTGTATTCATATCTATATCCATACATTTGTACTATACACACACACTAAGCATATGTTGAAATTTTGATTTATGAAGAATTTATAAGATAATTTTGCTACTAAAGTCATTACTGAGTCATAGTTCTTAGGCTTAAGCCATATGTTAGTTACTGTAAGTCAAGAACAGGGGAAGAAATCCTTGGCAAGAAGAGTTAGAGTTTTAGAGTTAGAGTTAGAGGAATTTCTAACATCAATAAACGCCTACCTAATAGCCAATCTCCCCCTTTTTAAACTAACAGAATTTCAGGTCTGTTCAGATATTAGCCTTCTGCTTCAGGAAAGGACGGAATCAGGAGGCCCAGTCACATCTCTAAGAGGTAAACACTGATTGATCTAAGACAATCATGGCAATGTTATTCCTGTTACCAGTTATTGGCTTAAGGATGAATATTTGACAAAAATTATGGCCAGAGAGATATGAGTGAAGTCTACTAAGGTAGTTTCTGAGAAAGGTTTTCTTGTCCTTAAAGATGGACCCAGGGAAGGGGCATGCTCCCTTCCCTTCTTCTAGCCTTTGACATGCCTATCATGGTGTTAACCATCTTGTAACCACATTAGGTGTAGCTGATATTATGAGGATGAAGGTATGGGAGGAAGCTAGGTCCTTGATGACATTGCTGAGCCAAAGTATCGTCTTGCCTGGAACTTTCCTACCTCTGGATTTCTTACTAACTGAAAGAATTTTTTTTCTTATTGTTTAGTCACTTTGGGTTGGATCTTCTTGTTTCATGTAGCTGAGAGCACTCTAATACAGCCTCTCAGAACAACTATCCCTCACTTCACAGTTTCAACTTTTCCCAAAGTCACATTCATGTGTGAAGGCATTTAAAAAAAATACTTTTATTAACTTTAGTGGGGGGATATTATGCTACATTCCATCCCAATCTAAGTTATCCAAAGAATTTCACAGATTGAAAAACTGTGTCAAACAATGAAAAAATTCATATAAGTAGCAAATAAGAATAAATATAGTTTGTACACAGTGTAAGATAATGAAGATCTATTTATTGTACTCGTCAAAGATGGCGATTAGTGGTGGTGTTGGAAAGAAATTAAATGGTGTTGCAAGCAGGGAGCAAGATTCTGAAACAGAGATTAGAAAGATTAGCGTGACAGAAGTTTAAGGACGGATACCAGGATCAATACATTGTGGAAGAGAAGGAAAGAAAGTAACATCAGTCAGCGTGGTCTCAAATTCTTCAGCCAACTCCATTGGGAGTTCTGGACTTGGGAATGCATTCAGTTGGAATGAAGAGGCTTGGATTTTATACCCTAGCTTTGACCAGTCATTGGGTTGAGGCTTCTCCTGGGAATGCAGCAATACATTGGTCAAGGTAATTCTCTTCAGATTAAGGCAGTTCCCAGAGAAGATTTCAAGTTGAGGGCTGTCAAGTAATAACCCTTCAGTACTAGAGGGAAACCAGGCGATGCATTGTAGCAGCCACTACAGAGCAGTGCCTTTTTCGGAAGGTGGTGGAAAGTCCTGAGACTCATTTTCATTCATGCATTCAATACCTGCATTACAAAGCTTTGCCTTGATAATTTTTTTTCCTTTGAAACTTTGACCAAAAAAGGGTAAAGGTGAGCTTTGACACACATGGAAATAGCATCACAGAGAATGCTACATCTTCTTCCATTTCACTTGGTTTGTATATAGAACGCAAATAGGGGTTCATCCAAATATGGCATGAAATTAAAATTTGTTCTACATGTTCTTCTTTGACTAGAAACTTGTGTTGAGTGAATTAGTATGTCTTTGTCTGCAACAGTAATGTCAAAACATCACTTCTAATAGCATGTTTATCTAGTGGGTTTGGGGGGGTTAAAAGCTTTTCCACACACAAAAAATAGTTGTTTGAGAAATACTATCTTTTGTTGTAGTGAAAATTCACTAATTGGGCAATTGTTATGTGCAGTAAGTTTGTAATATATCCTAACCACACATCTGCAAAATATGCTTTCCAATTTTAAAATAATTAAATTGGTTAAATTTTCTATAGCTGTCCATATATCATCATTTACCTCCATGCTGATGGTGTTAAAAGTACAGAGTAGAACATTCTCTTGGAAATGGTCACTTTATTTGACCATTTAAAAAGTTGTCATTTTATGGGAATTTTAAGCAGCAAAGATACATTCAAATATAACATCATTAGATTAAATCTGTGATCAATCCAATATCTTTAGATTACATTATCTTGATACTGAACATTATAACTCACCCCCCCCCCAAAATTTTCCAAACAGAGGACCTTGCAAAGCCAACAGAAGGAGGGAATTTTTAAAGTCACCCATCTAGCCAGATTCTCTGCTATAATAGACTCTAGTTCTGGCTGACCCACTAACTACACCCAACATGCTTCCCAGAAGCAGAACCTGCTGGTGTCCCTTCTCCTTGACATAGAGTAGATCTAATGATCTTGTGGAAGAGGGCCAATGGGGCCAAGGGTATGAAGAACAGAGTCTAGTTACCAAGATTATGAAGACAGAGTGTTGGAAAGAGAGTTTAAATGACAGTCCTGTACCCCAAAGTTCCTGGCTCCCCTTCACAAGATTTAGTCCACCTCATTACAGAAGCAGCCGTCAGCTGCTGATCGGTATTGTGGTGCTTCTGAGCTGTGACCTAAAAGAGGGGGTGATGTAAAAAACAAATAAAGTGACATAAAGAAATCCCCATCCTGGTCCTGGGGTTGCCTGGCGAGCTACTCCATACTGTATATACACAAACACCTCTTCTTCGGTGGCGGTTTTATGTGGCTCTACCTTCACTTGCAATTACACTGAATGGAGCCGCAACAAATCTTCGTAATGCCAATCTCATCTTTCCACCTCATTGACAGCTCAGGAAATGCATCTGAAATTCATAGTAGCCTCATAGCCTATGGCAAGAGAAATCCATGCTGCTAAAATTTTATTTTAGAATTCAAGCTGGTTTTCCCTCAGTTTAGGATGCTCCATTTTTTAATCTTTTGCTGCCTACCACACTGTATCAAAATAACCAGCCAATATTGTTCAACTGTCAGGGGCCTCAGCTGCCTCTGAATTTTATCAGTACAAATAAATACTGGAACACGTTAAAAAATAATCCCAATAGATGGGAGCTCATATTAATAGAATTAAAGGCAGGAAAAAATGTGCATAAACTTTGACTTGACTCCCCACCCCCCTTTCTTTACTGACTTAAAAAAAAAAAGGTTGAATAGATATTCAGACTGATTTAATGTTTAGGCTGATAGGGATGCAAGGCTGGGTCCCAAATTTGTGCAATGTTCAAAGGGAGAGAGATTTTAAAATCCCAGAAAAAGAGATATTTCCAAATTAATGGCATTGCCCGAATGCCTTGGCTCCCTGCACCCCACCAGGAAGGTTTATTATTTTCTGGTAAAATGTTGCTCGGATGGGGAGTGGTAGTCAGCGATGCGTCAGAGCTGCTCTTTGAACACATTAAAAAGCTGAATGCACAACAAAGAACAGATGTTCCAGCATGCCTTATTTATGCACCCATCAGCAATCTTCCAGTGACCACAAAACACAGCCTTTTTTCCCTTCCTCCTCTCCAGAATATTATTTTCTGATAAACTCACCCTCTTTATTAGTTTATTTATTTTTGACCCCAAGTGAACTCCTGGGTAATTGTCTATGTGTGTGCACAAGTGTTCATGTGTGCGTGTGTGTGTGTGTGTGTGTATTTGAAAGTCTGTCTCCATCAAAGCTGAATTCTATTGAACTGTGGAACAGGTGTGGATTCTGCAATTAGATCACATTTCAGAGAGAGAGACACTGAGGGTAATAATGGCGGTGAATTCTTCACAGTCGAATGCAGCGCCATAGCGACCAGCAACAATGAAGGAGAAGAGGTATCAGTATTGGGGTGATTATTTTTAGTTTATGGGATCATCTGATTGAATATGGCCATAAGGCACTGGGAACGTGTGTTTGGGGCTCACCAGCTGTAAGGCAAACTTGTTTTACTGGCACTTATCTGAAATGCCTCACTCACCCACCCTCTCTGCTTACAATTGGAATGGAAGTGGCGATTAGGAAGTGAGATATAATGCAGATTAAATGTTATGATGGACCAAGATCCTGTTGGGTTATTAAAACCCATTTGCTTTCACTGGTTTTAAAGGCATAGCACCTTTATTTAAACCTTCGGCTCTAGATCCCTGAGCTTTAAAAGGTGGGAGGCAGAGGAGTGAGGTGAGGGGAGGTTAGGTGAAGAAAAATAATTTAGAATCTAAAGAGAAGCAAGAATATTTCCTCTTCCTACACAAAAAAGCTGCATTTTTCTGTGAGTGAATCTAATCCATGACCTCAATTTGAGCTTTAGAAAACAATGCATTAATACAGAAAATACTCACCGTCCCCCCCCAGATTGATTTAATAAACTAAAAATAGTGCAAGCAATTCTCACAATATTTGGTCAATTTTTGAACTTCTGATTGTAAGTGGTATTTCCTTAATATGTATTCCGTATTTTCTCTAAGTGGGAAATATTTGGTACCAAACTCAGTGGTGTAAAATCAGCCCTTGGGAGAGTTCCAGCTGTTCCCTGAGGCTTCTCAGAACGGTGCTGTGGGCTGGCTGGCAGCAGCTGCTATCCCTGAAAGAATAAAGGAAGCCAGACAACAGAGGGGAGGGGTTTGCGCAAAATGAAGTCACGAGCATCCTGTGGCCACATCAGGAAACAGAGCTTAGAAGAAAGAGATGTGGGTAGCTTGATGGGACACAGATTCTTCTCTCCTATGGGCCTGGGAGCTTAACATAAGAACCTTTACTCTTTGTCCAGCGGTGTTGAACACTGGATGGCCAAGGTCAGAGACCAGCGTCATAGGATACTGGATCATAGCCAACATATTGCCAAGGGCAGAATTCTTTTTCTGGCACCAAAATGAGCTCTTCCAATGGAACACCTGAGGGATGGAAATGGTTCTATTGTGCACAATGCTACCCCACATTGAGCAATCTGTTACCAGGAAAGGAATTTTCTGTTTTGTATAGGTGGCCTAATTAAGATTCTTAGCAGAAAACCACATTTTCTGACTAAGAAACAGTAAAGCAAGAGTGACAGCAGATATGTATACCAATTTTAAACCCCCCAAAACAAAACAAAAATGCATTGTTCAGTTATTATCCAGTTCATTAATTCTCCAGCCACCAAGTTCTATCCGACATGTATTATTTCTGTCTATATTCAGTAAAATAATTCCTACATTATTAATCACCTGAATTTATTTACATGACCTTGACGTTGGGTAAATCGCACCCCTTGCCCATCTAGCTTTCTGTGAAATGAGGGGCAAAATTAAAGATATAGTTTATGAATGTTAGCAGTAGAACCTCTTTTTGCAGACAAAATTTTAGCTAAGGATCGGAACTGCTATATTCAGGAGTAGGGGTGGGCTTCACACTCAGCCATCTTTTTGGGGCTTGCGCTGCCTTTACTAACACTTAAGGTTACTCAGGTAGATGAGGTCTACAATGTCTGAACGTCCCTTCCAACAGAAAGTGTGATTGAGCATCTGGGTCTTCTGCAAAGCATCCCAGATGGGGAGGGAGTGGGTGAGGGCAGTAATCTCAAGCAGCAACACCTCAGGTGGTGGTATAAGCACCAGGTGATGGTCTCAGCTATCAACTGAAGTCTGAGATCTATGTCTTGACCAAGGTCAGGCACCCAACTTCATGACCCTTCTTCACTATATTGTTTGAAGACACTGACAGTCTCGGTCATCCTGAAGACAGATTTGTGTTTCATTTCTGTTTCTCTAACTCAAAGTGGAACGGAAGTTTTGGAACTAGGTCTGATCTAGTTGTCTTATCCATCACTTATCATCAATCATTTTAACAATTATACTGAGAGCCTGAAGATTAGGTGGAATTTTCGTATTGTGTTAATTTTACCATTTTTCTCACCCAAGCTCCAGACAACTCTGCTTCCACTCTGAGTCTTGTCTGACCATATGGAGTGTTTATCTTTACATATCTGAATCTATTTTCTTTGATTTCCTTTTGTTTTGCAAATGACCTTTTATAAAACACCAGAATGAAGCATAGACAAATCTTTCCCATATTGGCTCCGTAACAGTGTCCTTCTTTGCTGAAGCAGTGGGAGAGACATGGCGGTATTACTTATTGTTATTGACACAGTGATGCCTCCTTTGCAGATGTTACAATGTCAGTGTTTTGCAGCAAATCTGTATTGTAGCTTTAACATGCATTGATACACCTTGCCATTTAGTCCTCTGAGTGAACGCTGATGAGAGGCATGGCAGCTCTGTGTTGGCAGAATGTAGGAGATACAGTGTGCAAGCTGTGAAAATGAAGAAGTCAGACCACAGAATTCTGATTGAAGGCTTGACATCGTGGAACCAAGTGATGCAAACAAGATGTAAATCATAGCCTCTAAAACAGAAGAATTCATTCGCTCTCTGGTATTCAGTGTAGCAACAAATCAGTAATGGAATTAGCTTGGAATCATATATTCTTTGCCCAGGAAAGAAAATTGGATTTATAAGAAAGCAACTGGTTTGAAAAGCAGAAAGATCTTTAAAATTTTTTTTTCTTCTAAATTTTACTAAGCGTACCCACCCTTCCAAAAGATCAGGCAAAATGATAAAATAACATTCATATAATGCTTCCAATACCAACTGGACGCATAACACAGTAAATGGTTGGTTAAAGGCAAATAACTTTCAAATGGATTGAAACTGGGCATTTCTGAATATTGCTCTTGCCACTACACCTCACTCCCTTCAAGCCTGGGAAAGAACTTAAGTGTCAACATGCTCTGCAGTAGGCTGAAGCAATAAATCCAACTTAAATACAAGGTATTGATTAAATACAAGGTATGGATTACATACGAAGTATCAGTGGTATGTAATTAGGCTTGGACTCCAAATTCTTAAATTTTAAGCCATTTACTTCATACACATTGAGATGAAAATAGACAAAACAAGTAGCCAAGACGTTTGGTCAAAAAGGAAATTTATTTTCTCTGGCTTGTCGTGTGTTTAATAAATTATGTTGGTGACCCTCGTGGCAGAATGCTGACCCCATGGGTCATGCTTTCACACAACCATCACTCCAACTCTTATTTCCCATCACTGAATATATAGTTGCTAAAGAGCTATTTTTCTCTTGAAATATATGTAGAGGAAGAAATGAGAAATTTCTATATTAATGACATGATAATGACATTGTGAAAATAAAATGGTGATGACATATCTACTGTGGGAATAATATGCCCTCAGGCTAACAAAAGCAACTTACCTGTTTAACTTATTAGAGTATTTTATAAACATATTTGAAATGAGCAACTCAGTTTATCCTGAAATAAAACAACACTATAGTTTCTTTTATGCACGTGAAAAGAGAAGATGGTAATTGCTCGCCTACAACCCACCTAAGAAACCGATGGAAATACATTTACAATAAAATCAGAACAAAATCATTTCCAGTACCTGTATGATACTCATTCTGGTGAGTCATCCCCAAAGACTTTTTAAAAGAAAATAGAGTTCTGATTCTATGTTTGCCGTTAATTTGCTATAGAGTTGGGCAACCACTTGGTTCCTCAGTTCCCTTCTATCAAAAAGAGTCAAGAGCAATTATTTGAGCGGAGTCTAAAGTGGATAGGTGTGAGTTAAAGAACTTCAGAATTGCAGAGATAAAAGGTTTTCCTTCATGGAATGCCACTATTATTAATATTATTGCCATCATCATTATTTATGCTCCCAGCACACGTATTGTGAAAATGTGTTATTCGCGAAACTGCTATGCCCTCACCATGTCATTTGCAAAATCACCATGTTCTTCTCACAGAAATGTCACTGAAATGTCATTTTTACAATAGCTGCATTATGAATCTGCTATAACTTGAATTGCTTTACAATGAAAATGCAATTTCTTAGCAATTAAAATTATTCCACCCACCCCAGTCAAATAATAGAAAATCGCCTCCCTGCCCAATGTTGCTTATAGTGCATTGCAGAATACTGCAAATTGAACAGGATATGGATTCTTACATGCCTACGAAGTTCTAGGGTCTTCGCCACACCAGTGGTTGCATTGTACCACATGCGGTTATCTGCTAAACCTGATCTGAACTGATGCAGCATATACCAAAACTCTTACAAGATCAGAGGACTGCACTTACTCAGATATATTTTTCAGTTTTCCCAGGACTGTAACCACATCTAAGTTTCTAGATGTAATAACTCTAGATCAAGGTACATGAGAAACTAATGTCAGTTTTCATTAAAGAGAAATTCTTTTTATTAATGCGACTCATTAACATTAGGTCTATTTAAATCTCCTCCTTGCGTTAAGTAAAAGTTTTCCTCTTAACAAATGCTTCTCAGAAGCTGTTGACTTGACATACATTAGTATCATCATTTATAAGACTGTAGCCATGTACAAAGCATAATACAAGTCATCAGCAAGATGCTCACAGAATTAAATTATTAATGGATATAAGGTCATGTTTGAAGAGATTTTGGAAGGGTTATTTACTAATTCACTTGTTTTCAAATGAAATCTTACCTAGAAACCCAAAATACAATAGTCTACAATGTAGGACAATGGAGATCGTTCAAGATGAAAGCCTGTGCCCAGTCCCATAGAAATGAGAAGAAATGTGTGTACTTACAGATATATCTAACCAGACCGAGAATAAATAGCAGGGGCCATGGGATGTGAGAAATAAGCCCACTGACCCAATCAAAGGAGGGACGAAGAGACTAGGAGCAGATGAAGTGAGGCTTTAATCAACATCCTCTCAAGAGAGGGTGTCTGATGGATAAGCACATTCAAGGCAGTTACAGCAGACAATTTATCTCTTCTGGTGTAAGTCCCTCCCCTATTCCTCATTGGCTGAGTACTACAGAGGCTACAGCCTTACCCAGAGTCACCTATGCCCATGTAAGACAAAAAGTAGTCTGAATGGAACAAATGTGCGTTTCTTGAGGTGAGGCAGATTTTCAGTCTCTCCTTTGTTTTTGGCATATGCTCATTGCAAAGCCTGTGAAAATAAACCTGCAAAATGAGAGGGGAAGAAGAACCAGAAAGTGAAGTATCTAAGGGTTTGGGACTCCATTGTGGGAAGGGGGGGTTGTTTGTACATATTTCCAATAGGTTGTAAACCTATTGTTAACCAGATAGCACTGCTTTTATTTGGTATTTCTGAAAATGAATCATTTTACTTCTCACAGGATAAATATAAGTGAAAGTAGACAGGACAATGTATTTGCAGCAAAGTGGCATTTTGGCCTCTCTATGACCCCCGCTTAAGCTAAATAATATGTGTGGATGTCATTTACCTTCAGACTAAAGCAGATGGTTGTCTGGGACAAAGATACAGGACAACGCTTCAAATAGCCCAAGAATCAGGAGAAGTGGGAAAGCTTCCACACATGAAAGATAAGGTATAGTTGTATCCCATCTAGATGCACATTCAATCTGTACCTAAGGCCATGGAAAATGTGCTTTTATATCAAGGCCAGGATCTTTACAAAGGCAAAGTGTATTTTAAATACAAATATGAGCAAGCAATCAAAATTCACAAAACATTTAAAGGAGTCCAACAACATAGAAGATTGAATGAACAAAAGAACTAACTATTGAGGAAATAAAGCTAACAAAGTAAGCACACACACACAAAAGCTTTAAAATAAATATGTTGAATGTCCTTGGAGAGATTCCCAAAAAAAAGTTACAAGCACAAAAAATAAACAACTCTAAAAACTGAAAATGTTAATATCAAAATTAAAATATCAGTGTATGAATTGAATAGAAGGATTAATACAAATGAAAAGCAAATTAGTGAGCAGTAGGAATAGAACTAGAGAAAGTATGTGACTTCTGATTAAATGGCCCACTGAATGCCAAGTAGGATAAATAAATACAATTTTGAGAAGTACCTAAAAAAAAAGAGGAAAACTTTAAAAAACAAGAATAAAGCTTCTAGAGGGGATTGGGAAGCTAAAAATAGAAACAAAATCAGAGTCTGAGTTCTCATGGGCAAAAACACATGCTAGAAGAGGATCAGATTAAAGTCATAAAAGAAATTTGTTGTGTACTTAAGTTCTGTATCTTGCAAAACTAGCATTCAGTAACTATCATCTACAGACTACCTCAGGAAAAAACGTATTCTAGCAAAATGAAAAATGAGTCCAAAAAAGAGTCAGATATCAGCAGAAGAAAGGGTAATGAGCAAAAAAATCCAACCATATTCCTACTTAAAACACGTTTTAATATTCATGGAAAAGATAATTATTCAACAATCTGGAACTAAAGTCCTAAATGATCTCAGCATGGGAGAGGTTGTAATAAGGAATTTGAATTTATATTTTGCATTTGTCCCACCACTCCCCCTTTCCCTTCTGCTCTACAACTGGGCAAGTGGGTAAGAAAGCTCAGATTACCTCTCCTCTGTGTTTGGCAGGAAACCTAAACCAAACATGCTACTGTAAAGTGCAAGAACCCTTATTTAAGCTCCAACCCCTAGCCAGTCCCCTCTCCCTGCTTTCCCAAGCCTTATTTAAACCAACTTGAGAGTCCACCTTGCTCTCCCAGAAAGCCTTATTATATGATTAATAAACCTTGTCATATCATCTTGGTAGGTGTGTGGTGTCATCAGTCTTGATATCCAAACCAAATTTGGGGGGAGATCCATACCACCTATACGGGTGACCACATCAGGTGTGGAGAGAGAGATGGGAATAAGTAAGATGCAGGAAAATACATAGGTTCTCCTTAGCTCTAGAGATTAATTTTTAAAATCAATACATTTAGGGGCACCTGGATGGCTCAGTCGGTTAAGCATCTGACTCTTGATTTTGGTTCAGGTCATGATCTCATGGTTCATGAGTTTGAGCCCCACATCAGGCTCTCTGCCTATAAGACAGAGCCTGCTTGAGATTCTGTCTCCTTTCTTTCTGACCCTTCCCCACTTCTTTCAAAAATAAATAAATAAACATTCACAATATATTTTTAAAATATCAGCATTTAAAATCTAATATTAAAGGTAAGTCTTAGAAAATAGAATATATAAATTCAAAACAATTAGAGAAAAAACAGAAATAAAAGGAAATTTTCAGTTCGAAAAGGTAAGAAATAAGAATGAAACCGCATGAAAAAGTTACTTTGAAAAAGTGTTTTCATGAACAAGACCATAACGCAATAAGTGTTTTAAGACCTCTTTATTCAATAAATGAATCAAAACTTCTATGAACAAATAGTGATTCTTAGTTTTGAGTAAAAAGAAAATCTCTCTGCTGAGAGACACAAACAAGACCAAATTATTTTTAAATGGTTAAAGAGAAGTAATAGAAATAGATGTGCCATGACAAATACTAGGAAGAAGTCAGTGTGATAATACAAATATTATTATTATTATGAGTTGTAATGTTTCTTTTATTTTTGAGAGAGAGAGAAGGAGAGAGACATAGTGTTAGCGGGGAAGGGGCAGAGAAAGAGGGAGACACAGAATTGGAAGTGGGCTCCAGCCTCTGAGCTATTAACACAGAGCCCAACACAAGTCTTGAACCCAGGGACCATGAGATCATGACCTCAGCTGGTCAGACATTTAACTGAGTGAGCCACCCAGGCACCCCCCACAATATAAATATTAAATTAAATGTAAAAACATTAAAGGAAATAAAGTGGATACTTCATTTGACATAGGTAAAATATTCCCCCAAAAATCCAGTTGTAAATATTTATTAGATAACAACAAAACCTCACAATATTTCTAAGATTTCTAACAAAGTAGTTAGGAGCAGAGTCTGGAGTCAAACTGAGTTAAAAATACCAGACCTACTGCTTAGTAAATTAAGATTTGGAGCAAGTTATATCACATACAGTGCCTCACTTTTGGTATTGAAAAATGGGGGTAATACTAGCACCACTTCAGAGTTATTGTGAGCATTAAATGAGTTAAAATATATTAAGTGGATAGATAAATGCACAAAGATAGTTATGATGTTACATTAAATTGTTATCAGAGATGACCCATTGAGAATGAAGCAGGGAGGGGTGAAGAGCAGGAAGACTTACTTTTCTCACTTGATAGACATTTAAGATTTTTATTTAAAGACGCTTTATTTTTTTTATTTATTTATTTTTTTTTACAAATAGTTTATTGTCAAATTGGTTTCCACATAACACTCAATGCTCATCCCCACAAGTGTCCTCCTCCATGCCCATCCCCCCTACCCCCCACATCCATCAGTCCTCAGTTTTTGTCAGCATTCAAGAGTCTCTCATGGTTTGCCTCTCTCCCTTTCCCCCACCATTTCCNCCTTTATTTTTAAAAATGTGTAGAAAATTGAGAGGAAAACTCCAAAGTTCCTTTTTTTTTTTTTTAACCACGTCTTGCTTCTCCCCATTCCCTGATAGGGAGGTCCTCCAGCCCTGCATCAGCGAAAGAGAATTTGATTCTTCTAGTGAATACATGCTCCTACTTCCACTTTTCTAGCGAGTACAGTCTCTCATTAAACCATAATATTTGAAGGTCCTTTCGTCCTACACTTATCAATGTATTTTGGACAAAAAGGTTTTCTATTTGTTTTTGTTTGTTTGTTTGTTTATTGTTGTTTTAACCAGGTACAATAAACAATAAAGAGAAAGGTACTTGTTGTCTTTCTGTGCAAATTCTCTGGGTAAAAGCCCTCCTCTGTCCTCTTACGGGTGGTGTATTATAGTGATAGTCTCTAGATTTTGAAGAAAGAGGGAGGTGAAATCAGTTATTTTCTATGAAGTAAAGAAAAATCAATTTGACATGATTCAAATGAATCTAATTCAAACATATTTCTTTAGAAGTAGGTAATATTTGTGGAATGACAGCAGAACTGGATGTGGAAGAAATTTTACTAAAAATCTGGAAATCTAAAAGAAATTTCTCATATTTGTGGATGTAAGAGAACAGCGATTTAAAATTTCCTGGGAAGCAAAAATAACTGATCCAAAATCAATAGAGGAGGGCTATCCAACAACCAGAGTTTTGGAGAATTTAAAGGCAGAGACAGAAAGAAGTGTATGGGCTCCAAAATTTTTATAAAGGAGGGTTTAAGATATTTAGAGATGGCAATCTGGTTGAAAGGGGAGGCCAAGAGATTTATCCTGAAGCTGTATTTTCAGGGTAGGCACATGGTTTTTAATTAGTTTTGTGTTTATTTTTAGTGGCTGAGGAGATAGGTTTGGTGGTAGTGGTGATGGTGGTGGTGATGTGGGTGCGTGCGTGCGTGCGTGCATGTGTGTGTGTGTGTGTGTGTGTGTGTGTGTATTTGGTGGGAGGAGGATGCAGTGGTCACTTCTTTCATCAGTCAACTTTTGGCTTTGAGAATAAGATGAAAGGTAGGGTGATGATAATATATTACTAACATAAACGTGCTTGCCATTTTTAAATATAAACTATGCCTAGAAGATAGTAAAAAAGTTACACGAGAAAGTCAAGTTACCATACCTGCTTAAATATGAGATATTTTTTCCTCCAAAACTTAAAGAAAAGGAATCACTCGATATTCAAACAACAACAAAGTCTCTCATGTTAGAAAGTCCTATCATTATGTATTTGGAATAACAAAGTGCAGTTTGTAAAAGGACATCATCCAGAACAAGTACAAGTCCAGCGAGAAGTGTTAGAAACAATAGTTTCCCTGGAGGTATCTGCCAGTTGCTGCTGGACTATGATCAGGGGCTTATCACGCCAAGCACACAGAAGACAGAAGACAAACCTTGTCAAGTCACCCCAACGAGCACCACTTAAACTCCAGACCCCTGAAGACTGAACTAGGAAAAGTCTGTCCCACAGCAGGAGTTAGAGGGGATAATTGCCAGTCTTGGCTTTGGATTCTTACTAAATAGAAAAAGAAAAAAAAAGTCTCCCCTAAGAATTGTCAAATGCAAGGGGCGCCTGGGTGGCTCAGTCGGTTGAGCGTCCAACTGCAGCTCAGGTCATGATCTCACGGTTTGTGGGTTCGAGCTCTGCATCGGGCTCTGTGCTGACAGCTCAGAGCCTGGAGCCTGCTTCAGATTCTGTCTCCTTCTCTCTCTTGCCCTCCCCTGCTCACGCTGTCTCTCTCTCTCTCTTCGAAATAAAAAACAATTAAAAAAAAAGAATTGTCAACTACAAGACTATATTTGTGCATGTTTGAGGACGTTTCTAAAACTTCAAGCTAGAAATTTGAAGTTGTCCTTCAAATTTCACCAAGCGTAAGCATGGCAAGCATAAGCAAACACAAGTACTTCATGAAAAACCTTTAAAAATCTGATGTCAAAAAATTCTTACGTTCTAAGGAACATGAATTGATATTTGAAAATCACAAAGCATATGAAGCAAAACACAATGAGTGGAAGTAAGTAGAAACAAACAAACAAGGTATAATCAGACATCCAAAGCCATAGATATTGTATCAAGTAAGTTTATTTTATATGTTTAAAATTTTTTAAGGTAATAAAAGTATGACAAAATAATAATAATTTCTCAAAAACATAACCAAGCAGATTTTTAAAAGGACCCAATATAAATTCTTGAAGTTAAAAATGTAATAATTGAAAATAAAAACTCAGGAAAACCATTAAACAGTGGATTAGATACAGCTGAAAGGAAAATTAATGAATTGTAGGACAATTTCGAAGATATTGTCCAGAGTGTTGCAGAGGCAGAGTGAAGAATAAATGAGAGTCGCAAGAGATCTAATTGGACTTCTAAGGGAAGCTGATGTTGGAAATGGGGAAAGGCAGTTCTCTGAAGAATAATGCCAAAACATTTTCTACAATGGCTGCAAGATGCCAGACTTAGAGTTGAGAAGCCCATAGACTCTGGTGTTGTTGTTTTTTTTTTTTTAACATTTATTTATTTTTGAGAGACAGAGAAAGACAGAGCATGAACAGGGGAGGGCAGAGAGAGAGGGAGACACAGAATCTGAAGCAGGCTCCAGACTCTGAGCCGTCAGCACAGAGCCCGACGTGGGGCTTGAACTCACAAACTACAAAATCAGGACCTGAGCTGATGTTGGGTGCACAACTAACTCAGCCACACTGGCACCTGAGAAGCCCACAGAGTCTTAACAGAATGAATAAAAAGAAATCGAGATTCATCCACATTGAAAGCACAAAACACTAAAAATAAAGAAAAAGCAATAAAATCAGCCCAGTAGATTTTACAGACGTACAGTGAGTAGTGTAACTGATGACTTCTCAACAATGATAATAGAAGTTTAAAGTTTGTAGAAAAATATCTTTAAAGAACTGGATGTAAATACACTGTTGACTCAAAATTATATACCTATTTAAACTGACATTCAAAAGCAACAGTAAAATAAAGATATTTTCGGACATTAAAAAAATGTGTAAATCTTATTGCACAAAAAACCATAAAATACCTCGGAATAAACCTAACCAAGGATACAAGAGATCTGTATGATGAAAACTATAGAAAACTTATGAAGGAAATTGAAGAAGACACAAAGAAATGGAAAAACATTCCATGTTCATGGATAGGAAGAATAAATATAGTTAAGATGTCATTACTACCTAAAGCACTCTACACATTCAATGCANAAATCTTACGTGTGCAATATAATGAAGTTCAACAGTTGTAATTCAATCCCGTATCAAGATATAGAACAGGCCCCTTTCCAGTCAATCCCTACTCTCCCATCCCCACTCCAGAGTAACCATGTTTTTATGCTTTTTCCACCATAGACTATTTTTGCCAGTTCTAGAACTTTATACAGAAGGAATCCTACTCTTTTACAACTTTTATGTATTCTTGTGTAGGGCTTCTTTCAGTGTAATGCTTTTAAAATTCATTCATATTTTTGCATGAATTATATGTCATCCCTTTTTATATTTGAGTAGTGTTGAGTAGTGTTCCATTGTATGAATATTCCAGTCTTTATCCATTTTCCTATTGATGGATGACAGTGCCAGTTTGGGGCTATTATGAGTAAACCTATATAAACATTCTTATGCATGTATTTTTGTGGATGCTTATTCTTTATAAGCTCACATGATACATTTGCAAAAAACGATTCTTCGCTGCAGAGTGAAGTTCAACAATATTCAACAAATCAATACCAATCCTACATATTCTCTGAATAACAAAATATAAACCAATAAAGAAAAGAATTTTAAAACACATGTATTTGTGCATTTAAATACACTTCCAAATAATTCATGGATTAAAGGAGAAACTATAATGGCAATTAGGGAAAAGAACCAAAAGATTTTTTAAATTGCATATGATAGTGTGATACCCAGCTAAGATGGCACTTAGAGGAAAATTTATTGGCTTAAATTCATGTCTTAGTAAAGAAAAAAGGCAGAAAGGAGAAGATATCCAACTTAAGAAGGAAGAAAAGAATGACAGAATTAATCCAAAGAAAGCAAATCATAATAATAAGCACAAAACTTAATAAAATGGGAAGTAAAGATATATATAAAGGCATAACACACCAAAAGTTCATGATTTGGAAAGACTAATAAAATTGACAGACTTCTAGCAAGATTAATTAAGAAAAAGAAATAGAGAGCGCACATAAGTACTCTTAGCAGTAAAAGATGATCATAACCATTACAGATTACATTTTATATAAAAAATACAAAAATATTTATGAAAATAAATGTAAAATTTAAATAAACTAAATAAAACCCATACGCATATAAACACACACACACATAAAACTTAAAAGCTGACCTAAATGTTTTCTGGAGGCATGCTTTGTCTCAAAACTTCTCTACCCAAGTTGTAAGCTCATTAGGTATATTTCTTTTTTTCAGGTTATTGCAGAAGTAAAATGGAAAATGAGAATGGAGAAATTCCAGGAGTTGAAAGGTTGAAATTTGCAGCTATCACTCATCTCCAGTTGGTTAATGACTTGAAATTTGCACACAGTCCCACAGCTAAGATTGCGACCATTAAAATACAGTCTGGAAGAAAACGCCAAATAAAAATCCTGGTTGTCACACCTTTATTAAGTCCTCTAGGCGAATGAAGATGGCTCCCTGTAAACCCTCTTAGACAAAATGGTTCAGGGACTGAGCCTAAGACAAGAATCCTGATAAGCTCAAAGGACTCATAACTATGTTTAGAGGGCAGTCTCACAAAGTAAATGGTGTGCCTCATTTTACATAGTGAAGGCAATCTTTTTTTAAATATTAAGAGAATTTTGTTCCCCAAAATGCCAACAGCCTGGATTAAACGAGACTTGTGACTGTTCAGTACAGCTAGGCTGCAAACATTTTATGGGAAGGCAGTAGATTGAGAAAGCCCTTCTTCAGATATGGCTAAGGAAAGCTATGAAAATGGATGATCCACAAAGTTCAGGTGAGAGCCTAGGAAAATAGTGGAAGGGGGAACTGCTCCTAGGAACATGACCATCGTCTAATTAAGAAATGCTTCTACCTCTAGAGTATCAGGGCTCACTGCATTTTCCCAGTGGAATTTCAGAATTGTTATGGACTAGTAAAAATGATGAACTTCCAATTCTTCTCCTTTCCAATGGGGACATTCAGTTAGTTTCTACTAACTCTGTTCTACCATTATAGATGTACAGAGGAGACACACATAAGATTTTTTTTTTAATTTTTTAAATGTTTTTATTTATTTCTAGGAGAGAGAGAGAGAGAGAGAGACAGCGTGAGCAGGGGAGGGTCAGAGAGAGAGGGAGACACAGAATCTGAAGCAGGCTCCAGGCTCCGAACTGGCAGTCAGCACAGAGCCCGACGCGGGGCTCAAACCCACGAACCGCGAGATCATGACCTAAGCGAAAGTCGGAGCTTAACCGACTAAGCCACCCAGGCGCCCCCATAAGATGTCTTTTTTGTACTTAGGTCCCTGAAGTAAGAGGCAGAACTCTAGACATGATGTAAATCACTGGATCTCAGACTTAGAACCATCATTAAATGAGATTTTTAAAATTTTGTTACTCAAAGGGATGACTATAGTAGGCTGTTATTTATTAACAATTACTCATTTCCACTCCGCCATTGTCAAGCTTCCTTAAAGGATGGAGTATAAAGTCTCACCTCATTGACTTTCAGCTTGTCCATGTGACTTGCTTTGGCCAAGGAGAAATGAGAAAATGTGATGTCTGCCACATTTGGTTTGGCTCATGTCTCTTAAGTTCCTACCCTCAGTCATGAACATAGCGTGTTCTACATATGAACTGCTTTTTCAGCCTGGGTTCTAGGAATGAAAGAGAAGATGCAGCAGTGCCCACTGAGCCAACCAAACACGATCAAAATCACAATATAGCATGTTACATGAGCAAAAATAAAGGATACTGCAAGCCTGTAAATAATGGAGTTATTACAGCAATAGCTGGTGATCACCAACTTATGTTGTGAGACTAGTATAAACTTATTATCAAAACCAAGAAAGAAAAAGAAAAATATAAGAAAATATATAGGTCATTTCATTCATAAACATATTACAAATTCTAAATAAATATTGTCAAACTGAATCTAGCATTCCATAAAAGGGATAATACCAGACTGACTAACTTGAATTTATTCCAGGAATGCAAGTTTGGCTCAACAGGAGAAAATGTATTCATAAACTTATTACATTAAAAGAATAAAAAAATCATATGACCATCATAAATGTAGAAAAAGCATTCAGTAAAATTCAGCCTTCATTTACAATAGTAATTTTAAACACCCTCTCAGGAAAGACAACTGTCCTAAATCTGATATAACACGTCTATGATAAACCTATAGCAAACATCCACTCATATTAAAATCATTTCTTTTGATGGCAGGTGAAACATATTTGTTGAATGATCTAGTGGATTGTATTCAAAGATTTTCAAAATGAAAAAATAAGAATTGGAAATAAACAAAAATATCCTATGTCATAGATATTATGACAAACAGCCTTTTGAGAAAAATAAAAAAATACTGTGTTTCTGACCATTCCCTGTTTTTTTTTTTCCATATTGTATGTCATCTAAGGCTATACACATTACAAATATAAAGAATCTTCAAATAATATATTTGATTTTAAAAGATGATTAAACAAGTTTGCTAAGTATAGTAAGACCTTGATTTGCAAGAATAATTTGTTCTGGAAACATGTTTGTAATCCAAAGCACTTGGATATCAAAGAGAGTTCCCCCCCATGGAAATTCAGATGATTCATTTCAGGACCCCAAAATATTCATATAAAATGATTACAATACTGTAATATAATACAAAATATTAAAGAAAATACAAAATATAAAGGAAAATAAATGAACCTGGGCTTACCTTTGAAAACCTTCATGGCTGATGTGAGGGAGATGAGAGAGGAGGGTTATTGTGTAGGACGACTTTCGCTCTCACTAATGGAATCACTGCAATCTATTGGTTCAATGTAATCATTTTTCTTTTTGTGCAACTTTAACAAGGAATCTATCCAATGAAACTTGCTTTTGCCTCCTTTTGAGGAAATGTGGCATTGCATTGTCATTAAACAGATTCATCGCTTGCACTGCTACAGCCTTATTCAGGTGGCGTTTTCTAAAGAATTTTGCACTGTTTCCCACATTTTACACATCTCCCCAGTCTCATTTGAAGTGAGGGATTCTTCTGCCTTTTTCTCCTCCTCCTCTGCAGCCAGAGAGAGAAGAACCATTGGCTCACTTGAGATCATGTGACATTTGGCGTCATGTACCTCACGTACTTCTCTTATTGCAAGACATTGCTCGTCTACCAAGTTAAAATTTATTAGAAATGTTTGCTCATCTTGTGGAACACTTGCAGAATGATTTACTTGCAGTCAAAGGTTTTACTGTAGAAGATTAAGAAACAAAAGCCAACCGTATTTTATATACCACTAACAAACAGAAAATACAATATAAAAAGATACAATTTAGAAGATCAATAACAACATAAGATATATAGAAATATACCTAACACAATATATGTAAGACCATTATGTGGACGATTTTTAAATGTGAAAGCCATAAAGGAGCATAGATGAACAGAAGACACCTTCATGTTCATCGATAAGAAGATGATGTTTTAAAGATGATTATTGTCCCTATACTAATATCTAAATAAAATGTAGTTCCAATTGGAATCCCAGAAGGATTTTTGTCAAACTTATAAGGAATTCTAAAATTTATAGGGAATGGCAAATGACCCCACATAATCAAGACACTAATAAAGAAACTAACCCTTCCAGAAAACAAGACTTTTTATAAAGCTCTAATAATAAGGACAAGGTGAAGTTGGTGAAGGGATAGTCAGAAAACTGAAGAATACAAAGCCTAGGTAACAAATTCTACTACATTAAAATTAAAACTAAATACCAGACTGGGGTTTCCAGGGCTGGAGGAAGAGAGAATGGGTATGGAGTTTCCTTTTGAGAATGATGAAAATATTCTGGACCTAGACAGAGCTGGTAGTTGTACAACATGGCAAATGTACTAAATGCCACTGCGTTGTTAATTTTAAAATGGTTACTTTTATGTTATGTAAAATTCCCTCAATTAAAAAAACCCAATAATAATAGTACCCCAAAAACTTGTTTGTTAAGAAATAGTGTCAAAAGGCAACTCACAAACTGAGTGAAATGTTACAATACAAATAAACTGACAAAGTTTTCAATTCCAAAATATACAATGTCCTCATATGAACATGCTGTCACAGAAGGAAAATCATGCCTTTCCCATAAACTTGCAAAAAGTGATCAATATCCTTAATAATCAGGAAAATCTCACTTAAAATCTCAATGGGATACCATTTCACACCCATCAGATTAGTAATAACAATAGTAATAATAATAACAACATAATAATAATAAAGTCCGACAATACCAGATTTTAGCCAGAACATGAAGCAATGTTGTATTTTATATACTACTGATTAGATTATAAGTGCTGCAGCTACTTTGGAAACCTATTTGGAATTATGTCTAAAGCTACAGATTCTCCTTTCCTATGGCCCAACTATTGCCCCCGTAGGTAAGCGCGCCAGAGAAGCTTACACATGTGCCCCAGACGACATTGCAGAACCATCTAACTGCCCATCAAGAGTAGAATATGTAAGTAAATTGTATATTCATAGCATGATAAAGTATGTAGTAGTAAAAATGAATAAAATTTGCCAAACCTATCAATATGAATGAGTTTCAAAATTCAATGTCAAACAAAAAAGCAGGTAGTAGAAGAATTTATTTTGCAGGAGTCTGTTTATATGTATGTTAAAACTGCAAATTAAACAACATATATACTAATATTTAATTTAATTTAATTTAAGATTTTATTGGCTCGAACTCATAACTCTGAAATCAAGAGTCGCATGTTCTACCAACTGAGCCAGTCAGGGGCCCCATTTAGTAATATTTTAGAGAAGAGTGGGAGAGTAATTAGCAGAAAACTTGGAATACTGGTTACTTTCAGAAGGGAGAGAGGGAGGTCCATATAGGAGGTTCAAAGGCACTGGGATTGTCCAGTTCTTATGCTGGTCAGTCCAAGTTTGCTCATTTTATTATTATCCATTAGCATTCTTTAAAATGTGCTTATACATTTCACATGTATATGCTATACGTATGCTGTATCTCACAATTTTTAAAAAACAGAAAGAAAAACTTATGGAAATCACAAATATATTCCAACTGGACAAATAAGTAAAGCCAACTCATAATGTGATATGAAGAGGTATTTGCGGTTTGGGGATAAAAAAAATAAATACCCAATGATAGAACATTGTATATGGATTCCAAAAATGCTTATCCATTCTCATGGAGAGCCCAAGGTATGCCACAGTTTCTCAAAATAAAATTGCTATTATATTCTTTAGGATTCTTCTGGTTATATATGATAGAAACCTTAAAACCTAACTATCTCATGCAAAGGAATGAAATTTATCGGAATATTCATGGAACACTGGAAGAGTAAGAGTGCAGCTTGTCTCAGAGATCTTACTTCTACCATAGAACCAAAGAGTTATATTTCACTTTTTTGCTTAAGATAGTTTTTAAGTTTCTAAACATACAATGAAAAAAATCCTAAATAATACAATTAGTAATTTTACTTTGAACACCACCACCAACGAACTTTTGATGTCTTTTGCCCCTGTTTCACTCTGTGTGCCAGCTTTTTTGTTTCATTGTCCTCTACAAGGCCAGAAACGTTATTGAAAACTACTCCAGGGCTCATATTTTCAAGCTTCACCACAGAGAAGAATGGAACACTTTCCTTGGCAACCAAGTTTTAAAATCTCAGAGAAAGGCTCTGAATGGCCTAGCCTAAGTCAGATGCCCATCCCTGGCCTAATCAACTGTAAGCAAGACGATGGCGACACCAAGTCAAACCCCACTGCTTGAATGAGAGGGAGATTCCTTATTATCCCTCAGTGTTCAGCTTAAATACCACTTTCTCAGAAATGCCTCTTAACTACACTATCTATTATTGTAGGTGCCCTTCTCTTATTCTCTCTCGTAGCACGCTGTTCCTTCTGCAGCACCGACCACATGTAGCTGCTTTACTTATTTGTTTACCTGCTAGAGTAGGCAAAATAATGCTCTGCCCCAAAGATGCCCATGTCCTAATCCTCAGAACCTATGAATAAATCACCTTACAAACAAAAAGGAACTTTTAGATGTGATTGTCCTGGAGATGAAGAGATGATCCTGGTGGGTCCAATGTAATCACATGAATCTTAAAAGCCAAGGACCTTCCGAGCTGTGGTCACAGAGAGATGTGATGACAAAGGAAAAGTCAAATGACTGTGACATGAGAAGGACTTGCTCTGATGTTGCTGGCTTTGATGATAGAGGAAGAGAGGCTGTGAACCAAAGAATACAGGTGGCCTCTATGGGCTGGAAAAGGAAGGAAATGAATTCTCTCCTACAGCTTCCAGAAAGAAATGCACCTTGATTTTAGCCTCAGTGAGACCATGTTGGACTTCTGATCAACAGAATTATAATATAATAAACTCGTACAGGTGTAAACCACTAAATTTGTGGTGACTTTTTACAACAGCCAATAAGCAACTAATATTCCTGGCCATTATCTTCTCTTAGAATGCACTCTTTGAGGAGGGAATATTTCTTTTTCTTTGTATCTCCATGCACAGTGTCTAGCACATATTTGTTGAATGAATAGATGAATTAAATGAATGAATAAGAAATTTGTGACTCCTATCCAAAAGTTCGTCTTGCAGTCTTCATATGAAGTGTTTATCTTCCCTCTGTGGGAGTCACAAATGTGGAGAATCAAATAGAAATTGAAGCTGATGATCTCAAGTTTCTCTCTATGGGTCAGAAGGGAAAACTTTGGCTCAGAGAATGTGAAAAACGAGCCCTCTTCTGCAAAGAGAGAAGAATTATGCCAAGCCAAGAGAACAATCAAAGATGCTAGCAAATCATAGAGCTGGGACAGCACTTACTCTCTATTTGAGCCTTCAGATGGGATGTGTTTTCAGTTAGCTGACACTTCCTATTCAATTTCCAGAAGGTTCCTACTGTCACAAGCTTGGTGAAATACTGGGACATCCACATCAACTCCAAAATGGTCTCTTTTCCAGTGCAGATTTTATGATTTACACCCATTAATGGAAACTAGTAACTTTTCTGGAAGAAAAATGATGGCATGTTCTGAGGAATGTATCCTTTTTCAGGCAATTTGTTTTTGAAGAGAAAGTTCAAATTACTGATCAGATAATTCACTCTGTCTCTGTGGGTTCAGCAATAGAATACCTTTAGTACTTAGAACCAACCAGTTAAAACGGGCAGCCCTTTTCACCTGGAATAATAAAATAATTGTGCCACAAAATGAGCAGGCCACTGTAAAGAAAGGGTTAAAGCAATAGCATCTGAGACAGACTTAGAACCACAGAAAGACTATGAAATATATGCAGCAAAACAAGTTGTTGGAAGGCTAAGAGTGGGTCTTGACTATTTTCATATAAAACTTCTGCTTCTACCCCGTATCCTTAAAGCCGCATATATATGTGTGTGTATACATAAATATGTGTACGTATGTATATGTCAGCTACTGCTGACAGGTAACTTCTTACTCAAAACATGTACATATGGAGTGGCTTTGCATGGTGGTCCAGCCAACTCATGAAGCTCCGGGCAGAGAAAACATGCCTTGCCCCAGAGTCCAGGGGCACCCCCTGGCAATAAATCATTATTCCCATCTGCAGATGCACTCCACATCTGAATTAGAAGCCTTACTCTCACTTTCTCCCTCCCTTTCCTTCTACCAAATATTCTTAGATCCTTGAATTTCCATCTCTCTTCATGGTAACTGTGGAGGAAATGATTTTGGACGGAATTAAGTGGGCACAGGTGGTATATAGTACATACTAGCTCCCAGCATAACATCTGCTTCCGATTCTTCAAAGCTTCTTATTTTTACAACAGTCCTCTTTGTCTGTTCTCTCTTTTTTGTAGTTCTGTGGGGTTGGTTTTTTTTTCTTCCTATTTCAAGTCCCTTGAAGAAAGAGGCAATGGGGGTGGAGGACAGAGAAATTCCATATGCTTCATCAGCTGATAGCATGTAGTTATGTCTGCTGATCTATCATGGTTCACGCTTTCTAGGCCAGCACTGTCCAGCAGAGCTTTCCGTGAAAAATGGAAACATTCTGTATCTGCACTAGACATGTCTATCTCCTGAGTACTTAAAATGTAGCTAGCCTAATGACTAATTGAATTTTAAATTTGGTTTAATTTTAAGTAATTTGAATTTAGCTCTCTGTGTCTAGTTGCCGCCATATTGGGCAGCACAGTTTTCAATACCCGACGAGCATTAGAAAATTATAATTCACTTTTGCCTACACGTTTTGCTTTATACATTATACTTGATTTCCTTAAGATAAAATCCTTGAAGGTTAAAGTTTGCATTTCAAACATTAACGTGTTCCTAAGGATAACCACTCTCTCTATCGCTCTTTCTTGCTCTCTCTAAAGTTCTTTCACACCATGTTTCCTCTGTAACTCTTATTCTCTTTTCAGTCGTATCCAATTGCACACACACACATGCACACACACACACACACACACACACACACCCAGAACACTAGATACCATGAAGAAAGACGTGTCTGTCATTCCTAGGTATATTGCTTCTGAAAAAGTAAATGTGAGAGAAAAGGAGGAAGTGTGTGATGGCTAGTCTTGTAACATTTCCAAATGTAAATATTAGGGAAAGTTTATAAACCCAGGGCAATGTGTACACGGAGAGCCATGAGGTGCAGCTCATTACAGAGTACCTTGGCAATGACGCAGCTTTGTCCAAAGTGAAATGTGTGATGAAGTGTTATCATTAACAAAGGAAGGGAAAGCAAAACAGAATTGGAGATTTTTGTCAGGGTTAGACCTTCAATAGCTTCGTGAGGTTTGTGAAATGCTTTGCTTCCATCAAGGGATATTTTTCTTTTCTTAAGCCATTGTTGGTCCAAGTGAATGTTTAATAAATAACCCGCTTTTATTCCTAAGTGGTAGGCTGGACTCTGTAACTAATAAAGCCTGTTGTTTGACAGTCCCGCTGACTGTCTTTCTATCATAGAAATAAAGATGGTGACATGCCATTTTGAATCCAACCAGATCCAAACCTCCCATCAGAAGTTAAGGTTTGCTTTCTAAATTTAGTATCATAGTTTCTCAAATGTGACTGCTAACATGAAGAAGACTTTCATTACAACAAAACATTCCTGGGAGGAACTAGCATGCTGTTCTAGCAATCCCTTCCTATTGAATGCTATCTCCCCCAGCAAATTTCAACATGGCAGGCATTCGCCCTGATCTTTCAAAGTTGAGCTATGGCCGTAACATCCTTTTAAATAACATTTTGGTTCCCTTAGGAATCAGATATGAAATAAGGATTGGTGTACTTGGTTTATTTCAGAGGTACAGTGACACTTGTATGTGAGTAGGCAAGTAATACAGGGAAGGAAAGGTAATCAGTGGAGATGCATTATTAAACCAGCTACTGTTATGAGTGACTGACGTTTAATCCCAGGGATTAAATGCAATACAGTGTAAAATGCTGGATAAGGGACAAGGGCATTGGGATACTTGTACTTCCATAGCTGTTAGTCATTGATTAAGGAGTGCCTTGGATGTTGTGTTAATTCTCGGACGCATCACTAAGGTGAGGTCGGTCTTTTCTACCCAAGGGCAGTCCTCTAACAAAGATTCAGGAGCGGGCCATTGGAAGCCAGGCTGGCATGCACCAGTAGAGTGACTGGTTCTGAGGGCATAGGGGCAGAATTCTGACAGAATCTACTACATAAGTATTACACAAGATGGAATCCTTCTTAGAGTAAAGAATAACAGTTCAATAGAGTTCATTTTAGTTATTCCAAATATTGCATTTTCTAGTTAAAAGAATGACAGGTCTAGAATTTGATATGTCGAAGGATAGAGTTCTAGGCAGGTGGTAACAATGATTATTATTTCAATGTTATGTCAATTCTCTTCTTCACAGTGGTATACTGGCCTAGCCACATTTGGAAGGAATTAAGACTGTAACAATTGAACCATGAGTCTAAAGGCAGAAATCATTTCATTCAAACAGGTAGGTGTGGGCAATTTTCTAAGTGCCCATGTCAATTCCTCTCCATCTCTTATGTGTGAAAAAGTTCTCTGTATTTTGGTTCAGAGTTCTAGTTTAATTTAGATTTCCTTTTCCTTCTGGCAGTCAATGTACAAATTTGATATCAGTGAAGAATGTTGCAGTACAGGCATTAGAAACAATCTACAGGCGAAGCTTAAGTCATTATAGAATAAAGATAAAACCAACTTGCCCTGTTTCTATTTACTCTTTCTGCCTAATTATCTTCTACCTCCTACTTTACGGTATTTTATCAAGTATTCTTTAGAGTGAACAGCTGACCTAAGGTGTCCAATTATTAAAGTCTTAATACAATAGTGAAGTGTACACAGCACATATAAAATAACAATATCTCTGCAGCTGTGCAAATGAGAATAACTTTGACCCCACTTACCAGGTCACTTCTCAGGGAGAATAAAAAATAACTCCTTCTAGTCTAGGTTGCAATGACCTTGGTAAGTCCCCAAGCCAAAATGGCTTCCGACCTGAACTGACCAGCCGTATTGCTTTTCTAATGAGAAGCTTTTCTGGAAAGGCCATAAAGATTAAACTCCTTATCTAAATCATGAGACTTTTCAATTGTTGGCATTTTATGTTGCAAAAAGATAGATTAGAGTCTTAATATTCTGTTGGATTAAATAACCCACACTGCACTATGACAAAATATATGAGTTAGTGTGCTTGAACTGACATAAATGCCCTTATATACTAGCACATTTTATGTAGGGTCATATAAATGAGAAGAGATAATTTGTAATAAAAATAAACATATTATTCACTATTGTTAACAATCTCAGAAAAGTTGGCATTTGCTTTTTATGGCATTCGTTCAATGCTCCTTCAACTGACAGAGGGTTTTACTCTCCCCAGAGGAGAGAGAAGTGAAATCTTCCTGGGCAAATACTGTGTTTGTTGTGGGTAGGTGCCTCTATTTTCTAAGCCGAGCAAACTTCTGTGACATATTTCCTCCTGCAAGAGAAAACTGACATTATGTAGACAAAACCCAGGTAATTGTAACTGTAAATCATCCCTCCTTAGATATTAAGGTGCTATTTGTGGGTTATTCAAAAGGCAGGTTTACAGTTATTCTTAAGAAGCTGAGTTTATTACAAGGTAAGAAATCATTGTTGGTGTTTAAGCAACTCATCGATACTTTTCAACATTATCCCCTAACCAATTCGAGCATCACTCTTAGTTTGGGACAAGCTTTCTGCCAATGGTTGAATAAAATAACGGCTCCCAGGCTTCTATTTTTTGTAGCATCAGAGCTGCCCGAAAACTCTGCCTCCTGTTTTGCTGCCCTTTGTATACCTTCTAAAGAGTTCAACAAATTGTCAATGAGCTTTTTTTCCTATTTTTTTTGTGTGGCACATGCTTTGTCCATAGAGGTGGGGGGAGTGGGGGAACACATGTTTAGGATTGTGGCCATTTTAAACTAAGGGGGTGCCAAATCACAAACAGTCTTGCAGCTGATCCACTTTGCAATGTTGTCACACATGCCTAACAAAATATTGTACTACCGACACAATCGTTGTCTTCGGCACTGGTAATTAACCTTGTAGAGTTATTTTAAACAAGCCTCATGCATATGTCATAAAGCAAATGACAAATTAAACGTTCAGACATGATTACGAAAGCTATTTTCCTTTTGGATTTAATTCTGTTCCTGCCGAAGCTTCTGTTAAGTCGCACTTGAAAGATCCATAAGGGAGGAAAGAATGTTAAAGACCCCACACAACCTTGACATATTTGGTATTGCTTTCTTTGTTTTGGGGTGAGTCCCAGTGATATGATTTGCCCAAGGTCACACAGCTAGTTTGCTACGGAATCAATAATAGATGCTCCTCACCTTGCAGTTAATATTCGTTGCTCTGGTCTTTGTCTTGGTGGATTAAACATATGGCCCAATGTGAGGAGAGGAAATATTTGGCCTTATGGATTAAAAATAAGCTTATGTATTTGCCTCTGAAAAATGTCCAAGATTCATTCCTGTTCTCATCTTTGCCTTTTCATTTTACTTCCACATTAACCAAACTTTGTCCAGGAACATTATCAATCTTTCAAACTCATTAAAACCTCAAAATTCCATTTATCTGAACAAATACCATTTGGCTTGGTCCATGTACTTCAATGCCGTCATTTGTGCTATCTCAGCCGTCTGTTTTCTACAGGCTGACGTAATAAACATACAGCTTCTCTTTGGAAAAAGGCATATGAAGAGTGTCCCAGTCAGGCAAAATGTGAGGCCTGTAGTATTTCCAGTCAAGGAGCTGAATACACACAGGCTGAATATCATGGTCACATATATGAGTAGGGGAATCGCTAACTGAAAAGACTGGAAAAACAGAGACTTTTGTTTTCATTCAACTTGCTACCTATTAAGTTTTAGGACCTAGAACCATATTTATCAAGGTTGACATATGTACCATATCATTTTCCTTTCAGCTCTAATATCTCTACCCCACGATTAGTGTATCTGTGACAAAGGTGATTTAATAACCCCCAAATGTTCATCTAACTGCTACTATCTTTGGCTATCATTTTCATCTTCCTGTTCTGAAATTCAGCAATTTAGTCCCAAACTACAAATCATCAGTGCTAAAGTTAATTCAATCATTCTTTTTTCCAATAGCAACATCTCCTAATACTGAAATGTCACCTGAAGTGGGGAAAAAAAGTAATTATAATGAGTGTGTATTTTACACGTTATTATGTGTTTGTGACAAAACAGAAACTGAGAGATAGATAAGAAGAACAAATTTGGAGTGATTTTCAGAATGATCTAAATCTGTTTCTTCCATAGTTTCAGCTTTGGGATTTAGCACTTTGCAAAGATGTAGCAAGCAGCTGATAAAACCACATTTTTTTATACCTGCTTTACTCAGCTGACTGTAGGTGGATTTGAATGTCTAATAAATGGACCATAAAATAAATACTCCCTTTTTTCCTGACCCAAATGGACCACATCTAAGCTACACACACACACACACACACACACACACACACACACACACACACACACCACACACATCACAGGGCTGGTGGACATTAGACAAATGAGCATATGAATGGAAAGGGACCAGTCCGCAGAAGTAGAGTGACTAACTCTTGTTTAAAATTTCTTTTGTTTAAGATTTCATTTTTAAGTAATTTCCACACTCCTTGGGGGGCTCAAACTCACAACCCCGAGATCAAGCCGCACGCTGCCCTGACTGAGCCAGCCAGGCTCCTCTCCTTATTTATCATCGCTGACATGAGCAGTGGCTCACTGTTCCATTGACTTTATTTCTGTGAATTCTAAGCTCATTTGGTGCACATTGCATACATCTACATAGTCCTTCAAATGTCCACACACTTTCTCAAATGAGAGTACTTTAAGGAAGAAGCTCTTTTATTTGTTATCTTTAGCTTTTCTACGATATTTATATTTTATACTTAATATCTATGTAGCCTGGAGGACGGCGAAGGTGATAATGTTGGAGACAGATGTCGCCATTGTCCCTCTCCTACGGCCTCCACATTCATTTCTACACACTGTGGGCTGCTTACTGCAAACATCTGTGCATCTGCCTGGGCTTTGTTCTGGTCATGGAGCCCTACTCAGCCATTTTCAGGTCAACCAGAAGTGTCAGAAAATTAACACCTTGGAAACACCCTTCAACCACAGATGGGGATTTAGAAGATAACTACTTCTCCAGCCCTTGGCTGAGGTAAATCTGAAGCATGTCCTACAGTGTCTCTCTCAGTTCTCCAGCAGCACTGAGCTCCAGTTGACCAATTTTGGTAAACTTGCTCCTTTCCCTGGCTCACTTTGTTATAGCCCTATTGATGTTTACAGTGATCAGCTTCCAAATGAACTACTTGTACTTGACTCCTTGTCTCAGAGCTGGCTTTTGGAAGAATCCAGACTGGAATACGTACAGTGGTTGAAAGTATAGCTCTGTATTAACCTAGAGCTGGTTTCCTACCTTAGCTCTACCATTTCCTAACTGTACAGTAGGGTCAAGTTAGTTGAAACTCACTGAACTTTGGGGCGCCTGGGTGGCTCAGTCAGTTAAGCGTCCAACTTCAGCTCAGGTCATGATCTCACGGCTCATGGGTATGAGCCCCGTGCTGGGCTCTGTGCTGACAGCTCAGAGCCTGGAGCCTGTTTTGGATTCTGTGTTTCCCTCTCTCTCTCTATCCCTCCCCTGCTCACGTGCTCTCTCTCTCTCTCTCAGAAATAAATTTTTTAAAAAAAACAACATTAGAAAAAAAAACCTCACTGAACTTCAGTTTCCTGGTTTTTAAAATAAGAGTGAAAATACTAAAGTTATTGATAAGGTTAATTGAGGTCATATAAAGTATTAAACAGTAAATTGCACATAGTAAGCATTTAATACATGTTAGCTATTTATTCCAGTTATCTATTGCTGAGCAACAAATTAGTCAATACTTAGTAACTGAAAAGAACCATGACCCTTCTGGGTGGCTCCTCCTTGGAGTCTGTTGTGCAGGATAGCTGGATAAAAGCCAAAAGTCACTTGACAGACTCAATCGGGTTTGGACATCCTAAATGGCTTATTCACAAGACAGGCAGTGTACTGGAAGCTGGTGCCTTCAATCAGAACACCCATGCATGGCATTTTCATACGACTTGGGCTTCCCACAACATGATGGCTAGGTTCTGAAAGGGAGCATCCCAAAAGTGAGGGTTATAGGAGACCCAGGTGCAAACTGCTTCCCTTTATAGACCTAGTTTCAGAAATCATAATCCCTTCACCTATACCATATTTTATTGGTTACAGCTAGTACTTGAAGGCTGGTCCAGATATAAGGGGAGAGGAATTGGACCTCCGCTTTTGATGGGAGAAGTGTCCAAAACTTTTAATCTGTATTTTATTCTTATTACCATTTATTGTGGTCACCTGCTTCTGGCTGTGAAAATTCACCAAATATTTGTTGATTAATACAATTATGTACACACCACCCCATCATCAATCTCATTCAGTCAGTTGCCAGGTCTAATCTATTCTATCCAGTCATCCTTAATAACATACACAGCATCTTTAGGTCTATTCCATTTTCTCCATTGACCCACCCCTTGTGATATCTTGCACCTACACGTTTGTGATAGGTTTCTAACTAGTCTTCTGATTTCCAGCCTCTTCTTTGTCCTGTTCATCTTATACCTGACTCCCAGACTAATTTTCCTAGGGCTTAACATTAACCAGGTTTATATTCTGCTCATAATTCTTCAATGTTTTCTCACTGTGTACTTAATAAAATCCAAACCCTTGGAATTCAATATGAAGCATTGTGAAATATAGAAAAAAATTAAGGCTAATAATAAAAATAACAACAAATACTTATATTAGCAAAGACATTATTCTAAGCATTTTGTAGATATTTATTTCCTTAATCCTTACAAAAACCTATGAGGATACTATTATTATCTAATTTTACACTAAAAATCAACTTGCAGCTACCTCATATCCAAACTTATCATTCCATCCATCCCTGCTTTCTCCCCATAACTTACCAAACTTAGAGAAATGTTGACTAAACAATAGTATGTTCTGGGGTGCCTGGGTGGCTCAGTCAGTTACGTTTCCAGACTTTGACCCAGGTCATGATCTCACAGTTTGTGCATTTGAGCTCCATGTCAGGCTCTATGCTGACAGCTCAGAGCCTAGAGCCTGCGTCATATTCTGTGTCTCGCTCTCTCTCTGCCCTTCCCTTACTCGAACTCTATCTCTCTCTCAGAAATAAAGACTAAAATTAAAAAAAAATCCAATAGCATGTTCTAAATACAATAGCCAAATGTAAAAAAAAGAAAAGCTCACCAAGGGATTAGAAACAAAGAAGAACTGGAAAGCCTAAATGCCTACTCAGTGCCACAGAAGCCTTGGGAGTATTTGGTGTTAGAATGTGTGGCTTTGAACTCACAAAAGTGGAGGAATTAGAACCGGGTGCCCATAGAATGATTGTCCTGAGGAGGAAAAGAGGTTAAAAACTCTGTTTGCCGACCCAGTAAGAATTTGGTGTTCTTCTCAGAGCTCTTGGTGGGAACAAATACTTAAATGAAAATTTAAGACCTCAAACCTATGCCACATGCACGTGCAGCATATAAATTTAGATATAATAAATGGCGCAAAAAGACCTAAAATAAGTAAATAATATGGATATTTGTCAAAAAAATGGTGATGACGTTGGCCCTGAACATCTGAGCCCTGACAAAAGAAAGAAAAAGCCACTCTTCAGAGATGTTTATATAAAAGCACATGAGTCTCTCACAAAGGAAAGAACATCTCTGCTAAAGATAAACTCATAATATAATTTAAAGACTCAAACATTTTGAGGAAACAATTCACCATTAGAAAGATTCAGAAGGTACAGCAAACAGATTTAATTTTTTAAAAAAGAGCTAGAAACTACTTTAAAAATAAGAATATTTAGGGGTGCCTGGGTGGCTCAGTCAGTTGAGCGTCGGACTTCGGCTCAGGTCATGATCTCATGGTTCATGGACTCCAGCCCGCGTGGGGCTCTGTGCTGACAGCTAGCTCAGAACCTGGAGCCTGCTTCAGATTCTGTGTCTCCCCCTCTCTTTGACCCTCCCCTGCTCACATTCTCTCTCTCTCTCTGAAATAAATAAAACATTAAAAATTTTTTTTAAAAATTAGAATATTTAAAAGAACTAAGACTTAAAGCACACATATAAACCATAATGAAAGACCAGGATTCTTTTTTGAAATCAGCAGATATAAAAAATAATCAAATAAAACATTTGGAACTAAAAATTACAGTCAGTGAGATGAAAACTCAGAGAATTGAGTTAGACAACAGAATAGATATGGCTGAAGAGATAATTGCTGAGCTGAATTAAAATGAAGAAATTATTGAGAATAAAACACAGAGTACTGGGGCACCTGGGTGGCTCAGTCGGTTAAGCATCCGACTTCGGCTCAGGTAATGATCATGCGGTTTGTGGGTTCGAGAACCACGTTCGGCTCTGTGCTGACAGCTAGCTCAGAGCCTGGAGCCTGCTTCGGATTCTGTGTCTCCCTCTCTCTGACCCTCCCCTACTCATGCTGTCTCTCTCTGTCTCTCAGAAACAAATAAAACTTTTTTAAAAAAATATAAAAAAAACAGTAATAATGAAATGTAAATTATAAGGGAAAGTTTATGAGACATGTAGGCTAGGAAAAAATACAACATAAGTCTAATAGAATCGTCAGAAAGAGAAATAAAGAGAATGAGGAAAAGACAGTATTTAAAGAAAAAAAATGGATGAAGTTTTCCAGTATTAAAGAAAATATGAGCTTAAGATTGAAGAAGTACCCTATCTTCAAAACAGCCTGAGTATAAAGTACACTTAGTCTTGGACAACATATTGAAATTCCATGGTAAGAAGATAAAAATCTTAAAGGCAACAACAAGGCTTGTACTTCATCATGATAGAGTAAGCTTCCTTTGTAATAGTCTTTGTATCATAAACTATGGAAGTAGATGAAATACATAAAACAACTGTTGTAAGACCTGGAAAATAGAAAGATCATGACTGAGATTCTGGAGAGAAAAGAAAAAAAAATGATCACCTTTGCTTACTTTCTGGAAGCACTTTTTGGACTGTGGTACAATCTTGGGAAGCCGAAGCTGAGGACGGAGTCTCGCTTAGCTGGGCCAATGAAGATCAGAACCAAAGCTACTGAGGCAATTTGAATATACAGAGAAAAGTACCAGAAAAGAATAATTACAAAGAGAAATGGCTCTAGGATTTAGATCCTTTGAGCCAAAGGAACTTCTTGGACAAATACTAAGCTGTACTTTTTGAATAAAACTCCAATAAAAGCCTTGGCAAATAACTATTTAGAAGAAAAAATAAATGACCCAGAAAATTCTGGGGATTTCACAGGACTTGGAAATGCTTTGGTTTCAACCAATGAGGATGGAAAGACTTAAATGAGCACCCTAAAAATTCACTAAAGACCTAGGAAGACCACACCTTGGGAATAATTTAACCCTAGATGAACGTCTACTCTAAACCCTACCTCACAGCGTTTTAGGACAAACTCTGAATAAATGAAGGTGACTTGCAAGTAAATTAAGTGCCTTCCAAAAAAACCCCACAATATTCTTTAAAGAAAGACAACAAAATCTAAACATTCAAGATATTGAATTGACAATGCCCAGCGTGCCATCAAAAATCACAATCCATGTGAAGCAACAAAACAAAACAAACAAAACATTTGACTCTTAATTGGAAGAATAATTAGTGTTATACAAACTAAAATGGAAGAAATGATGGAACTTCAAATAGCTAGTCAAGACTTTCAAAGAGTTAGCATAAGTACATTCAAGGACTTAAAGGAAAACATAAAACTGTGAGTAAACAAATGGAAAACTTCAATAGAAAATTATAAACTATAAAAACAACTAGCATAAATCACTAATGTTTTAATAAAGAGACCACATATTTCTTACACACAGTAATACAGATAAAAAGATAATAAAGTAATAATTCCAAAGTGCCGAGGGAAAATAACTATCAACTTAGAGTTCTATACCCAAATAAAGTATTGTTAAAGCTTGAGACCAAACTAAATATATTTTTAGAAAAGAAAAAAGTTTATATTGTAAAAATACATTCTAAAAACCTCAGACCCTCATTATAAACACTTCTGAAGGATCTACTTCAGCAAGAAAATAAATTAAACTCTGAAGAAATAGTGGAACACAGGAAGTAGTGGAAAACAAATAAATTAAATATTTAAATGCAGATAAATATAAATAAGCATTGGCTATAAGAAGAACAGAGAAAAAAAAGAAAAATAATTGTGGCAATAGCAATAGTAATAGTTTAAGAGTGCAATGAAAATGTTAGATGACATTTTGGAAGGTGAAAAGATGACTTTAAAAACTTAAAGGATTTTAGGGTCACCTGTGTGACTTATCAAGTGAGTGCATGCTCTCTAAAATAAAAAAAATTAAAAGATTTTAAAATTCTTGAAAATTCATTGCTTTAGAGAAGCCTAGAGATATTAAATTCAGACTTTAACAATATTTTCTCATTGAAGTATAAACTTCAACCTTTTTAGAGTCAATTTTTCACTTAAAAACATAAAAGAAGATTCTAAAAAATAAAAACATTGTAAAGAAATAAGAAAAATGTTCACAATTAAGGTAGGAAAGATGGTGAGGGTCAGAGAGAGGCAGAGATAATACATGGTAAATACAAAATGCAAAATACAAGTAGAAATATGTCCAACACTTGTTGGATAAGCTTCAACAAATGTAAATGAAAAAAAAGAAAAAATATTCTCATACGTTATTTATGAGAGACATACCTAAAATATAATCCCATGCTGAAAGATTATAAGTATCAAAGAAGGAAAAGATGTCAGAAAAACCCTGACCAAACTAAGCTACTATAACAATTAATATGAGACAAGATAGACTTTAAAACCTAGAGCATTAGTAGATTTAAAAAAAAAAAAAGAATCATCACTAAATATTAAAAAGAACAGTTCATCCTGAAAGATCCGATTACCCTGATTTTCAACATATATAAGCAAAAATAGAAAGACTTCCAAGAAATTGACAAATCTTTAAATATAGATGGAAATTCTTTACACACCTCTTTCAGAAACTGATAGGTCAGCCAGGGAAATTAAGCAAATTGGCAACTCCAAAACCTGGCTTTGTGCCATTGCTGTGCTCTGTCCCTCCCATCTCTATCTGTTCAAATCTCAGAAAGACTTTGAGTTCCAGTTTAATTGTCTTCCTTTCCCTCTTGTCTTTTCCATAGACATGAGGCATCCCACTAGTACTCATAGAAGTACGTTATAAATACTTTATATATTAATCCTCACCAATCTATGAGGTAAGTGCGATTATTATCTCCATTCTGCAGAAGAGTTAAGTCACATAACACTGAAGATAGCTCTAAACTCAGCTCATCCAACCTTTGCCACTACCTTTCTAGTAGCATGTACTTTTCTGTTTGACTTCACTGCTACCCACACTATGTATCTTATGTTTCTTGATTGAGTTGAAGCCTTTTAACAGGGGCATTCTTTATGAAACTCCCAGACCCTGTACCCCATTGTCTAGCAAGATTCTTTACCTATGCCTAAGAATATTTTTGGAATGGATTATTGCTTTGTTTTGTTAAATTTAATTTGTTACGGTTCCCCAAGGAAAGGTAAATATAGTCATGAGGTTGGCATAAACCTATTTTGGCAGACAGTAGATGTGGAAAGTAAACAGTCTTTTCTTTTGTGTAGCCCCATAAAATGTATTAGGCCAAGTACCAAATATGGTGACTTACTTTAAAAATGCACACAGTGTGTAAAGCAGGCATGCTTCCTGCTTTCCAGATGTTTATATTTCAGAAACAACATGGTAAATAAAAGATGGAAGGCTTGAATGTTCACACTGTACTCTGACTGAAGATGACTTCCATTTCTGGAGTTAATACTTAGATACTTTGACTCATCTGTTCCTTAGGGCAACCTAATGAGTTAGGTATCGTTTCCCACATTTACACATGAGGAAAACAAAGAACAGGCAATGAAGTAATTTGCTAAAGTGACAAAGACAGTAATTGTTGGAGGCGGAATTTTAACCCTAGCAATCTAGCACCAGGAATTGCACTCTTATACTATATCATCTCTAACATGACTACATGGTTATGCTGATGTCAAATCATTAATTTGAAAAGCAACCTCACAGCCACTCAAGGTTCCTGCTCCCTCGTCATCACAAATAGCTACAATGTTTGTCACCAATAATTTTCCTCCAAGGAGAGTTATAGGCATCCGCCAGAGAGGAAATATATTATGAGCCCTGTGGTAGATCACAGTATTGATGCAATTTTCCCCATTAGAGGTAGAATATATTTCCCTTACCCCTATCATTTATGTTAGGTTTGGCCAAATGATCTGCTTTGGCTAATGGAATACAAGTAGACATGACAATGTGCCAATGCCAAGTTTATACCTTTGGATGTTTCCTGTGTGTCCACTAATCTTTCTTGCATGTGAACCATTGCCATGAGAAGTACCTGTCTTTGGTAGCCACTGACTCTTGGAACAAAAATGGACCCAACCTATGACATGGAGCCAAGCATAACTGAGCCAAGCCCCGATCAGTCAAATGCTCATTGACCCACAGACACTTGAATAAATGATTTTAAGCAACTGAGCTAGAGTGATTTGTTACACAGCATTACTGTAACAATAGCTAACTGATATAGTGGTTGTAGAATTTACCTTAGCGTCGATGACTATTGCTTTACTCCTTTTCTAACAATAGAAATGCCTGGGGCAAGTGGGTGTGGGATCCAATTAGAAGAATAAATGTCAAAATCAAAAAAGATACATTTGGGAGTTTTCATTTTCTGCCGTGTTGGCATTTTACTCACATATGAAAGTCCCTGAAATATCGCTTGTTGGCTGTGCTGTCATGATCCGTTCTATAGACATTTTGATGCACTTTATTACAAACTTTAAAATCATATTAGCAGCTGTTATTTTATATCACAATGGATTAATAAGATGCATTTTCACAAATAAGACACATTTTAGATAGTTTTGAAAAAATTTCAGTGTGAAAATCTTGTGCCAGGATTCCACATTTTAAATGACACATTTCCAAATAGCCTAAAGTGAAAACGCTCAAGTAATATGCCTACTTGTGCTGTGCTTGAAACTATCAGCTCCCCCAGCAACCCAGGAAACACGTAACCTTCCTACATATTGTGTTGTTTTCTATTGTAGCATGTGAAATTCAGGGAAAAGAGATTTTTCGGTTACTGTTGCAGGGGAGTTCGGTGAGTAGCACTGGAAAAAAATCATAAAATTCAAATAAATGTTTTTTTTCAGGTTTCCACTGCAATACTTGAATAACGTACATGAGAATTATCAGAAAACCCTGGATTCCCCTTCATATATTAGAATAATGGAATGTTCTATTGCCTTTTCATGTGGAATAATTAGGAAAGATAAGGATTTTTTTTTTCTTGGAGGCAATCCTGCTTCCTATGGTGTTGCTAAGGAATAAGGAATTTTCCTTCCAACTGATCTTAAAAGAGATAGCTAAGATCTATATCGCCTGTTTATGGATTACAGCTAACTTTACAGTTGTGCGTAAACTGTACATTTGAGTGCAGTAAGAGACGTCCCCTGCCTCACAATAAAAATATTATGGAACATTATATTTCCATATAGTAATGGTGCTCTTATTTTACTAGTAGAAAGGTACAGGACTAATTTAATTGACTAACATAAAAGTCTCTCAAGTAAGATCAATACTTTATTTTCTCAACAGTTTTCATAAACGAAGATTTAATTCAACCTGTATTCCTTAGCCCTTGAGACAGAGATAAGGGGCAAGTCTGCTGACCGTCGGGCTCGCTGCGGCACACACACAAAACCTTTGGAGCAGCTTCATAATGTAAGCAAGAGACCTCAACCTGGCTGCACATTAGAATCACCAGGAAAGCTTTTTAAAAGACACCAATGCCCAAGCTCCTCCTCAGATCAATTAAATCAGAATCTCCGGGGGTGGGTTTGGGATTTTATTATGTTTTTAAAGCTCCCAAGGCGATTCGTATGTGCTGCCAGATTGTCCGTCCATTGATTCGGGCTTTAAATTTTAGAGGGACCGGACATAAGCTAAGATCTCTGGTAGATGGTCTTACTTGGTACCTACTCTGCACTCCTGCCCTGGTTGTTAAGGGCAGAAATTCCCCACTCGGTGCCCACATTCCGCAGGGTTTTGTTTTCTGTTGTTGTTGTTGTTGTTGTTGTTGTTTGGGCGGTGGTATTTTTCCCTCTTTGTACACTGTGGATTTTTATTGCTGTTGCTTCAGTGCTTTTGAGTGCAGATCTCCCATTGACATCAGTGGGGGTGCTGCTCCTGGACCGAGTTTGGAATGCACAATTGAGAGCTCCTTGGTGCCGCTGGAGAGAGAATTTTGCCCTGAGCTTTTTACACGCGCCAGGGTTTAGGTTTCTTTCTTCCTTTGCTTCCTTTATTTGAATCTTGCATTCTCATGTCTGTGCCTTGTGACTGCGGATTTTGACTTTGGAGTTGCTCCTTTGCTTTCTCCAGACTTTGCATGTGTTGTTATTGTCTCTCTAGTTCTGAGGTCCTCTCTGGGGTGGTTTTTCCTCTGAGTCAGCAGATAAGAAGAGAGATGTAGGTCTGTCCAGTTTCACTCCTGATCAGAATCAGATCTCAAGCCAATGAGGTGACTCATTCAGCCTTCATGTTCTTGTTCAGTGTAATGAGCATATTGAATGAGAGAAACTTTTCAGTTCTTTTTGATAAGGAAACTTTCTAAATCTGGGTAGGGCCCTTCGAGTCTAATGACATTTGGCATATGATTGTGTCGTTGTTTATGTGGAAAACATTGTTTCATGAGCTTTGTAGTACAGGAAGGGGACGTGGGGACAGTTGCCTGGGAACTTCTTGAGACTTCTGTGTAGAACTATGGATGGAAGTCCACTCCATGAGAGTCAGTTCTGCATTCTCCCAACCTACCAACAGTGATACTACTTTATATCAACCGAGGTGATGAAACTGGTAACAGAGCTCTCTCTCCAGGTGCACTGCCAGAATCTATCATCTTATAATGGGCCATATGAAAACATATGGCTGAAATGATGGACCCACTCTTATAATATAAGGTCCAAATCTGGCAATGTGGGGTGAGGAGCACCAACGCAGCTGCACAAACAGCTTTGAGTGTGTGAGACCATGCAGTCTCTCGACTGGTCTGCAATGTGCTTATGATGGTATTAAGCTATATAACATGGCACCAGTCTAGCCATTTTCTCGGGAAAATGTAAAAGGTAATTTTTGATGGAGAATATTTGATTTTCATCACCCCAAAGTTCCTTGGATAACTATTTTCTGAATCCTTTTAACCTGAAAAAATCCAGAAATTCACAATTGTTCTCATTATCATAAATCCAAATTGCTGATTCTTCTTTCTTAGAGGAAAATGGATGTTTTCATTTATAATCTTACTGCCCAGCTGATACTTTGCTCCAAACTCTTGTCATCAAAACTGATGACAGAGCTCTGATGGGTGTGGGATCAAGTCCAGTGAGGGGATTCCATAAAACCTGCCAGGAGACTCCACGGTGTAGAATGATTTTTTTTCTTTTTATTTAGTCATCTGGGTTTTTTTTTTAAGTAAGTTACTTGGAGAAATGGGAAAGGTGGGATGTAGAACTTAGTTTAATACCTGTGTCCATTCTTTTCAGATGGGAATCATACATAAGTAATGTCTGGTGTATTTTCTCTGAAAGAAACCTTGGAAAAACAATCAGCGTTATAAATGAATACAACCCCCCCATTTCATTTATTTTTTCCTGTTTGCAAGTAAAGAGGAGTAGGCTGTGTCACCAATTTCTTTGGGCTAGTAAATGGGGAATTGGGCAGAGAGTCAGTGGAGAATATTTCTGATAAGAAAAGAAAAGGAAGCCAAATCGCAGGCATTTTCTTATGTTCTATTCTTTAGTTCAGTGCTATTTGAAATACAGAAGGATTTTTGAAAATTCATGGATTTCTGCTATGAATTATTTAGAAAAACAAAGCAAAAAGACAGGTCCATTTCCTTTCATAATTCTGACATACCACTGCTCCCATAGCAAAAACGATCAAGCACTGCTAGAACCCAAAAATGGAAAATTTTATATTCACATTCACATTTGGCTATAAGATTTCCTCATCATCTCATCGGTTTTTGAAAATGGAAAGACTGTAATAAAACGCATGTGAGAAAGAGCCAACCTAAAAGAAATGTATGGGGGATTCACCTCCAGGGTTACATCTTTAAAAGGGCTTCAAAACAGGTATACAGAATGTGAGTGAAGAGGTTACTACACGTCCGCAGCCATTTTGGTGTGAGAATAAGAGCAAGGCGTGCATCTCACAAGCCAGCCCCTCCATTCAGTACGCAGAGCTTTGCACAAACAAGGACCTAGAGACTGTGAATGGGGAGAACCCGGAACAAGCAGTTCCCTGGGAAGGATCTAACCCTGCAGCAAATTCCCACAGCAGGCCGAGCTTGGCAGAAGGCTGGGTAGAGACATCTAAGTAAGTGGTGATTGGTAAAAGTACAGCTACATTTATATTACAATAAATCAGATACTTTGCAAAGCTAACCAGAGCGCTAATACAAAAATGAGTCTGTAAGGTGACCCCAAAACATTTATCCAAACATTGGTTTCATCAGTGGCTTTCTTATAAAGATGGCCAATGAGTTGAGAAGTCACCTGGTAAAAGAGGGAAAGGAAGAGGGGAAAACGAACGTGAGGGAAGAAACAAGTTCAAGTATATGTAGTACATAATTAAGAATAATAAATACATGGATGATAAGGTGAGTCTCTGAATAATGCAATAAATAAGCAATAAACAAACTGGAATAGTCCCTCATTTATGAATTGGCTAAGTGCCCAACAGGTCTCCAAGTCATATTCTCTCACCCCTCAGGCTACTTACCCCAAGACTTCTCAATTATTTCCACTGGCAAAGGAGAATGGGTACCCTCCCTGGAGGTTCTGTGGGCAATCTGGAATTGCTTCAATTCTGAAGCAATCCTGGAAGTTGGTTGTTTTATGCAATCCTGGAAGTTGGTTGTTTTATCTTTAACGTGAACGCAAATTTTATATTCTAATCCCAATTTTACCTATACAGGTGTCTTCCAAGTCTAGATAGGTCAATGTCCCCCACTAATGATGCAGCCTCGCACATCCCTTATTACCTGCCACCTCGGAGCACACAGAGTCCAGTTTGGTGAGGCAATGATAAGAAAAGATGAATTCTCAGCTACTGTAATATGCCTTGACCTACCCAGAGGACCAAATAAAAGAGGTACTTGCATCTTCAAGGAACAAGCAAAGAGCCTTGGGCTTCTATGAACATTTTGTCACAGGTTCTGGGCCACCAGAGGCATGACTCTGATGTGATAAAGCAAACTGTACCTGGAAAAGGAGGATCGTGAGAGTAGATCCAAGTACATCAATGATGGGGTGAAATATTGACAGATTACATTAACAGATTGCATCTTACATTGAATGCTTTCTTCCGATCTCCATTCTCAATACCACTCATCTTTATCTAAGTCTTAACCAAACGTTAGCCTGCATCAGAATCACTCAAAGATCTTGTCAAAACACAGATTCCTGGGCCCCACCCCCAGGGTTTCTGATACAGCAGGTATGGAAAGAGGCCTGAGAATCTGCATTTGACAACATATTCCCAAGAGAAGCCAGTGCTACTGTCCTGTGGCCCACACTTTAGGAAATGCCGATTTAAGCCATCCTTTGTTCCTTGCCCCAGGAAAGGGATGCACAATGGAAATTTGAGAAATAATTCTGAGATCTGCATTTTATTTTATTTTATTTTATTTTATTTTATTTTTAATAGTTAATAGTTTATTGTCTGAGATCTGCATTTTAAACCTTAGGCTTTGGGGGAAATAAAGGCACACGTAGCATAGACAAAAGATTTGGAAAAAATACTTGGAGGACTAGAAGCAAGTCTTCCTTCTCTCCGGGGAGGTGATTAGAATTCAGTTGTTGATGAGGCCGCTGTGCAAAATGAGCCTGGATTCTGACACCTCCGCCACTGAGGCCGGGTGTGGAGATGGGGGAAAATGACAGTGATGGGATGTGAAAGCCTAGGGAATCTATGCCTCAGGCCCCAAATAAGGCCCTGGGTAAGTGGGAAGACCTAAGGAGATAGGTGTACATGGGTACATGGGGTTCCTGGGCCAAGAGTTGGCAAAGTCTTTCTTAGAGGTTCAGATAGTAAATATTTTAGCCTTCACATGCCATTTAGACCCTGTCACAACTACTCAGTTCTGCCATTAGCTCAGAAGTAACCACACACAATGCATACACAAATGAACATGACTGCGTTCCAATAAAACTTTATTTACATAAATAGGCAACAGGCCAGATTTGGCCCAAGGGCTGTAATGGGCCCACCCCCGGCCTGAGATGACAGAGCTTCAGATAGCCTGCGAGGGCTTCCCACATCCCAGCATGTTCCAGGAGACGTGGAATTCCACCTCATGGCAGTGGAAAAGATCTTGGACGACTTTCCTGAGATTCCAGCATCCAGCAGGGGAGAAAAGTAGCCTAGGTAACCCCTGGCCCCTGAGGGGCCTTGCCAAAGTGGAGAGATGCTAGGTCCCTGTTCCCCACAGTGCTACAGGACCAGGTAAGTCTCCACAGCAGTTACAACCCTCAACTAAGGATGGAAGGGGACAGTCACTTCAAATTTCTTGTGTTTTCCTCCCCTACCAGAATGGAGGCTCAAACCAGAAATTGATTTACTTTTTATTTCTTTTAATGTTTGTATTTATTTTTGAGGGGGGAGGATAGAGGATCCTAATGGGGCTGAGCACTGACAGCAGAGGGCTCGATGCAGGGCTCAAACTCATGGAACTGTGAGATCATGACCTAAGGGAAAGTCAGACACTTGACTGACTGAGCCACGCAGCCACCCCCAAAATCAATTTACTTTTAAAAGACAGATTTATGTCCTATTCTTGTGTTGGCAGGAATGAGCTCTTGTTCTTTTTTTGTTAATTAGAGCTTTTTCTTTGAAATCTGGTGCACATTTTTCACTTAGAGTGCAATACTAGCCACATTTCAAGTGCTCAATAGCCACATGTGGCTAGAAGATACCATATTAGACTGTGCAGCTTCAGACACCAGGATCCACCCTCCTTCTCAGAGCAATCAGACCTGCCTACCAGGCCTGTCTTAAGTCAAATAAGGTAAGGAGACAAGACAGTGGTTATATAGGGAGAGCACAAACTCCCAGCAATGAGCAGCCTAAGAGGATGAAGAAAGAATGGCATTTCAAAACCTCCCTTTACAGGAGGTTTACCAGGAGGACAAAGATCTCTCGTGGGTCAACCATTTGAATAGTTCAGGCTAATAGCATCTATGTATATGACCATTCCAGGAAAACTTGCACATGGATTAATTTAAAAATCTAAATGTAGGGGCGCCCAAGTGGTTCAATGGGTTAACCTATTTCGGCTCAGGTGATGATCCCATGGTTGTGAGTTTGAACCCCGCACTGGGCTCTGCACTGACTGCGCGGAATCTGCTTGGGATTCTCTCTCGCCCCTACTCTCTGCTCTTCCCTTACTCATTCTCTCTCTCTCTCAAAATAATAAATAAGCTTAAAAAAAGAAATCTAAACATAGCAACATTTCGCAGCCATTACCTACTTCTAATAATTTTCAAGCGAAAGATGAATAGAATAGTCAATTAATGCTATTAAAATAATTTACAGTTCATCAAGAATAATAAGCGAATAGAATCATTTGATATTATGCATTTCTAAGAGAAACACCCATAATTCATATATACATCATGGTGCATAGTTTATAATTCAATTGCCAACTATGGAGAAAATTTGGAGGTTGGATGCTTTACCCAGACACTAGTGTCTTAGGTTCAATAATGAAATACTTCAAAATTTAGGATGCATTGAGAGTCCTGTTGTATGCTGAATGATCTCACAAGGTCTCTGTGTCTCTAGCCCAGCCAGGTGGAAAGTTTAAGTAACACTCGGATATTAGATCCCTAGGATATTGCAAACCAAGCCAAATCTGGAAATGCAGCATCTAAGGTGCACAGGAGAGCCCGCTGAGTGGGCCTCCGGGACTGGGGGGCACTGCTGGTAACAGAGTAGCTACGAAGATCAGCAGGACACTGACTTTCACGGACCAGAGAGTGAACACAGATCACCACCTTTTAACGTGTACCATAGCAGGGAGTGAGTGGGTCATAGATTTTTGGAAAAACATGAAAATACTATTTCTAAAATCGGGTGGAAATGTGTTGCCTAACGTTTTAAGAAATCAAATTCATGAGGTGACATCACATTAGCAGGGATTTCTGTCTGGGCACCGCCTTCCCTGTCTTTCTAGACCAGCACACTCCTCTCGAACAGTGTGAGCCACGGGCATCGTTTGCAATTTTTTAGGAGCGACATTTATAACATACAAATGAACAGATGAAAATAATTTAGATGATACTTTATCTTACTCAGGGTATCAAAAGTGTTATTATTTCAACATGGAACCAATATAAAATGTTATTAACGAGATACTTCATATTTTCTATAGTAAGTCTGTGAAACCTAGTGCGTATCTCACACTTGAAGCATGTCACGGGCCGCACTTCAAATGCTCCATGGTTACAGGTGGCTAGTGACTGTCATACTGGACAGCGCTGCCTCGGACACCCTGTGATTGCCAGAGAATAGCTGCTTTCTGCCACACATGGCCAGAGCTCTCTTCCCCCTCAGCCGGCACAAAGCTGCTTCACAAGCGGAGTTCAGCGCAGTCAGCAAATTTCACTGAATGAAGACTCTTAATACCACTGATTTAAACATGTGACATGTGTGGAGACCCTGATTATTTCTACCCACAAAATAGGACTAATGTTGCTGTCAATGACAGCTAAGTGTCAAACAGCAAACACTCGGCATGACACCGCTAGCTGATCATATGTCCTTTATCTCTTTTTCTTAAAGGAAATTGGAATCTTTAAAAGCTTTCTTGAAGTCGTATTCTTTTGAGTGTTAGATTGGATAAATAGCATATGTGTGTTGGGAGGTGGGGAGCAGGGGAGGAAAGATTCATGTTTTTACAGCTGACATGTTGCCTAGGAAAAAGTCCTGGGGAAAAATAGTTGGATGGTGGAGAAAGAGAAAAATCTTCCCACAGCCCTATCTTGCCTAACTTGCTAGAGCCTTCCTGCTGCGTGGATATTCTGGCCCAAGCGGCAGGTGTCATCCCAGGCCACAAACTGACAAGTCTGCTATGACAAATGTAAAATAAAAATATGGTGGGGCACCTGGGTGGCTCAGTCGGTTAAGCATCCGACTTTGGCTCAGGTCATGATCTTGCCGTCCGAGAGTTCAGGCCCCACATCGGGCTCTGTGCTGACAGTTCAGAACCTGGAGCCTGCTTCAGATTCTGTGTCTCTCTCTCTCTTTCTCTACCCCTCCCCTGCTCATGCTCTGTCTGTCTCTTTCTCTCTCTCTCAAAAGTAAATAAATATTAAAATTAAAAAATATATATATATGGATTAGCCAGTATGTTAAAAGTCTGTTTTCTTGTCCTTATCCCTTGGGGAAGGGGAGGTTACTCTCCCAAGGCAGCAGGCAGCTGGGCTTTAAAATGCCCAGGATTCACAAAGTAGGATTCTTAAAATGACCTCCACCAATGTATTCAGAGCAAAACCAGTGACTTGCCAGGTTTTCTGGGGATTTCAGGAGGGTCAGTGTGTCTTTCTCTTCCAGCACAAAGAGAACAAAAGATGCAGGCCATTTGGGCCAGCCTGTCTGGTTTTGAACCATACTGATTAATAATCTCACAAAACATCCCCAGAGGAAGTCAAGCGCATGGGTGTGTCTATACAACTGGAGCCAAGATGGACCAGACCTGAAATGTTTTGCCACCTGAATGAGCTGCTAGTCTGCCAAACTGGCTAGAGGAGGCACAGCCAAAACCGGTGGGCAGAAGCTTCTGGAAGTAATTTCCAATTCATTATTTGGAAAGGGCTTCTAAAAATTAAGAGTCTCACAATGGTATGGATTCTGAGAGAAGGGAGCCTTAATCAATGGGTCCATCCAAGGAGAGATCAGTGGTCACTTCTCAGGCAAGCTGCATTTGAAAAATCCTACATTCTGCAAGACATTTTCATTCCACCAGCATTCACTGAAAACTTCTACAGGCCCAACAGTGAGGTCACAGAAATAAAAAAGATGTAATCTTAGGTCTCAAATAACTCTGAGGCTCATGATTCTATCTAGGATTGGTGTCTAAAATCACAGGGTGAAGGGGCACCTGGGTGGCTCACTCAGTTAAGTGTCTGACTTTTGGTTTCAGCTCAGGTCATGATCTCACAATTTGTGGGTTGAAGCCCCACATTGGGCTCTGTGCTGGCAGAGAAAATCCCAAGTAGGGATTTTTCCTCCTCTCTCTCTCTCTACCCCTTTTCTGCTCTCTCTCTCTCACTCTCTCTCTCTCAAAAATAAATAAATAAAAACTTTTACAAAAAATTAAAAATTAAAAAAATTAAATCACAGTTAAGTCTCAAAGTGGGAGAGTTGGAAAGACTGTGACCCATTCTCGGCCCCACATTCACAATAAGGCAGACTCCCCCAATCAGGCAGCATAAAGGGTAAAACCACCATCAATGATACACACTTCAGGTTATGCCAGGCTGCCTGCCTGGAATCTTTCCCTTGCCTCAGTTTATCTACTATCTTTTAAATGCCAGGTAAGGCCCTACCTTCTTCAGAGTTCTTTTTTTGACAAGAAAACTGAGTTCATCTCTCTCTTCTTGGAAATCCTCTCACACATACAATCAACATCACTACATTGTAGACATCCAACCCCTATGCAAAGACCAACCAAAGCTTTCCATATGGAGAAGGCTTAGCCCCTCCCAGTCCCAACTGATGGTTACCCCCAACTAACAATATTTCAATCTTCCCTGTCTTTCTACAAATTCATGGTGCAATATATATGAAAAAGAAAACTCATTAAAATGTTATGTTTCATTTTATATGTGTAGGAAAAATACTAAGAGTTGATTACTACTACATTTTAGCTCCTATAGAAACGTAGTATGATTTGTCTAGAGATATTTTAAAGAATTAGAGATTTTTAAAGCATTATTTGAAAAAATACAATGATTGAGGTCAAGTTGTTTGTGCCGATAGAAGATGGAGATAAAGAAATGTAGTCAACTAAAATGTCCAACTGGAGTATAGTAATTCTCTGTCTTACCCATGAAGACTAGCCCAGCACAAATTTCAACTATATATTGAACAGAAATAAGATGTGCTTCTTTTTATTTATCTTTCTTCCTGGTGGAGGTATTCATGTCAATTCTGTAAAACAAACTTAGGAAAAGAAAACAGATGCTTAGGTCATGAATAGTCAGGTATCAAATGACTGGTTAGGCATCTATAAGAACCTTCCTAATGGCTGAGAGAAAGGTAGAGTCACATTTATGGCCAGCCTCACCTCTCAAAATGTAAGCCTCAAGGAGGAAGAGATGCAAACAATAACTCCAGCTTTGCGACCTTGGAGGACTCAGGTAGTGCTTATTTAATATTCACATGACAAGGCTTTTGGGTCTCATAGAAATGAGGCTCTTACTTCCACATCCACACTACTCCACCTCGGACCTCTCTGAGACCTCCAGGAATACTGACACAGCCCCATGGTCCATGTCCTGATTATTATCTTTGCCTGAGAAGCGAAAGCTAAAATCCTTGCTCAGTCACCCCCAAGGAACCTAATCCCCTTTAGCTTTTGTTGCTCTTGAGGCACACTCAGCGCTTATCTTGTCCCCAGCTAGGCAATCTGCAGTGACCTCAACAGACTCTGCTTCTGACACCTGGAGGCCAGCAGTCCCTGAATAAAGGGGCCTTAGCGACCTGGGATCTTTGTTACCATCGCTAGCCTGGCAGCTCTTTCTCCAGGTTCAAGGGATGAAGGGTTGATAATCTCTGTCCCATGAAATCAGTCATGTCTTTCTCTTACAGCTTCATGCCATGTTTTGCCTAGGCTCCTTTGTTAAAGCCCTTTAGTGTACAGACTTCTTTGTGTTTACACACACACACACACACACACACACACACACAGTATGGCCCCTTTTGCTGAGGCGTCATCATCATCCATCACCATCATCATCACCATCATATTTATTGAATAATGTACTGTGTTAAAGCCTTCATTGTTAATGATTCATTTAACCTTCATGATAACCCTTTGAGGTGAATTCTACTATTCACCCCATTGTACACTTGACAAATCTGAGGTACACGAAGGATGGATAACTTTCCCAATGTCACACAGCTGGGAAGTACACACTCAGGGCCTGAACCAAAGTGGTCTGGTTCTAGAAGCCACACTTTGTTTTACGCCCAATACTACTCATCATCCCCACCCCTGACTTCCACAGCCTACCTTGAGAGAGGAAGAAGCTACAAGACCCACAAAACCTATAGAGACCTAGTGACACACTCCAGGGCAAGGACCGATGGTGAGAAATCCATTCCTGCAGTATGCACCTGAATTACCTCTGTAGCAGGCAACATATGGTGACCTGGTCTGTGCGGGAGGCAGAGGTCTGGAAGAGAGTACTCAGAGGACTCTGTTTCTCCGATATCTCTCTGGACAAGCTCCGGTGAGTTTGGTGCCCTGAGCCACAGAGATATTTCTCATCCATTCTCCACACTAGCACTCAGGCCCGCTTCTTTCCTGCCTGTTATGTTCCCTTTGCAAAGGCACAGGCTCTGGCTTTGCATTTCTGGGTAAGAGCCTCCTCTCATTTTAGCTGATGTCCCAATGTCTTCTGGGTCTAGTATTTATTTGTTGGATATAAGGCTTGTTGAAACCATTCTGGATGAACCGGGGAAGTCTGCAGTGTGTCTGGAGACCACAGTGAATATAACAGCAAATCATTTCTACGATATCTACTGGGTACAGAGAGTGTGTTTTTGGGCTAAAGCTTATGTGTTTTCTGTGCCATCTTGTAATTAAGTGGAAAGTAATTACCCAGTTCCAAAGTGTGAATGGACTAAAAGTTATTGTAATATTTCCCCATAAGACAAAGACAGGACCAGAACTACCCTGCCTCCATGTATTTTTAACACCCCCTTCCCCTCCAAAGAGGACAGGATTTGCCATTTTGCAAGAAACCAGCTGATTCGTCTTGAACCTCAGTGAATCCAAAGTCTAATTCCATGTGACATTTCTGGTGGTGCATTATGTTTTTGCAAAAAGAAAATCACTTTGATTAAAATTTCACACCTAGCTAAGGACCAGGAAACTCTGATTACCTGGTCCAGTCCTAGACCGGCATTGCCAAAAGGTTTACAAACCTCAGCACAACTTGAGGGGAACTTGGCCTAGGCTTCAAGTTAGTGGAATCAGTCAAAGCCCAAGGCATTTGCCAGGTGGCCTGTTCCCTGGCCTGTGTCAGCAGCTCTAAATTAGGCACATGTTCTTTAAACCCAGCCATGAAGATGATTGGCCAATAGAGCCAGAGCCCAAAGGAAATGCAAGCAGGCTGGCCGTGACTGAGACCAAGGGCATGAAGAAGTGCAGCATTCCTCTTGTCTGTCATCTTTCCTGGGTTTGAGGGCAGAACGCAAAGTTTATTCTCTGAAAGCAGATGCTTGCGTCCGGGTGACATGGAAAGAAGTAGAAAGAATTGCAAATGCCCAGATTTGCAAATGTTGGTATTATGAAATGGAGGCAGGGGCAATCTTCAGGCTAATGATATTACAGAAGTGTTTGTAAAGCCTCGGGCTTAAACATCTCTAGTGTCATAACTAGCTGCTGTTTTAAAAAGGACATTAGGTTTACATTTGCATCTCTGAGATAAAGATTTGATGTCAGCAGTTCAGCCCTCTGGACAGCAACAGAAAATCATAAGAAATGACGTCTGGGTCATACCAGTTGTCCACAGGTCCAGGGCTTGGTCCTTGATGGCAGTCTGTGTCACAGGCCCTGTATGACCTCACCCTCTGAAGGGTTGTGTCTAAAATATTGTCTGTTAAGTTTAAACCCTTCTTAAAGTCGTTCGTGTTCTCAACTTGTATAACCCTTGGTATGCTATCTACATGCTATATAAAATAGTATTTTCTCATGTGTATTCTTGAACACTTGCTGGTTTCAAGGAGGTTCATTAGTTCTCTAATTACTAAAGTTGGTGAGCGAGTTCTATGATCACCTCTTTTGATTAGATAGATTTTAATCATAGCCAAGCTCAGACTCTGGTGGCAAGGTGGAAGACGAATTGACACGTGTCAAGACTGAAAGCAGGAGACTAGGAATAATAGCCGAGAAACAGGCCAGGAAAAGAAGGGAGACAAGCCGAACTGGGCGAGTAGTGGGGCTGGGAGAAGAGGGGGCGGGGCAAGCTGTGCTAGCGCCCTAAAATCATCACAATTCATCCTATAACCTCAAAGTAGAGTCAAAACGTTCTGAGACCCTTTAGAACTATTTAGAGATCCGTAGCAGAAATAATGAGTGTTGGGAAAGAAGTAATGAGAGGAAGCAATGGGTGGAAACTGGGACAGAAGGCCTGTTAGGGAAAAATCTAGAATTTGGCAGAGTCAGTTGAAAGGTTGCAGTAGGAGAGCACAGCAAATGGAAAGGGTTCACTTAAAAATATTTGGAAGATTTTGATCTGAACAAAAAATATAACAAAAAGAGGGGCGGATGCAGTATAGACAAAAAGACATGAAATGGTAGAGAGGATGGAAGGTCGAGGCTGGACCAATTTTGGAAAATAAGCACTAGATGCTAGAGCAAGGCACTTACAGGGGCCCTGAGGATTAGGGACACATAAGACCACCTGACAGATGTATGGAGGTGTGACCCACACGAGTCCCAGAAAGGAACAGAAGAAGCCAAAAAAAAAAAAAAAAAAAAAAAAAGCAACTGATGACTTTAAAATTAGAAAAACTAAATTTGGGCTTATTATGCCCAAGAGGAATATAGCCTGATGCACAATTTATGCAAATTGATAAAGCTGATTACACAAATTAGCCAAGGCTTTGGCTTGTTTTTTCTCTGGTCAATAAATCCCCGCCCCCCCCACTTTTTTTTCAAATTCAGTCTATCACTATTGGCGTTTCCAACAAACCGTCTTGTTAGTTGTGATGGCCAATTACTTGAAAACACTAAGTGCAAATAATTTCTTATTTCAGGCTCTAGGCCTGAACTTGCAGGAGGCTGACAGAGCAGGATCCATTAGAAGAGCTGGTTCTCCTACAATAATGACATAGTTCATTTAACACATGCATAACCGTCCCTAACGAAATGTTCCATTCAGACAACCCTTACCCAAACCCCACCCAAATTTCACTGAACAGCATGAAACACACCATTTGTAAAAATATTATTAACACGCATCTCAGCCAATCCTCAGAGCCACCCTAGGAAGTAGAATCTATAATCATCATTCAAATGAGAGAAACTGAGTTATAGTGACAAATAACCTTCCCAAGGTCACAGAGTCAGTAGGCAGTGAAACAGAGCTCAAGTCCAAGTTAAATAAGACTTGGACTTATTTAACTTAAATAAGTGGAGTCAGTCCCTTAGAGTCAGTCCCCTTGGCTCCAGAAGTAGGGCACACAAAGCTGAATTTTCTGGTTCAGGTGCTCGTCCTTGTGTGGGAGGCTTTTGAGAGCAAAGGCACATGGCAGGGTGGAAAGGGGGGCTCCATGCAAGGTTCTTGGCAGGGGCTCGGTGGTGTAGGGGTTAGGACCACAGGGCCCAAGTCTCTGCCACTTTCCAGCCATATCGACCTACACCTACTAACACAGAGCTACTGCCTCTACACCTCGATTTTCTCATCTGTGCAATGAGGATACTACACTACCATACCTTCCCTGTGAATTGCTCTAAAGAGCAAATGAAAAAAAAAGTAAGGCACATAAAACACATGGCTCAAGGAAATTTGCCAGAAACCATTAGCTATTAGTACAGTCTTAGTGACAGACAGGGAGGCATGTCCTTTAACGAAACACCTCTGTAGCGCTGGGGTGGCAGCAGCTACCGTTTACAGTAACCAGTGTATGAAGTAAGTATTGTCACCATTCCAAATCTACAGTCCAGGAAACAGAATCCGGGATGGGAGGCCTCAGAGCTGCAGAAAGGGGAGCGGGGCTCATTCTCCACCAGGGCACCACATTGCCACTGGGCTTAGCGCTCTGCTCCCCCAGTGAGGCCTCCAACCACTGATCTCTGCTCCCTCTTCTCTGCTTTGTTTAGCTTCTATGTGAACTTAAGAGACTACTGGATGCCAATCAATTCTCCAGGAAAGTACAACCAAGTGCAAATACAATAGAAGCCGCATTGTCCGTGATCACCATTCTAGCAACAAACAGAAACATGAGCTCTAAGAGCCTTAAAGAGATAAACATCCTCAAATAGAAAGGCTTGATCTCTCAGTGACTCATTTTATTCGACTTTCTTCTTGTATATTTAGTGTTCTCTTTGATGAGGCGTACATTTCTCATGAATGAAAAAGGATAAAGTAACAAGGAAAGGAAATCTTGTCCAAAAAAGAGCCCCGTTTTATTCTTTCCTCTTCGACCTGCCCACATGTTAGTTGTGGGCTTTGATGGCTTAATAGGACCTCCCCACAGCCAAGGGACAGACAAAGGACAAAGGAGCTGTCCGTCAATGTTCGAGAACTAGTATTGCCACCAAAGTACAGATTTAATTTCTCCCATTAGCTGACATGTGACTGACGACAAGGTCACCGGTGCAAGGGAGAAAGTCAGGAGGAAAAGCCAAAAGCCCATGTTTTAGCAAGACATTTAAATAAAAGTGAACTTCCTTGTTAGTGGGTTTTTCTTCATGGAACATTCTAAAGTCATTTTTTAAAGCATTTTTAATAGTCCATCTAGTAAATAGAGATCACTTATTGCACCTCACTGTCACTATTCTTAGTAGTGGCAATTGGTCCAAGCAAACAACTGGCAACATTTGGGACACACTGTTAAATCATAGGAAATATGAGAAAATATAATACCGCCTGCATGAAATATAAAGAGGAATCATTGAAAATCACTGTACTAAGAGAAGTAAAGAATCATCTCAAGAATGGGAAAAGCAAAAGCCTTGATAAGAATTTATGTCCATGCAATGAGCGAAGAGCTGAAAGAAGTAAAAGTAGAAACAAGATACTCTGGTATAAAATTATAGCTTTGGCAAGAAAGAAAAACACAGGAATTATGCGTTAATATTATCAGGACGATGGCTTTACCTTCCTTTTAAGTATTGTGTGGGAATCATATAGAACTTAGAGTAACTTTGAGATCTCAAAGACTTCACAAGAAAGGCAACCCAAAATATGAAGAGTTGTAGCTCCTAAATTACTAAGGAGGGAAATTAATGAAAAAAATTCCCAGCAGTTTATTCGCATTCTTACTCACCCTTAGCTTGGGTAGATATAGAAAAAGACATATAAATTCTAGGTATTACCAAGAGATCAGATGCACAAATGTGAATATTTTTTCTCTCACCTTCTGCTAAAGTTTTCCCAGCCATTCTTCCCATATACACTATATGCCATATTTAAAATCTTATAAAAAGCTTGTCCCTCCAAATTTAAGAGAAAGATGGGAGGCCAAGTAGTCCTAGGAAGTTATCTCAAGATTTCTCTTGAATTTTCAGAGGTGGACCCCCAGAAACAAACTACTAGGGTGGCAATTGGAAGGGTCTTTCCATTAGTTTTCTCACCCCATACTTTCCACTGCTCATTACCTACACCAAACTCAATAAAGTTGACAGTGGCTTCCATGTCATTGAATCCTATAGGTCATTTTTCTCCTCACTTTCCTTGAGCCCTCAGTAGTAGTCAATGATGTGGACCCCTCGAAGCATCAGTCCCCCTGAATTCCATGACAACAGGCTCTACTGATTTTCTTCCTAGCTATGGAAACACTCCCCAGTAATGTCTTCTCATCTTCTTCTGTCTGCATTGAAGTTTCAGAGGTTCTCAAGACTTGTTCCTGGAGCTGACTGTCTTCTCACTATCAATTTTCTTCCCCGGGGATCTACTGATACCCAGGCTTTAGTTACACTCTATTCACCTGTGACTCTCTAACTTCTCTCTCTGGCCCAGATGTCTTCCAGCCTCCACTACAATGTCTCAAAGGCAGTCACGCTAAACATGTCTGAGGCATGGTCTCAGACTCATGGTCTGAGACTCATGGTCATAAACTCATGGTCTGTTCCCTCATCCTTAACCGGTTTCCTATTTGTGACCTCAGTCAATGACATCTCCATCTAGATAGCTGCACGGGCCATAAACATACTTCTTTATTATCCACAAATTTTCTAACCACTTCTGTGTTCTCTCTCTTCTCCATCCCCACCACCACAGCATCTCACCTGGCATAGCTTCCTCCTCGACCACCCCATATAGCCCTTTCCAGCTTCTCATTTGTTCTACCCTAGAAGCCAGGGCTATTTTATGCAAATGGAATCTGATCGGTCTACTTTCTTCCTGAAAGCTCTTTAAACTTTTTCCACTCTCTGAGGAAGAAATGCCAGTCTCTAACATGGCCTAGCTACAAAGGCCTGCAAAATAGGGGCAGGTGAACTTTACAGGACCACCTTTACTGCATGCCCCTTAACCTCCTACTTTAACCGCACTTGCCTTTTTCATGACCTGGTCAACACCTGATAAAGTTTGGGCATGGAGGAGGGCCCTTGTGGGGATGAGCACTGGGTGTTATGTGGAAACTAATTTGACAATAAACTATTTGTAAAAAAAAAAAAAAAAAGTTTGCCTCCTCCCAGCTCCTTTAAAGGGCATGTTCTTACTTGCCTTTGGGTCTCCGCACATGCCTCAGCCTTTTCTCCCACTCACTCTGAGATCAATGCCACATTATATCCCTGATGAAGGATTCTGTAACCTCTCGGGCTATGTCACGTCCTCCTTTCTAATGATTAGTTAGCCCCTAAAGTTTTCTTTTTCCCAAAAGCTAAGGGTGAGAGGCAAATCTGGTTTCAAATGCAGCCTTTAATACACACCGGATACCATTGACTGATCTACCCAGTTGCTGAAGTGTGTGTTGAGGTCAGTAGGCCTGTGTATAAATTGAAAGAGGTAAACTGCAAATTCTAGACAGAATTAAGACCTGAGTGTGAAAAATGACACATCAACATTTGGAAGAATATATGGGAGAATTTAGTTAGAATGTTTTGTTTGTTTTTTTTAATGTTTTTTTTATTTATTTCTGAGAGAGAGAGAGAGAGAGAGACAGCGTGAACAGGGGAGGATCAGAGAGAGAGGGAGACACAGAATCTGAAACAGGCTCCATGCTCTGAACTAGCTGTCAGCACAGAGCCCGATGCGGGGCTCGAACCTACAAACTGTGAGATCATGACCTGAGCCGAAGTTAGATGCCTAACTGACTGAGCCACCCCGGTGCCCCTAGAGTGTTTTATTTGAAGAGTCTTTCCTAAGCAATATGAAAAATATAAATCATAGAGGGAAAAGTTCATACATTTAACTATATTAAAAGTTGTTATATAATGTTCAATAAGTTGCTATATACAAAACAAACAAGAGAAGAACAATGGACTGTTATACACACTTATAAACACATACACACAATCTAACTAGATAGGAAAGCATTAGCATTTAAAATATAGAAAAACACTGCTCTAAATTAATACAAACAAACAATTCAATTGAAAAATGGGCGGAGAACATCAACAAGAAACTCATGAGAAGAAATCTAAATGGTTAATAAAATTAGGAGGACATATTTATTCTTGCTAAAATGAAACGTCCACTTTACCCATCTATTGGCAGCATTTTTAAGTCCGACTTTATCAGATAGTGGAAAAATATAAACGATCTTAAACCACCAAGGCATGTATAAATCTACTGAACCACTTTGGAAATTAGTCTAGCAATGACTACTGCAATCTGAAAATTCCATTTCTAAGTGTATACTCTCTTCTTTTTTTAAGTTTATTTATTTATTTAGAGAGCAAACATGCACGTGCACACAAGAGCCCATGGGAGGGTCTGAAAGAGGGAGAGAGAGAATCCCAAGCAGACTCTGCACTGTCAGCATGGAGCCTAACATGGTTCAGTCCCACACAGTGAGACACAACAGGAGTAGAGACGAATAGTCTGATACTTAACTGAGCCACCCAGGCGCCCCCTAGGTGTATATTCTTGA
>NW_027551570.1:3837208-4053277 GCF_008692635.1 Crocuta crocuta
CAAACCCACCTCCTCAGCGGCCCCCTCTGCACAATACCCTGAATAAGGGTTGAAATGGAAAAAAGCCATCAGAGCCCATATTTGAGAATCCCAGATTCTTCCTCTGTAATTCTTAAAGTCTACCTCAGAAGGAGTTGTGACATTGCCTGAAAGAGCCACATGCTATTTAAAATAGTGAATTGGATCCTACACTATTTCTTTGTTAACATTTTTTTCAACTTAAAAATACTTAAGATGAACTCTGTTCGCAGAATTGCCTTCTTCCCTTTGATGCTCATTTTCCTACTAAAAAAAAAATCCTGCCAACTTTTCATTACACATGATAGTGCAAGAGAGACTTCGTGGGTAAGTTAAGTCTATAAGTAGTCCAAAATTCTCCTTCGATTCAATACTTTGAGCAAAAAATATGACCAAAATTGTAAAAATTAAAATGAAAAAGAAGAGACAATAGACTAACGTGTAGGTCTCCGTACAGGGCTAACAGAAGAACAGTGAGGAGAGAAATATTAAAAAGCCAATCAGAAAATTGCTAATCAATGTTCATAGAAAGTCACCTCTCTTAGGGATGCTGGAGTAAAAGGTGGCCAGCAACAGAAATGCCCTGTAACTATCTTTGATTTGTAAAACATGTCATAGCAAAGTTGTACCTCAAATATTCTTTGAACACAGGTAACAGTATGATTACTTTTGTCTGTGATTTGGAGGGGGAGATATAGGGCAGAGAATGAGTATACAAAATATTAAAATGTCTTCTTTTTTTTATAAATGTTTATTCATTTTTGAGAGACAGAGAGAGTGAGTAAAGGAGGGGCAGAGAGAGGGGCACAGAGGATCTGAAGTGGCCTCTGTGCTGACAGCAGTGAGCCCCTATGTGGGGCTCGAACTCACTAACTATGAGATCTTGACCTGAGCTGAAGTTGGACCGCTCAGCCAACTGAGCCATCCAGGCACCCCAGTTTTCTTAAAGAATTTGGATTCAGTGGGGGGAAGCAAAATGAATACACATGAATGGTCCTAGTACAACCAATCTGAAATTTAGTTGCCATTCTAGATTCTTCTCACCCTTCCCCACATTTACTCTCTTACTAAACTCTGTCATTTCTGCCACCTTAATGTCTCTTGAACCTATTCCCTCTCTGCTTTTGCAGTCATACTAGTAGTGCAGGCTTCTGTTGTCCTTTGACCCTATTGTGGTCAGGATGGTGTAGGTCATGTGGGAATAACAAACAGCCCCACCATCTCCATGGCTTCACACAACAAGTTTCTCACTCATGCAGCTTACCCAGCATGCATCATCTGGAGCTCTGCTTATCACAATCGCTGAGGCACCGGGCAGAGAGAGGTTTCCTGATCACCAAGGCAAGGTAAAAAGATGAGATCAATCATGCACGCACTCTTCAAGTTTCCACCTAGAAATGACACATGACACCTCAGCTAACATTTCATTAACTAAAGCATGTCCCACAGCCACACCCAGCCTCATTGGGAGCCCGAAAGTACAGGCATGCTGTGTGCCCAGAAGGAAGAATGCTGGCAAGATCTGGTGCAAAGTGCCAATGACTGGCGCATCTGACTTGACCGAGTAGCTCCCGAACAGGTCTTCCGGCTTTCTGCCTCACCTCCTCCAATTCATCCTCTCCACTGACCTTTCTTGAATTCAAATATGATTATCTGAGCATATTACCACCCTGATTAAAAATCCTTAATGGCACATATGTCACCTGAGACGAAGCTAAACGTGTTTGGCATGTTGAACAAACCCATTTAAATCTGGCCCCAGTCTCTCTCAGGTTTTCTTCTTCATCTACTACCACTATTGAAACCATCCCCATCTGTACCCAAAATACCATACGTTCCAGAAGCACCAGGTGGCACATCTTTTGTTACCTCTCCTCTTTGGCACATCCTTTTTTCTCTTCCTATGCCAAGAATGACCCCCAACTTACTATACTCTCTTCATCTCAGAGGAATGGATCCACCAGAAATCATCTAAAATGTCACATTCACTGGAACTACTCCCCCTGACATCCTCAGGTTGAGTTAAACTCTTCTTCTGCTCTCATGATGCCATCTACGCACCTCTTCAAGTGTACCTATTGCATGAGAGTTACTATTTGTTTAAGTTTCTCCCCCAATAGATTTTGAGCCTCAAGATGGAAATGGGCTGTGTTGTTTATGGGATGGACCTGGTGTAACATTATTTGAAAATATTTATGAGTATATAAAGGAGAATACACACACACACACACACACACACACAATCAAATTCTAAGCTTTGGTGTAGAATCTAAAGTCTATGGGAGTAATAAGTAAATGAAACACTAGTTTCCATCCAAAGGTTTATAATTTTCTCTAATTTGTACATATGTGTTACAGTATTGATATGTTGAGAATAACTGATGTGCTTTTTCTCTTTTGTCTTCTCAAGTACAAGCCCTTCACCCTAGTTGATGGGGCATCTGTCTTCCCAAGGAAAAGATTAGGACCGTTAGACATGGCATATAAAGAAAAAATAAGGTAATTTCCCGTTTCTGACATTCAAATTTAAGATTTTACAGTAAGATGAAGAGATGGCAACCAGGGCTCTTGTATTAAGAAAAACTGTCTAAAATTAGCATACTGAAAGCCAGACTTGATGGGCTGGAGGGAGATTCAAATAGAAGAAAGAAGAAAGTTTGTCCCTTTCCGACACCAGGGGGATGGAGGGCAGGCAAAGAGAGCAGCAGGTGAGCCAGATAAGCAGATTCTTATCCTGACCGAGTCTCTACGGAGGGATATGGGAGAGAGAGGATTGTTTGATAATTGAGGATAGTACCAAAGACAAAAAGAAGCTTTCCTTCTGGGTCCCTTTCTCTCCAACCGCTTTAGGTGATCTTCATTAATCTGAAATACAACCACATCAAAGTAAATCTGGCACTAAAGCAAACCTGTGCCATCTACACCAGCCCCAGAAGGAGGTCATGGTAGCCAGGTGAAGTGGCTATAACATGGGCGGTGAAGTGGATCATCAAGGGCAGCTTCTCACCAGAGCTCAGAAGGGTCAAAGGTAAGCCTAGAGGAGACCAAGTCAGGCATGGCTCACCATCAGGAGCACTGTGCAAGGCAAAGAGAAGGCCAGGGATGCTGCACATGCTGACCTCAGAGGCCAACAGGACTCTGCCCAGGGGTCTGTGAGGATGAGACACCAGTAAATAACACACCTCATGCACCTGAGGAGCAGCTTGGGGTACAAAGCCCCATCCCGTGAATATCAAGAGGGTGTGTAAATCCCACATCCCTCCCTCTGTGCAGCTGGACATATAGGGAAGATCACTGAAAAAATAACCAATTTTTAAAGAGATTGATTAAATTATTTTATCAGTCTAAGCTTTGAGGCAAACTGGACATTTAGCTGGTATTTCTCTCACCTCCCAATGAACGAGGGAATGGGAAGGACTCGATAAATAAGGTTTCTTTGCTGTAGATCCAGAGTTAAATTTGCAAACCCACTACATATGTAATTGTATATTTATATATGTACATTTAGGAGCATGTTTATTCCACCTTAGTCCATAAAGGATTTGATAACATCTTTTTTTTAACATGCCATTTGGACTTACATGACTTACAGGAGGAAAATAAATTTCAAATACGTTTCAGTCACATATTTTTATTCCTCGTAGTCTACACAATAGTGGAGCCTGGGCATATTGGTTATGGAATTTATTTATCTCAGGGAATTGTCCTTACAGAAAGTGGCAGCTGGTTTTTGTGATCTGCAGTAGAGACTTCTGGTGCTTTCACAAGTCCGGCTCTCTTCTACCAGGCACACGGGAGGATTGTATTTTACCACCCCCTTATCACGCCAAAGGGACTGTGTAACTATTTTTGGCTAATGTGTTGTAGAAAGTATGGTCTTCTGGGCCAAAGAGATGGGCACAACCCCCCAAGGGTCTCTTCCTCTACCTACCGACTGAAGAAGCCATATATTTCAGATGGTGCATTGGTAAGGTGTGTCTGTAAGTTCTGTGTGTAAGACATGCCCTCTCCCACTTGTGAGCCATGTGACATGACTGAAAAATAAACTTTTGTTGTATTCATCAAGGGAGATCAGGGAGGGATGTTTGTTACCACAGCATAATCTAAGCTATCATGACTAATACATTATCCGTAGTCAACATTTCTATATCTCATTGTCTCTGAAAATAGGAACCAATGTTTTAAAAGGAAAATGAGATGGATATGGTAACAAGATACTTTAAGCTACTTAAAAGTGAAATAAAACAAAATCAGCTTCTAAGAATTCACTACAAGGAAAGAGTTACCCACTATCCCCAATGTCGTGGTCACTGACACTCGGATATTTACCACTATTACCTTAGTTTTCTATCTTGTCAATGCCTCTTTGCTCTTCTAAGCTTCACTTGCCTCATCCAGATATTAAATGTGAACTATGAAGCACTGTCACATGAAAACACTCAGCCTAGCTTCAAAATGGCAGCTTGAGATCCCAAATATTGATGTGCTGTTAAAGTGTAATACTAGTAGAACAAAATATTCCATCATAGCCTGGAACATTTCAAGACATTTTTCCTGAGCAAATGCTATTTTCTTTAGCCAGTTCTGTATAAAAGTATTGAACATCCTCTCAAAAAGCTAGAAAATACTCATGAATGAACTTCAAAGCACGGAACGACCTTTAGATACACTTTTAATTTGGGAAATGAATTTTAAAAAACACCCTTTAAAGGGCAATTCATGGAATTAGCAATTCCCAAGAGGTAATAGCACACTGGGTGCGGCGCCTGTGGCAAAGTTCCAATTGCACGGACCATTTTGTGGCGCCAGGCCTGGACTCTTGTAACAGAGACGTCATCATTATGATCCATCAATAGACAGCTCACTCCATAAATATGCACATAAATTCAAAATCTTAGCGGTGGAATTATTATTGTAATGGAAATACTATACATCTTAAATCTGTGAAGGTACTGCATTTAATTTGGAAGTCAAGTTTCTGTGACAATCGAGGACTGCCTTGAAGAATTCCATTTACTCTGTGACTCCTTCGTCTCTAATAACGGACCTTATTGTGTTGGTTACCTGAAAGTTGATTATGTTTAGGGACTTGGCAATCATCAATAGTCAATCACTTGGTTTTCGGTGGATCTTGGAGATGGTATCCTACAGTATGTAGTAACCCACCTACTCGTTCATTTATTTATTCACTCGACGAATATTTACTGAGTGTCTCCTATGTGACAGAAACCGTTCTAAGTCCTGGGGATCCAGCAGTGAACAAAATAGACAAAAATCCTTGCCTTCATGGCTCTTACACTACAGCGGGGCTGAGAGTCAGAAAATAAGGGTCCGAGGCTGAGTCTGCCACCAACGGGATGGTAGTTACTTTGATGATAAAGCTACGGGACTAGAGGAACTTCTCGATCCAAGACATCACCTAAGAGAGTGTTTGGAAATACATTGGGAGGCTTTTGTTAAAGTACTAATTGGGTGATATATTAACATTTAGTATCAGAGGCCACGAATACTAAACGTTTTAACTCCAGACAGTCTCACCAGAAAATACGGTTCCACCCAAAACACAAATGAAATTCCTTTTGAAAAACCCCCGATGCTTTATAAGATTCCTTCCATCTCTAACACCATATACATTTGGAAGAATTGGCTTTTATTTCTTCTTGGGAAAAAAAAAAAACCAACTAGGTGCTTGCTGTCTCAGAGAACACATCCAAGGAAGAAGATTCCTGATAATTCTTCATTTCTCTTGGATGTTCTAACTGAAAGTATAAACCTAGAGTCTCATGAAAATAAAAACACAAGCCAAAGACACATTTTCTTATTCCAAGAACATATTCCCATCAGAAGAGTGTTTGGATTTTTTCTCCCCAAAAGAAAGTACAGTAAGTGTCTCTTACAACCTTGAGACAACTGTGAATGTTCTCTATCAAAAAGTCATGTCCAATTCATACCACAGACATAAGAAGCATGAGTTAACCTGGAATCTGAGTCCATCATGAATGAAATTCTGCGACTGAATTTACCAAATTGATCTTAGAACAATCTCTAGCTCTTACTGAACCACATAAGATAATGTCAGTGTTCTCTCAGCATTAACTTATTTATGCACTTCATATCTGCAAATGAGTTCTGTGATCATTTAACATGTTTCCCCTTCTCAAGCTGTCCTTCTTTGGAGATTTTGCTCACTTGCTTAAAGAAAAAATAAATAAATGAAATCACTTGAGGGGAAGGGCTGATATTTTGCATTTCAGACGAATTCCTAGGTAAAGATGCTGCTGCAGCTGCCAGTCCCTGAACCCCACTTTGAGAACCACAAGTTTCAACGGTTTCTTTTATGTACTTTCTGGTCAGAGCAAATATTCCATAGTTGTAGAATGTAGGAACTGATTCCAAAGTATGGCCGTTTCTGATGCCTAATTCTGGTGTCAAACTCTGTCAAATATCAAAACTCAGGTTCTCATTCAGAGTGGCTGAGGACCTCTAATTATTAATACAATGACAACAAAAATATTGCATCGGTACTGTTTGTACTCAGCCTAATGGGGAAGCAAGTTTTAGGGGCAACAGCATTTCCTAGACTTCAAACCCTTTTAAAATAACACTGCCTATCTGTTCCTTAACCCAACCAAATCTGGAGAATTGAATTCAAGCGCGGCACAATGGAACCTGACCATCAAAGGGCAGCTAATAATTAAAGCCAACACTCCCCACGAACAGATTTGATTCTGGCTGAATTTGGTAGAAAGGGGGATTTTACAGGTCATATTGCCCTTCAGGATATCCTGGGCCAGATGCCATTGACCTAGGACTATCTGAACTTCCTAACGTCAGGATATGCTCCAGCAGACATTCAGAAGACTTGTTATAAGGAGTTAGGTAGAGTCCTAACTCAAGGACACTTTGTGCCAATAACAAAGAGTCAGCAATTTGAACTCTCTGAAGATTCCTTATCTGCAGAATGGGGACAGGAAGAGCTGTTACAAAGCTGGTTGTGAGGACTTAATGGAATTATGTACATAAAAGAACTTTGTAAGCAATGGAGTGCTGTACAAGGCAAGCTTTTCATAGTAAGTCCCATGTAATGGGGAGCTTTCACCATAGGGAATAATTATGTTCTGTTTATGGCTGAAACTTCATGCAGCAGCCTAAAGGGGTTAGAATGTTCTGAACTAAATTTGTGAACAGGTATCCACAAAAATATGAAGGTGAGGATTTTTTTTTTTTTTTAATGTAGGTTAACTATATCTACAGCCTTAAGACGTCATTCCATTTAATTAGAGATCCAAGTGGTTTTCAGGTCTCTGCGCTTTCATATTAGCTTCTCTCATCTTTTTAATACACGCAAATACACTGCAGTGTTTCTAAAATCCCCGAGGTGAAGAAGGCAGTTGTCCCCCACTGACGTCATCTAAAGTAAGTGTATATGCTTGACATATAGTAACTGGGAAATGCTTTACACTGTGTAGCTTTCAGCTTTGAACAAGAAAAACAAGTTTGAAGGACTTACATTAGCTGATTTTAAGCCTTACTATAAAGCTACAGTAATCAAAGCAGTGTGGTACTGAAGGTAGCATAGAAATATTTATCACTGGAAGAGACTTAAAAAGTACAGAAATAGACCTATATATATGGCCAACCATGAAGGACTTGTATCCAGTATACATTTTTTAAAAATTATTTTTTAATGTTTTATTTATTTCTGAGAGAGAGAGAGAGAGTGAGCAGGGGAGGGTNAACACTCAAAACTGAATATTTTTTAAAAATTAACCCATTCCAAAAAGTGGGCAAAACATTTGAACAGAAACTTCATCAAGAATGTACAAATGGTGGGGCGCCTGGGTGGCTTAGTCGGTTAAGCGTCCAACTTTCGCTTAGGTCATGATCTCGCGGTTCGTGGGTTCGAGCCCCGCGTCGGGCTCTGTGCTGACTGCCAGCTCAGAGCCTGGAGCCTGTTTCAGAGTCTGTGACTCCCTCTCTCTGACCCTCCCCTGCTCATGCTGTCTCTCTCTCTCTCCTAGAAATAAATAAAACATTAAAAAAAAAAAAGAATGTACAAATGGCAAACACATGAAAATATGCTGAACATAATTATTCACTTGATTAATTATTCCCAAATCATAATGAGAAACCACTCTACACTTGCAAGAAAGGCTAAAATTGAAAAACAAAGGGGCTCCCGGGTGGCTCAGTCGGTTAAGCGTCCGACTTCGGTTCAGGTCACGATCTCATGGTTCGTGGGTTCAAGCCCCGCGTCGGGCTCTGTGCTGACAGCTAGCTGAGAGCCTGGAGCCTGCTTCAGATTCTGTGCCTCCCTCTCTGACCTCCCCTGCGCGCTCTCTCTCTCTCTCTCCCTCTCTCTCTCTCAGAAATAAATAAAACATTAAAACTTTTTAAAAAATTGAAAAACAAAGAAGATCTAGCAATAGCAGGTATTGACAAGGCCATGAAGCTGCTGGAACTTTCATTCATTGATGGTGGGAATGCAGAATGGTACAGCTAAAGCATTTGGTCATTTCTTATAAAGATAACCATGCACTCACCAGATGACCCAGCAGTCAGATCACTACGTATTTAACCACGTAAAACTAAAATTTATCTTCACACAAAAACATGTTCATGAATGTTTAGAGCAGTCTTATCTTTCATTGTACAAAACTGGAAACAACCCAACTATAACACAACTATATAATGGATACACAAGCTGTGATACATCTATACAATGGAATTCTATTTAATAATAAGGAATAAGTTACCGATATACACACAACATGGATGGATCTCAAATACAAGGACATAAGTGAAGTGCACGGACCCAAAGGTTTGCATGTTGTATTATTCCATGTACATGACACTCCTGAAAAAGACAAACTATAGAGACAGACAGTAGATCAGGGATTGCCAGGGAATGAGTGTGGGGGGCAGGATGTCTGCAAAGAAGACACACAGGGGAATTTTTTCAGAATGATAAAACTATTCTATATCGTTATTATGGAGATGGTTATATAACTGGATGTGTTTGCCAAATCTTGAGAACTGCACATTAAAAAGTTCATTTTACTGTATATAAATTATACTTCATTTAAAAATGAAGAAGGAGAATGTATCATTCCATTTTCAAATGTAAGAGTATATTAATTATGGAATGAAGTGTTGAAAGTGCACATTTCCTTTCCACCTTCCTCTGTGACAATAACACGGCCTGGTATGTGTAGGCAAGGGCATTGCACCAGACTGAGACTCGGTGTTACAGAAATAATGATAAACACCCTTCCCTTCCTATGACAACCCTTTTAAACCACATAGCTCTAGAATAATCAGTAGATGGTAGTATTTGCTGGCATTTATTGAGCATTTATATCCATACGCCTTACACACAGGATCTTATTTAAGCCTCATGGTTACTGTATGAGATGGATGTGAGTATAATCTACTTCTCATAAATAAGGAAAACAAGCCATAGAGAAGTTAAGTAGGTGTCCCCAAATCACACAGTTAGCATATGGTGCAGCCGGTATTTGAGCCTGGGCTCCGAATCCAACTCTCTTCACCAAGGGAAGAAAAATAAGAAAGGCAGTCTCGTCTCTTCACAATTTTTAAAGTGTTCTTGGAGGTGCCTGAAAAGCCAGTGCAGCCAACTCTAATGGCTCCCAACCCTTATTATTAATGTCATATAGATACATATGTATACTTTAATTTAAAAGAACTCCTTGCCCTCCTCCTCTTTGTCACTGTTCATCTCGCCCCATGCACCAGCCAAATGGTGTACCAGGCTGTGCAGCTAACACTTGCATAATAACTTAAGATCTCACAACCCCTCTATTTATCAGGCAACAATATTACCAAAAATAACCTCACGCATAACTAAAGAGAGGAAACGAGGTGGGGGAGAATATGTTTGGAAATGTACAATGAGGAGCCGGGGAACAGCTCTAACTTTCTGAAGTCACATCTTTGGGACATTTGGAGTAACCAAGGGTCCGTCGGGCCGTCACGCAGGAGGCTGCGGAACTTGGATGGAGGCCAAGAGTGGGGAGATGTACAGGGTTTCAGTGCTACGATGATCAGCGTGTGGCACGTCGCAGCAGCAGCTATGTCAGAGAGACGCAGAAAGAGAGGTGAGTATCCCAGTGTTGGAACCTACTTGCTGAAAGGAAGCCGCAGGCACCCTCCAGAGCCTGGGGCCCCACTCAGCTCAAAGAACGCGAAAGTCTCCTTCTTGTTCACACTGTTTAGTTTGCCAAGGTTGACCTTGAATGCCTGCCGTCCCCCACAGAGCTTCCCAAAGTCAGCAGAGTTAGCATAAATGGCCACTTGGGCGGGGGAAGGAGGGGGGATGTGCTTCCTCCATACAGTCCAAGGGACAAGTGGCAACGGGTAGAGGAGCTTTTTGGAACCCGCTCCCCCCCAGCCTTCGGGGTTGCAGAATATCATGGGTACTGATGAACTAATGAACTGCAACAATATGTCGCGCGTGGCTTTTATGCAGGCCGTTCTGTGAAGATGCGGAACAGTGGGGCCCGCAGTGTGGCACTGCCTCTTCCAGGTACAGCTTCAATGATTTTTATCTCGGCTTGGAACACAAAGTGTGTTCTGATACTAATACTGATAAAAGCATAAAGGCTGACGCCATCTGCCATGGCAACTATCAAGATGGCAGATGCTTTTCATCAGCTTTATCTGAACTTTGCATTAATGGGAATTCAGAGACTGTGGGTGCGTTTTCAAAAAAAAAAAAAAGGACATTAAAATGATAGCACTCCTCTGAATAGAACCAATTCATCAAATATCAACCTATTCTCACCGCCTTTATTTCTCCTGCAAGAAAAATAAGGGGGGAAGAATCTTGCTCAGTTTGTGTTGTTGTTGTTGTTTGTTTGGGGGTTTTGTATGTGCCAAGCTCATTGGCCTATGGCTTTGTCCAGACCACTCTCAAGGGCCCCGACCCTGGGAAATTTGTGAGGGTGGGGCTGTCACCTCCTCCACACTCCAGCAAATAGGTTTTCAGTGTGCAGTCTCTGAGCAGGGGACACACAACAAAATAGTGTGTGAGTGTGTTGTGAGTGTTCAGACCCTACCACAAGTAACAATAGAGGCATTTTTCTTTTTCCTTTCTTTTTAAGTTTATTTATTTATTTTGAGAGAGAAAGAGAGTACCAGTGTGGGAGGGGAAGAGAGAGAGGGAGTGGAAAGGATCCCAAACAGACTTTACACTGTCAGCATGGAGCCCGATGCAGGGCTTGAACTCACGAACTATGAGATCATAACCTGAGCTGAGGTTAAGAGCCAGATGCTTAACTAATGGAACCACCCAGGTGCCCAAGGCATTTTTCAAAGAAGAAAAGGAGTAGGAAGAGGAGGAGGGGGAGGAAGAGGAGGAGAGGAAGCAGAAGGAGATTGAGAGAAAGAAAGAGAGAATAAAGCATGTTTCAATAGGACTGTCTGGAGGCAGGATACATATTTGAAGTTTACACTTTATAGTAGGCACACCTCTCTGTCATTCATTAGCCAGAGAAGAACAGGACGACTCACTATATCCAGAAAAGATGCTGATAATTTCAGCCCATGGGCTTAGTTGTGTTGGCTAGGAAAGCCGGACAGGATGTATAAACACACGGCGGTAAGAGCAGGGTGTGTACACGATACTGTTTTGTTTCTCTCACTTACCATATATTATTTTCCACAGGATGTTTTCCTCCTTTTTCAGATGTTAATTAAGTTTATTTTTTTAATCTATCTATCTATATATAAATGCCTTGATATGAGAAAGTTTATTCAGGCTTTTCCTATAAGTAAAATAGACGTAATTTCAAATAATATTTTTTATTATTTCCATATTTTTATTTCTCTGCCTTCTGTGTATATATACAGAAAACATAGAAATAAATATATATAAAGCATAAAAATATGTATGTGTAAGTCACACACACAGTTGACCATTTATGTTTACATACATACAGTTGCATGTAGCACTGTAATAAAATCAACAGGACCATGTAAATTAGAAAGGTGCAAACACATGACCTATAAAAACCTTTAAAGTAAAGATCTTTAGGGCTACACAAAGGACTACCAGAAATTGGAGAGAGCCCTTGGAAAACAATTTTTTCACCCTGAAAAGGGGAAAAGAGGAAAATCAAAACCAAAGAAGATGAACAGTAAAAACTAAAAGAGCAACACCATAGAGGGGCCATGAGCTCTTTCATGAAACCTGAGCTGGACCACTGACCCCCATCTGACTCAGGGCTCAGGAAGATAGTGCCGAGAGCATGGCAAGCCTGCCCAGTTAGACAGAATAATTCAACTGCAGCCGGTCACACAAAGAGAGTTCTGTGAGAACTCTTGTCCTCTCAATCGTGACCAGGTTGATGGTGGGTTTTCTCCCAACATGATCACAGGAATATTTTCCCCCAGAATCTCCCCATTCAAGATTTACTCTCAGAGATGTTTCCAATTCTTTTATGGAAGGAAGGAAGGAAGGAAGGAAGGAAGGAAGGAAGGAAAGAAGGGAGGAAGGGAGGGAGGGAAATGGGAAGGAAGGAAAGGGGGAAGGAAGGGGGGGAGGGAGGAAGGAGGGAGGAAGGAGGCAGGGAAGGAAAGACAGCCCGTGCAAGAGTGAGGGTATCTGCTGGTGTGCTCTGCACCGAATCCCATGCAGCATTACAGGGTGAAAGTCCGTGCCCCATGAAGAGGTGGTGAAAAGAGTTTTGCTTTAATTTTTGGTCTCCCCAGCTCTCTACTTTTCAAACAAAAAGAAGGGTGGGCTATATTCAAGAAACAAACAATTGCATTTCAAACACCTTCATATGTCCATCAATGTCTCATTTAGTCATTTACAACTTCCCTCAGCTCCCTCCGCAGATTCTCAGTACAAGGCATTATTTCAGAGGGGAAAAAACGTGCAAACTCCATACTACTCATAAGGAAAAACGTTTTAAGGGATCATTTTGTTATAATAAATGAATACCTAGCCACTTAGTCCTAACAACCCAATTAAGTACTAAATAAACAAGTTTATGTTTAGAAAGGAGACCAAAAAAGGTAGTCATATAAAAGGAAATGCTATTACACACCAGGAGCAAATCTGTAGCAATAGTATATAAATACAAATCTTATCAGAATAAGATGGCTTAAAGGCAGGCTGAAAGGATAGAATAATGAAGGACAGTCTCACAAAGTGTCTTAAGTAGCAGGAAGTATCAGGAGAACAGGGTTCCAGTGGCTTCCACTCTCCCTGCTCATTCTCGTACAAGTCAATTATGTTCTCCAATCCTTGAAGTCTCTTTATAAAGTGGGGGTGAATTTTAGTTTTTTGCATGCTCTTAAAACAAAATACAAAACACTGATGTGGTGTCCAACGTAGAAGTGCCAACTTTTTTGTTTTATCCAAAAAGGACGACAGAAATTGCCACATTTATAGCCAGCATTTCATATGAGATAGGAAATTTTAAACCCCTAAATAAGAAGATATCGTATCAAATAAGGAACAATCATCTGATTTGAAGAAACTTACTCTTAGGGAGTCCTCAGCACGTGACCCCGATTTTGCTCATTGCATCATAAGCCAGCAGAACCTTTGTTCCAAGCTTGTCCGCATGCATGTGTGGGCATTTGAGAATCACTGGAAGTGATGGTCCTTTTCTACCGCAAACAACTCTGTGATTCTCTTCTGACCTCTCACCTCCCGGTGAAATACCATCCAACCAACTTGAGCCCTAATGCTTTGCTGATGAACAGTAATAGCTATGTGATACTACCATACAAGGCAGCCGTGAGACGGAAACAAATAAAAGGTAGCATTTTCATTTGTATAATAAACAGATCTCTGAAAATGTCATATAAACTAATTTTTTGGTAGAAGACAATATTTTAAAGGTACCACGGGAAATTTTTTATCCAAACTGATCCTACAGAAAACTTTTCTTTAAAAAGGAAGAGTGATATTTATAAAGCAAAGAATAACCTATTAATATGTCTTCAGTGTAAATCTGTGTTTTTATATATTTTATATACTGGAGTTACTTAACCAGGGTCCACATGGATGATTAAAGATAACCTGATAAAGGCCAGTTCAGTACTATGAACTTATTTACAGTGAGGGTCTAATTATAGTTCCCATGAGCAGACACCTCTACTATTATTCCAAATAAGTATTTGTAAGTATTCCAAATAAGTATTCCAATATAAGTATTCCAAACACTGGGAAAAGCACAGGACTCAGAACAATAAAATAATAGCTAATATACTTTAAGTACATATTATGTATCAGATGCTGTATATGTGTCATCTCACTGAATCTTCAAAATACTCCTATGAAATAGATTATGTTATTATCCCCACTTTACAGATGATTAAGTTGAGGCACAGAGAGTAAACAACTATCTTGGGCTTAGGCATCTAGGAAGTGGTAGGACCAGGATGGAAAACCAGAGTCTGACTCCAGACAGGTGCTCTTACCCGTTCTGTTCTCCACCTGTGAAGAGTTACTGTGACCCCACATAGAAGGGTGGCTACATATGGATCAGTGGCGGAAGATTTCCCTGGAAATGCTTTCACGAGGGCACCATCACTATTAATCAGCAGCCCGCATGGGGTGGGAAAGATAGCACTGTAATTGCATTTACCTGCCTTTCCCAATTGGTTGAGCTCGGTTAGTGGTCCTCAAATGCAGTATGAAAAATCCCCCAAGGTATTTGCTAAAAATGCCAATATCCAGACCCCATCAACAGAATTTTGGATTTTCTCTGGTTTAGGTGAGTGGAAATGGTCTGTAATAATTTCATGAACCAATGAAGTCTCACATCTGATTCTTAGGCCTCCCTTTGCCACCATGGTAATGAATGGGATTCCAGAACATCAGAACCTGAAGCCATGCATTGAACTAGCTAATTTCTAAAAAACACCCCTGGGTTCTTTCAATGGAAGTGTTCTTTTGACCTGACTTAGAAACACCCTGAATCAGATGATGTCTAAGTTTCATTCTAGTTCCAGCTCTTTGAATTTATCCCCATAAGTAAAGTCTCAACCTTAAATTCTCTATAATTATCATAATAGCAGGGTTTGCCTATGTACTATTAATAGAGTGATCTGCAAACACTGACAGAGAATAAGATAGAACTAGCTCTCATCTCTCTCTCTCTCTCTTTCATTCATTCATTCATTCATTCATCATATATGTATTGCTCAATTGATATGTCAATTAATGAACTAAGTGCTGGGAATTCAACAATGAATATAACTGTTGCCATTCTTGCCCCTATGGACCTGACAGTCTAAAAAGAAGTAGCTGTATTAAAGAGTTGTTAGACATCTTATAAGCATTATAAAGAATCAGTACAGGTTGCAGAGGAGCACATAGGAGGGAGACGTGTCTATATCAATCCGGTTAGGTTAGGATATGCTGTTAGTAACAAAAAAAGCACCAAAACTCAACACAACAAAAGGTTCATTCTTACCTGTGTCCCATATTCAGCATATGGGTTTGTACTGCACATGGTCATACAGAGGTTCAGACTGAAGGAGATTCTACCATCTAGGGTGTTCTGTATCTCCACAGAGAAGGACGAGAGCGGCGGGGGGAATCAGCCATGAGCTTTCCCTGTTCATGGAATTGCTATGCGCCTCTTCCATTCTCCCTTCACTGGCCAGCAAAAAGCGACATGACTCTGCCTAACTATGAGGGGGCTAGGAAATAGAGAGGAGCAGCCAGAATGTTTGGAAAGCAATATTACGAGTCTCTGTCCAATAATGGAGTCTGGGACAGAGGAGTAAGAGGAGTGTCCCCTGAATAAGTGAAGTTTAGATTGAGACTTGAAGGTCAGGTGAAGGGGAGCGATGGTAACAGCAATGGGGGAAGGAGATTAGAGAAAAGGGTGCTGCCGACAGAAGGAAACATACATGTGAAGTCCCGGCAGCAAGAGAGAGCATGGCAGGTGTGAGGAACTGAAAGCCTGCAAAATGGCTGGACACTAGAGATTAAAGCAGACTCTAAGGAGTGTGTGTTGTTTGTTGTTTGAAGCTAAGACAGACAGGAAGTCATTGAAAATGCATTTATTTTAGGGGTGCCTGGGTGGCTTAGCCCGTGAAGCATCTGACTCTTGATGCCAACTCAGGTCATGATCTCACGGTTTGGGAGTTTGAGCCCAACCTCGGGCTTTGCACCAACAGTATGAGCCTGCTTGGGATTCTCTCTCTCAAAATAAGTAAATAAAACAGTTGTTTTTAAAAAGAAAGAAAATTCATTTATGTTAATAATAATTTTGGATAATCAAGTCATCAATTTCAGTTGCTAGTAATGTCAGAGTTAAAGTAACTATGAATGGTATCTATTTTGAAAAGAAGGTTAGAGGGAAGCCGTCGTAAGATGTTCCTGGAAGCAAAATATCACTCCTTATTCATATTGCCTAATGGGATCAACCAAGTGATAATCTGTTAATTTCCAAACACTAATCCTTAAAACAGTGGTTTTTCTATCTTGGCTGCCCACTAGAATCCCCTGGGAAGCCTTTAAGAATCCCAAAGCTCAATTAAGGCAGAATTTCTGGGTGTGGGACCCAGGCATCAATAGTTTTAAAACTCCCCAGGTGATTCCAATGCGCAGCCAAGGCTGAGGAGGACAGCTCTCCAGGCTTTCGGGAACACTGACTCTCAGCTGGATACTGAAGTGTGAGAAGGTGTGTGGGAGTAACCTGGGGACTTTTTGGAACTATCCCTCACTCAGATTGTGGTAAGCCTCTCCCCTTTGAGGAGGACGTACCCACTGGGAGACAAGCACAGCAGGGAGGGGAAGGCTGTGTTTTTAATGGGATTGTTATATCTCTCTCAGATGTGTTAGAGCTATAAAAGAGTTGAGAACAACTGATCTGGAGTGTCACTGTCAAACAGAACTTTCTGTGATGAAGGAAATGTTCTATAATCTATGTTGTCCAATATAGTTGCCATCTCCCACATGTAAGAATTGAGCACTTAAAATGAGACTAAACCGATTTGGGAACTGACTTTTTTAAATTTTATGCTTATTGTAATTGATTTAAGTTGGACTAGACATAACCAAATGCACGTAGCAGCTAGTAAACTGCACAGCACAGATTAGAGCCTTACACTGTAACGGTTGTCTTAACAACACCTAACAAGCCCACACATGCATGTCTGTTGCTTAAGAATATTGCATTTATGATCCGTCATTTTTCTATAGAAAATTCCATCTTTCAGTCAAGGTGTGTGGGCAAAGAGTTTGGATGGTTTGTCCTGTTAAATTCACTTCCTCATGTAAACCAGCAATTACTTCCTTGTGATATTCACACAATAGTGAGCTACCTGAAAGCTGTAGCTTTCAGGTCTGGGACCAGCTCTCTGGTCTAGGACCATGAACTCAAATATCTAAGGGAGGTAAGCAGGTAAAATAAATGAGAAGAGCTTGGTATTTGCATATTGCATGCAGAGAAATAGTGTTCTTTTCACAAAGAAGTATGCTCTCTGCTGTTTTTTCTGGAAATATGAGCCTCTCTGTTTTGCTATTCTGTTCCCATCCCCTTTCCTAGCCTACTGTAGACTTAGCCCCTCATATACAGAACTCAAAAGGAAAGAAAACTTCAAAGGTCAGGGACCCTGAAGTAGGAGTGGTTGGTAATGGCCACGTCAGAGACATACTAGCAGGATAGAATTTTAAGGCTGAAGGAGACCTTTGAGGTCAGCAAATCTAAGGGCCTTGGGAAAGGTCTATCTTTATCGTGCTATAGTGTTTTCCTCTCTAAAATGGGACTATTTATCTCTTTACCATACTCACCTGCAGTCATAGGACTAGTTAGTGCCAGATCCAAAGCTAGAACCTAAGTAGCTCTGCGAGCTTCCTTTCCATTAAACACTTAACCAAGCTTCTTGCAATAAACTGATGAAATCAGATCTGTGGACGTGCTTTGCAAGTTGTAAATTTCTATACTCCTATCTATTGCTATTGTTACTACTTATCTAAACACACACAAAGCCATAGCATGTTCAATTTCAGGGTGTTTCTCATTATAACTTAGTTCTTCCAAACTCTACCAGCTTGTAACTATCATGTAAGTTTCTCACATCTGTTAGGAATTGTTTTTAACTGCTAAGAACAGAAACTAGATATAAGTGTGGCTTTGGAGTGAGATTATTATTTGCTCACAAAAATGAAATCTATACTCTGGGACTCGTAGGGAAGCCACCATCATACTGTTAGTGCAGTCAACAACTGAGTAATCTCCAAGAGCAAATTTGGGTTTTCCAGTTTAAGGCAAAAAACAGTTTGGGATTTTTAGATGGCAATTTTTCTGATTTTGGAAAAAGTCCTATGATCCTGTCTCTCTGCCTACCATGGGAAGTTATGGGAATTTCTGCTTTCTGAACACATTTCCATAAAGTGATGATTTAGGGTAACCGAGAAAGATTATACCATGTCCCATGAACAATATAACCATAATCCAACCATTTATATACAATCCAATGTCACTGCCTATAAATCTTTTATAATATTTCTAGTTACCTGATGATAGGTTTCTGGAAGTGGAAATACAGGCTGTAGACATGTATCAGCAAAATGCCTTTAGAAAGTTTGGAACCACTTCTGGTATTACTAGTAGGGTATGAAAATTTTTCTCACCATAAAATCACCAAGGTTGGGAATATTCTACCCTTTTTCCCTCAAAGATAGGGAGGGAAGGAAGGAGAGAGATGCAAAATTTGGCACTGACATGTTGTTTTATTTTTCACCCTTTGAATCATGAGTGAGCAGCCATGAAATGTAGTTTGATGCATGTGATCACATTATAATGAAGGTTGCCATAAAATAACCCCATAAAATGGCAGTGATTGATAAGACAAGAAAATCATTGAAATCAAGAATGTTCATCAAAAGACAATCTGGTATAAAGAGGGAGCGTCTTAAATTTGTGTGTTTTCCAAAATTTTGTCATCTTATTTTGATACTCTCATCTTTCTCTCTCACTCTCCACATACACATACACAATCTTTTAGGAATCATTGGATAAAATCTTAAGCTGTTCTTATCCAGATATTTCAAGTAGTTTCAGATTAACTAAAATAAAAATCAAGAAAGTACTAACCAAACCATTGCAAATCATTAGAATTTATCTGATTTTTGAGATCAAATTGGGAGATTAGTTGACTGTAGTTGATAAAACTGCTCCAAATCCCCAGTTGCTTTGGCACTTCTGGAATGAATATACATGTCTAAAATGAATACAGCTATTTCCAACATGGAGGCTTTGAAAAAATATCTACATTTTACCATTATTACATGAATATATTCAAAAGAAGCGTAGGATTGGTATAAAGGTTTGTGATTGGGTGAAGTTATTTAAGCAAAACGTTTAGGAGAAATTGAACTTTAATCAGAATGTTTAAAATGGAGAAATGAGATTTGGAAAATGTTGGGAAGGCATTAAAACATAAATGTGAACGGCCCCTGGATGGCTCAGTCAGTTCAGTGTCCAACTTTACCTCAGGTCATGATCTCATGGTTCATGGGTTTGAGCCCAACCTCAGGCTCTGTGCTGACAACTCGAAGCCTGGAGCCTGCTTCTGATTCTGTGTCTCCTCTCTCTGTCCCTTCCCCACTCATGCTCACTCTCTCTCTCTCTCTCTCTCTCTCTCTCTCCCTTTCACAAAAATAAACATTAAAAAATAAAATTAAATAAAACATAAATTTGACATTACTGGGGATGGGGAGAAGAGGATAAATATGTGAAAGAGGGCCAAACCTAGCAGAGGTAGGTGGTTGACAAGGAGGCAGAAATATGGCATACGATCACTTCAAACAGGCAAATCCAGTTCAAGTTGCTGGAGGCCTTCAATGGCAAGAGTGGAAGATTTATTTGAGTAGAGCCCTGAAGGACCAAGACAGGATTAAGTCACTGGGTATCATGATCCCAGTGCCAGTCATGAGAAATAATTTTGACAGCCATGTGCAGAATAATTTGGAGTGGACAGATACAGTGTGTCAGAGTCAAGAAAGAAGAATGTTCTGGTAATCCAAGAAGTAAACCAGAAACTGGATGCAGTAGAGACTTAGGAAAGATTTGGAAGACTCCAGGTACAGCAGAAAAGGGCACAGGAAATATCACAGCAGCTCATAGAACAGGTCTGTTAGGAGCGGTGTTCTTTTTTAGCAACGGCACGCGCACCAACATGGCAGTCGTCTTCTTTGAGCATGGATATTGCTTCCTTTACACCCAGAAAACTTTAGCAATTTGCCTCCTACTTCCTCTCATGAGTTCATTAGAGCTCTCTCATGTCTGAATGTCTCCAAACACTTCTCGAGTCTATCTATATCTTTAGCAGGCGTGGTTTCTTAGTGTAAGCAGTTGCCTTCCACAGGTGACTATTTGTGACAAAGGACAGATAGGAAGGAACCAAAGATCACCCTGAAGCTGGGGGCTGAATGGGTCATTGGATAATAAAGATCGCAAAGGAAGAAAAAGCAGTAGGGAAAATTCCAGCAGCTGAAGAATAGGACATGGATTCGTGGCTGCACAGGCACAGAATGCAGGTCAACAACAATTACTGTGTTATAATGGAGGGGCTGGAGGAGAGTCCCCATTTGGAATGCAGTGAGAGCCGTCCTACAAGACGGATCGCATTAATATGAAAAGAATATTATTGAAATCAAGAAGGTACAACAGAGGGCAACCAGAATGATACAAGGACTCAAGGACCTTAATTATTTACAAAGGTGGAAACATAGTTGCTCTACTTTCCTCTGTTAAAAAAGAAAGAAAGAAAGAAAGAAAGAAAGAAAGAAAGAAAGAAAGAAAGAAAGAAAGAAAGAAAGAAAGAAAGAAAGAAAGAAAGAAAGAACAGAAAATGTACAAGGAATTCACCAAGAATGTCCTCAATTTCCAAGGTAGCAGAATAGGGGGAGATTTGCAGGGACTTACTGCCAAAGAGAAAGAAAAAAGGAGGGCTGTGTACTTAAGCCCAGAAAGAACATGGTATTAAATAAGTTTTAGTGGGATTTCTTTACAAAAACAGGGGTAAATTTACAGTGCAAACTATGTGTGTACTGTACATATGCATATGCGTATTTATACAAATACTATATATTTTAAGGAGATAAGCATTACAAAGGAAAGTAATTATGGGGTGGCACAATTGCAGCCTCAACTAGACTTACAGGGATTTCCTGCTCTAAAATTTCCTGTGTTCCATAACCGTTCCATGTAATTTTCAATGTTTTGAGTACCCATTGGCAATACAGACCAAACACTAAAACAATCTAGAATGATATTCAAGTGAAACTTACAGGAAAATAAATCTGATCTTGAGCTGTCAAATCACCACTTAAAATACAGTATATCGATATGCACACCCAGAAGACTCTAGACATGCCTTCTGAGGAATAAACCACAGAAAAACTGAAAATCCATTTTACCCCAGCCAACAGGTACCAAACCCACACCAAACTCACAGGACTCTGATAGTTTCTATGTATATTTTGACTACTGTTACAAAGCAACAATATTTGTTAAATTCCTATCATACACTCTGCAATCTATTTTGCAAGTGAAAGCAGAAATGTAAGGACTGGCCCTATTTCCAATAAGTTACTATTTAGCTTTTCTTTTTCAAAGTTGTATCCCCAGGACTGAGCGCTGTGCCTAGTACTTGCTAGGTGCTCAATAAATCAGGAATAATAAGGGAATATCATCAGCTATTGTTTATGGAGAATCCATTAAGAGCCAGGGTTTTTGGATACATTCTGACATTTAATCTTCAGGAAAACTCTGTGAGGTAGGTAGTTTGATCCCTATTTTATGAGGGCACAGAGAGGCTAAGTACATTACCTAAGGGCACACAGCCTGCAGGTAGCAGAGACAAGACACAAGCTCAGACTTGTACATTTCCCTCTAAGCCACAGTATGTCCTTTGATCTAGTTGTGAAAACAAGATAAATGCATCTGAAATAATAGTAAGTGATGCAAAATGGAAAACCCTTAAGAGCTAGCAGGTATGGCCCAGACTTCACGTGTTAGATTCAGAGCAGATGCAGCCTAGAGTGGTCAGGACTTCTTAGAAACGGGATCATGGAATGGGCCCTGAATGATGAGAGGATCTGAGGGAAAGCTCACCCCCAAACTGGCTGTGTAGTTAGCTAGTTGCGAAGGTTAATGGTTGTCAAACCTCGCCAAGCAAGTCTGAATTAGCATTGAAAAGAATCAAAGATGTAGAAAACTGGTATGCACATTTCCCTCATGATAATCTCTTTGTGATGGGCAGAGGGACAAATGTTTAAAAACTGCCTGGGTGGCTCAGCCAGTTAAGCATCAGACTTTGGTTCAGGTCATGATCTCACCATTCATGAGTCTGAGCCCCACATCAGGCTCTGTGCCGACAGCTCAGAGCCTGGAGTCTGCTTCAGATTGTGTGTATATCTGTCTGTCTGTCTGTCTGTCTCTCTGTCTGCCTCTTCCCCATTTGTGCTTTGTCTCTCTTTCTCTCTCAAAAATAAATAAACATTCAAAAAAATTTTTTAATACTGACTCTGGCCTCCTAAATTTTTGAGGAAAGGTTGGTATAGCTTGCAATACAGAGAAGGCAACATTTTTATACTACTCCTTTCTATTTCTGCATAAGATTTGGACTCAGCCACATTAAAGGAGTGGAAATTTCAAAATTTATAGCAGTGCTTTGTGCTGCTTAAGCTATGCTGTCCCAGACAGTAGCCACTGGTCATATATATCTTTGGAGCATTTGAAATATGGGTGGCCCAACTGGGATGTGTAAATGTAAAATCCACACCAATTTTTTATGAAAAATTAAGGAATGTAAAATATTCCATTATTATTATTATTATTATTATTATTTCTGACAGAGACAGCATGAGCAGGGGAGGGTCAGAGAGAGAGGGAGACACAGAATCTGAAGCAGACTCCAGGCTCTGAGCTAGCTGTCAGCACAGAGCCCGACGCGGGGCTCGAATCCACGAACCGTGAGATCATGACCTGAGCCGAAGTCGGAACTGAGCCACTCAGGCACCCCATATTCCATTATTTTTATATTGGTTACATACTGATAATAGTTTGCATGTATAACTGTGATACATTATTATCATCAATTTCACGTTTCTTTTTTCTGTGTTATTGTGGCCACTAAAAATATTTACATTACCTATGTGGCTTGCGTTATATTTCTATTAGTTATACGTTAGTTTGCTAGAGTTGCCATAGCAAAGTATGACAGACGGGATAGATTAAACGGCAGGAATTTATTTTCTTAGAATCCTTGAGGCCAGAAGATCAAGATCAAGGTGTCGGCAGGACTGGTTTCTTCTGAGGCTTCAGTCATTGGCAGGTAGATGGCTCTTCTTGTATCTTCACATGGCCTTCTCTGTGTGTGTGTGTGTGTGTGTCCTAATCTCTTCTTACGAGGACACTGTATGGATTAAGGCTCACCCTAATGAACTCATTTAACCTTCATCACCTCCTTAAAGGCCCCCACTCCAAATACGGTCACATCTTAAGGTACTGGGGTTAGGGTTTCCAGGTAGGAGTTCTGGAGCAACACAGTTCAGCTCGTCACAGGTCAACACCATGCTAGAAGGAAGAGGAGGGGAGAAGATGGTTTTGGTTGAGGATGTTTTAAACGTGTTTTGATGCTGGCCTGAGGCAGGAGGCAAGGGGCGCAGAATTCCTCACTGGGCTTAAGAAAAGAGGAAGCCAGGGCAAAGACAAAGAGTAGAAAGGCTAGGTTGAGAAATGTGAATGAGTGCAGAAATCGGCAAGTGGGAGAAATGATCGATACGGTCACTGGAGATCAGAAATTTAAGAAAAGGAAAGTTGCTCTTACTTGACACATCCCCAAAAGCAAGGGAATCAAGAGCAAAAATAAATGATTGGGACCTCATCAAGATTAAAAGCTTCTGCACAGCCAAGGAAACAACCCAGAAAATTAATAGGCAACCAACGGAATGGGAAAAGATAGTTGCAAATGACATATCAGATAAAGGGTTAATATCCAGAATCTATAAGGAACTCACCAAACTACACACCTGAAAAACAAACAACCCAGTGAAGAAANCCAGTGGTACATTCTGTGTAGCAAGAATTCCAAGACAAATTTAGGAATAAGAATGTCATCTAAGGTTTACTATGTGTCTGTTTTGCTGGGGCTGCTGCCGAGGCAGCCTTTTTATGACCAGCAACATTGTAGCTACTGTTCCATCAGCTCTAGCTGCAAAGCACGCAACTGCCTTGTGCAAAAAAAAACAAAGCAAGAGGGATAGTATGGGACAGAAATGAAGGAGCCCCCACAGAAGGCAGGCTATGAAAGAAATCCAGAATCCAGTTGCTGAAAGGAACTGGAGAAGTAGAAGAAAGGAGAGTCGGTTGAGATTCTCCATCAGTGTTGCTGGAGAGGTGGCGGGGGAGGGTGGAGTTCAAGGTCTCCTACCATGTGGGAAATGAGGGCTTGAACCCACCTCATTTCACTATTAAAGAGAGTACAAGGCCATAAGGCTGGAGTATTGGGGGCTGCCCTGATACCTGGATTTTGAATCCTGCCTGAGTAAAATTCCCACTTGTAGATGATTTTCTACATCACTTCATTTAAACACGTCATCTTATTTGATTTTCAAAACAAACATGTGAAGCAGACAACTATACCATACCACTTACCATTCCCATTTTATGGGTGAGAAAACGGAGGCTCAGAGGATTTGCATGATTTTTGGAACTAAAATACCAGACATATTCGGCGCAATTGCAGCTCCCCCACAGCTCTCTGCCATCCTCACCACAAACAGTGCGCGTGTGCACACATACACACACACTCACACACACACACCTGCTCATGTGTGTGGTCACAATCTCTCCCAATCCATTGCCTGCCCCCTCGTAAATTCATGTATTAACTGACTCTAAACACTTCGGGTGGGGTAGCAAAATGCATGCCGGGAAATTATCCCAGAAGTTCACGTCAAAATGAGCAATATATTTTAAAATTACCAGTTATATGTGTCTTGCAGGTATTTTACCAGAGCTATGGCCTAAACTGGGTAAAAATATCTCTGCACCTCAGATCTGTTGTCTTTTTTATGTGGTTTTTGCCCTGGGCAAGGATCAGAAAAAGAGGATTCACTGGTTTAACATGTATCAAGAGGCAAAGAGGATACCTTAAACTTTTTCTCCTTCTGTCATGGAAATGAAAACACATAAAGTGGGGAAAAGGGGACTTTTCACTCAACTAAGCATAGTTCTCTTTATTCGATAGACACAACTTTCGTCCCAGTGTGACTTGTCCATAAATCCCTTCCCTGATCCCAGCAATGGTGCCCCAAATGGTGTGTGTCAGTGGTGTAGGACTCTAACTTACCTTAAGGTCCTTTTATAGGTGGTTGTTTGATTTTCCTGTAATCAAACAGGAATTTTCGGGGCACCTGGATGGCTCAGTCGGCTGAGTGACTTTAGCTCAGGTCATGATCTCACAGCTGGTGAGTTCCAGCCCCACAGCAGGCTCTGTGCTGACAGCTCAGAGCCTGGAGCCTCCTTCGGATTCTCGGTCTCCCACTGTTTGCCCCTCCCCTGCTTGCACTTTCTCTTGCGTGTGCACGCTCTCTCTCTCTCCTTCTCTCTCTCTCTCTCTCTCATTCTCTCTCTCTCTCAAAAATAATTTTTAAAAACCATTTAACAAAAACAGTTATTTTGATTATGGGACAAAACAATATGTCCCAAAATATGGGACGTTTCTGAAGAGTCCCCAAGTCACCTCACTCTACTGCTTGCTACTGTCTGATCTGCAGACCCCCAGCATCAGCTTGTCTGGAGCGAACTTGTCTGGAATGCAGGTTCTCAGGTCCCATGTTAGATTTACTGATTCGGAATTGACTCTTGAAAGCCTCTGCAACTGACATCCTTAGAAGTATAAGAGGCGCTGCTCTAGCCAATTCTCAGATACAGCACCTAAATCCCGACAAAGCAGAACTCTAAGCCCCAGCTACAGTGACACTGTGGGTTGAAATCACAGGCAGACTGTTCAGTAAGAACTTCACAAGCCAGAGAGCAAACCACAAAGTTGGGTGGGGGATCATGGCAGTCTGGAGCACAGCACCTATTCCTACTTCAAGTGATGGCTGAAATTCCACAGTAGGCTCCCAAGCTATTATTCATCAGGGACGGTCCCCACATAACCAAACAGATTGCCTAGCACTGCAGCCCAAAGCCAGAGGCCTGAGACTGGGCATTATTGCTCGGTGGGGAGAAGTGTGAGAAAGGGTATGGGGGTCTCAGAATAGGGGCAGGAGTGAGGGCTGGGGCAGAAACAGGACAAGAGAAAAATGCAGCTTACATGTGCTGGGCAACCAAGAATGAGACACAACCCTTTAGAAAGAGGAGACACGGACAAAGCAGGAAGGGGTAACGGTGCCTTTCTGAGGCTGACTGAATCACAGGACCCCCTAAGTCTAGATGACAGCACTCCCTGAAGAATAAAGGGCTTTCTTGGCTTTCCTAGAGGAGATGGCAGAGCGCACGACATGAGTCACCAGCCCACCCTGCAAAATCCTGCCGTTTCCTGACAGCTTTTAGGGCCGAGGACTCGCCCTCAGGCCATGAGTCCCATCAACATTTACATGCCAATTGCAAAGTGGCAAGTGTAGGAGGAAAAGAGCCAAGTGTCTGATACACTTCAAAAATAATCATCATCATCATCATCTAAAGGTCTTTAACCTGTTAACGATGCATTGACAAACCCTGGGTTTGCCGTTATTGGAAGAAATGATGCTGGGGCCAGAACTGAGACTGCAGATTGATTGATTTTTTTAATTTAATATTTGTTCATGGGGAGGCTGGCTTTTTTATTGTGGCGGCACCTGCTAGTGCCATTATAGTTACAAGGCCTGTTGGAGAGGCTTTATGGTGAAGGCTTATTTCGATTATAAATACTGGTTGGGGCCGGTGGTTAATATCCCTACAGTTTCCTGTTATACTGGGCTCAATCAAATCTGGCCCATATTGTTAAATCACACACATCATCTCTGTATACAGAAATTTTTAAATAAATGGTAAGCCAAGATCAACATCATTAATTACGTTGTGAAGGAAAGATTACCCAAGTCATTCCTTAATTTAATCACAAACTTCGGCTCAAGAATGTGAACAAACAAGTTCCTTAAAGCGCGTTTTGAACTCAACTCAGTATAAAGGCTCAATTATTAAAAAACTATATTATAAAAATATATACATTTGATTGCTATAAAAGCACTCATCTCAAGCAAGCAACTTAGCACATGGATTTCCTTTCATTTGCTCAAAGACAGAAAAAGAATATTAATCACACAGTTCATTGTTCTATCAGCCAAGAAGCTATTTTGTGCTTAACAATCACACCATTTCTCTCACAAATTCCCAAACTCAAGTACACACTGTAAAATATTTATCCATGCAACTTGATATTAAATGTAAATTCTATTCTCCAAATCAAGACCTCAGAATGGGTTTTGTCTTTGGAAGGTGAGGTTTCCCTCATGTACTGAGAGGCTGCAAGCATAGGCATGAAGTGAGATACTCTTGGACTCCAGTCCTTTTCTTCATCTCAGCCCCTTCCCAGCTGTGTGACTATGGGCTGGTTAATTAACCTCTCTATGCTTCATATTTTCCCATTAGTCAAACAAGAGTAATAAGGGCGTCTATCATTTTTGTTGTTGGAAAGACTGCAACATGAAAACAGGTAACAGTGTATTCCAGGTCAGGGGTAAGGAAAGTACAAAACGAGCCTGGAATATCCTGGAATGCCAGAAAATATCAACATACTTAAAGAATAATAGAGACACATTGCAATGGGCAGAATAGTGTTCCCCTGATGATGTCCATATCCTAACCCCCAAACCCCTGAATGCATTATCTTACATGGCAAGGGGGAGGGGGAATTGAAGTTTCACACAGAATTAAGATGGCTAATCAACTAACTTTAAAATAAACAGTTTATCCTGATTTTTCCAGGTGGGCTGGCATGTCATCGCAAGGCTCCTTAAAAGGAGGAGACAAAATAGGATCAGAGTCAGAAAGAGACTTGCAGTCCGCCGGCTGTGAAGATGGAGAGATGAGACCCCAAGCCAAGGCATGTGGGCAGCCGCGAGAGGCTGGTAAAGGCAAGAAATGAACCTCTAGAAGGAGTGTGATCCTGAGATACCTTCATTTTAGCCGAGAGAAAACAGTTTCAGAATTCTGCCCTTAAGAGCTGTAAGGTGACAAATTTGTGTTGTTTACCTCACTAAATTCTCGGCAATCCAGCAGTAGGACAGGTCATAGGTCAGGAAAACAGGAACCAGCTCGCCTGCATACCAGGAGAGAATGATAAAGCAACTGTTCACGTTTGGGGAATCTGGGTGAAGAGTATAAGGAAATTCTTTGCACTGAATGAAATTGTCACAGTATGTCTGAAATTATGTCAAAATAAGGTTTTAAAGAAGAGAAAAATAGTTCGCAGAGGACTCTGATCCTCAGCATCCTTCCCCTACTCCAGGCAATGAACTGTCTCTCTCTGACATCAGAAAAGAGATTGGAGTTTCAGTCTCCTCCAAGGCCCTCAGCTGGGAGCACCAGGCAAGCAGAGGGTGGAGGAGAGGCTGGTACTGGAACGCAGAGATTAGGATAAAGTCTCCCTGTGAAAGGGTGGGACCCTTTGCCTAAGCCTCAAACATAAGCAGCCAGTTTGACACCCCCACCCCCATCCAGTGGTAGAAATCTGAATTACTCCTTTCTGGAGAAACTAGCCAGTCCTACAGCAGACATCCATAGAAGGGGTGCCCAGTGAAAGCGTACGACCGCATACTCACTGAAGACCACAATTCGATGAGATTCATAGACACACATTGTGGCCCCCCAAGGATATCCACAGCCCCATCCCTGGAACCTGTGACTTTGTTAGGTTACCTGGCAAAGAGGAATTAAGGCTGCAGATGGAATTATGGTTACTAATTAGCCAACCCTAAAATACAGACATAATGCTGGATTTTCCCTGAGAGCCAATATCATCATAAGAATCCCTTAAAAAAGAAGACAAAGACAAAAGAGGGAAGTCACAGGGAATGTGACCATGAGAAAAGGTGAGTGATAGGATGTGGCTCAGCCTGCTGTTTTCGGTTGGCTTTGAAGGTAGAATTAGAGGCCATGACCCAGGGAATGCAGGCAGCTTCTAGAAACTGGAAATGCCAGAAAAACAGATTCTCCCCTGGGGCTTCTAGAAAGGAAGGCAGCCCTGCCGACACCATGATTCTAGCTCAGTGAGACCATGTTGGACTTCTAACCTGCAGAATCGAAAGGTAATACATTTGTGTTGGCTTAAGACTTACACTTGTGGTAATTCATAAAGGCAGCATGAGGAAACTAAAACCTACATACAGAGCTTCCAATTAGCTTTATGCAGTCTTCATTTTATTTATTTATTTTCTAAAAATTTTTAAAGTTTATTTATTTGTTTTGAGAGAGAGAATGAAGAGGGGTGGGGTGGAGAGAGGGAGAGAATTCCTAGCAGGCTCTACACTGTCAGTGCTAAGTCTGATGTGGGCCTCGAACTCATGAAACTGTGAGCTCAGGACTTGAACCAAAACCAAGAGTCATATGCTTACCTGACTGAACCATCCAGGTACCCATGTAGGGTTCATTTTAAATGTGAATGTGCAACCAAGAGCCACCAGACATTTAAGAAGTGCATCTAACATGAAAGACAGAGATGAAACAAATAAACAGACAACAAAAGAAAAAAACAATGCAGAAGGCAATAATGTTCCCAGAGAAATAAGTGGACATATTGCACCCATGAAACAAGGACAGGGTGCTATTTATTTATTGTATTTATCTAATATTTATATAAAACTCACTATATGCCAGGCAATATACTAAGTGCTCTACAAATATTAAACCATTTAATCATCATAAAAACTCTATGAGTTAGGTTCTGTTATCCTTATTTTACGGATGAAGAAGTCATAGAGAGGTTAAGTAACTTGATCAGGATCACAGAGCAGAGCTGAGTTATGAACACAGAGTCACACAAGAATACTTGGGAATATAAAAATATAATGGTGGCAATTGAAAAAAGTTACAGAAAATGTCGAAATATATGAGGCAATATTTTAGGAAGGAGAAAAATATATAAGGAGATCAAATATAATAAAAAAGATGTAAGAAACCCAGGAAGTTCAATATCCAATTAATAACAATTTCAGAAAATGAAAATGGAGGAAACAGAGTGAAAGAAATTACTAAAGAACTTGTTGGAGAAAATTCTCAAAATAGCAGGACATGAATTTCCAGATTGAAAGGGTCTGTTGAGTGCCCAGCATAATAAGTAAGAAATAATTATTATCAGTGTTATGGGCTGAGTATGACTATCTTCCCAAAATTAATACATTGAAACTTACTTCCTCAATGTGATGGTATTTGGAGGTAAGGTCTTTGGAAAGTGATTATGTAATGAGGATGGGATCCTCATGAATGGGATTCATGCCCCTAAAAGAGACCCCAGAAAAATTCCTCACCCTTTCACCTATGAGAACACTGTAAGAAAGCAGCCATCTATCTATGAACCAGGAGTAGGCTCTCACCAGACACAGAATCTGTGGGAGCCCTGATCTTGGATTTCTTAACCTCTAAAACTGTGAGAAATAAATTTCATTGTTTATAAGATGGCCAGTTTATGGTATTTTGTTATAGCAGCCTGAACGGACTGAAAAATCAAGCCACACTGAAATTTCAGGATAGCACATGTAAAGAAGTCCTCCAAACTTTCTCAGGAGAAATAAAACACATCTTATTCAAAGGATTGGCAAAAATAGTGGCATCATATATCTTAAGGGCAGTATTGAAAGTCAGAAGACAACAAAGCAAAAATGTCAAAATCTCAAAGGAAAATGAGTTCCATACACAGCCAACCCACCATTGAGTGTGAGGTCAAATAAAGACATTTTAAGATATATGAGGTCTCAAAATCTCTACCTCCCGTGCACCTTATCTCAGGGAGCTCATTAGTATATACCCAACAAAACAAGGAAGTAAAACCCAAAAAAGAAAACCTGGTAGATAGGAAATAGGTAGTCCCAAAGATTATGGTGAGAGGAGGTCCCAAATGATCTGTGCAGTGGCCTCAAGAGAAACCCACACATATATGAAGAGGAGGATCAGGGTTCTAGTCTCCCAGAAAAAAACAAAAAATAAAAGTCACTGGTAGACTATCTAATGGGTTTGACTGAGCTTAGAGGAGTGTTAGAGCTTTTAGAGTTTGAAGAAAGAATTTGTGAAGCTAAGTTTTTAAAAAATGAAGCAATTATTAACTCCAAAAAAATCAAAAGTGCCATAAAAACTTCAGCTATAAGTCATATTAAGATCATACTAAAGCAAATGTTGAAAGTGAATTTTTCAAGGCTTGAAATAACTATAATGAAAGGATGGGGAGATGAAAGAGGTACCATTGGAAAGCTAAATCCTCTTCTCCCAAGATAGGAAGTCAATAAATAATATTTTAAAATGGAAATTCAAAATTTTGAAGTATAAGCTTGTCGTTGTAAAATATGGAGTTAAGTAGCAGAAAAAAACAACTGAACTGCTTGAAAGTGATTGTTTCTGAGGAGGGGAACTTCAAAGATGGGGGAGATGGCAGAGCAGGAAAATAGTATTTCATTACAAACCTGGTAGTGCAATTTGACTTCTTTTTTCTCTTTGCCCCCTCTTTCAGTTGGATATACTTTATATAAAAGCATCATCTTGGTAATAAAAATTAACATAGGGGCACCTGGATAGCTCAGTCAGTTAAGCCTCAAACTCTTGATTTCGGCTTAGGTCATGATCTCATGGTTTGTGAGTTCGAGCCTTGCATCGGGCTCTGTGCTGATGGTATGGAGCCTGCTTGGAATTCTCTCTCTCTCCCTCTCTGTTCCTCCCCCACTCGTGCTCACTCCTCTCTCTCTCTCAAAATAAATAAATAGGCTTAAAAAATTTTAATTAAACATAAATGCCTTGAACAGGATCCAGCACACAGTATGTGCTCAATGAATAGCTGATGTTGATATTCATACTGCTGATCTTTGTCAAAGCTGTTAAAACTAGAAGAGGAATCAGTCCATAGTCTGTGCAGCAGCCATAAGGTAAGTTATTTCACACCTTTCCATTTTTCCATTCAAAGACAGAAATGCTCAGTGAATCACACTCTAGATAAGACCAAGATATATGTAAATCTAAAAATGCTCTAAAAATGCCGGGAATCTGTTCTCTAAAAGAAGACCTGAGTATTTTCTATAAGCTGGAATAAAGTTTAGCTAAAGATGCTCCTATTATAGTGTAACAGGATCTTACTTACCACTTCATTTATTACTCAACTCTTCGTTTATGTATTCATTCAAGAACATGGAGCATTTGCTATGTGCCACCACTGTTCTAGAAAAATTTCAAAACAGAGTAAATTCCATACCTTCACAGTACTTATATTCTATTCACAGAAACAAAAAGAGATTCGGAAGATAGAGGCAATGGGATTTGTTGACAGACATGATATAGGTGTGCAAAACAGGAATTAAAATCTCTTCCAAAAATTTTGGCCTAAACAGCTAGAAGGATAAATTGCCATCAGCTCATATGGGGAAAGCTGTGGAAAGAGCAGGTTTGGGTGAGAAGATCAGAATTAAGGTTGGGATTTAAGGTGGAGATGCCTATTACATATCTACATGAAGTGTCAAGGAAGAGCTGAATAGAGGAGTCCAAAGTTCAAAGAAGAGATCTGGACTGGAGATAAAATGTTAGATCATTGGCCTATCAGTCAGGGTGCAGGGCAGCACAGAGAAACTATTCAAAGTATTTGTAGTCAGAAGCTTCCAAAATTATTGAAAGGGGTGAAAGAATATAATTCAGGGACCACCACTGGATGTTCTATTCTGAAGTCCCTTCATCAGAGCTATAATCCAGAAGGCAACACTATGTTACTGCTACCACCATTCTATGTCTTGCACCCATAAAATTGGCAAAAAGATGTGAAACGTGGAGCCCAGCTGCATGTCAGACTGAGCTGCCACAGAAAAATGGCTTCAGCATCCTTGCTGTCTCTTAACTTTTTGTATGAGCACTTGTTGTCAGAGCCTAAGTCATGTTTATAAGCTTAGCTGCACAACAGTCTAGGAAGCACAGCTGTTAGCCTTCAAGTACCTGAAATACAGAAGGGAACTTAAGGCAATTATATGGATACCAAAGGACAATAAACAATATCTGGCATAAATGGCATTGAAAACCATAAACCTAGGTGAAATCACCAAGGAAATAAATAAATAGAGAAGAGAGGAGAACCAGAGACTGAGCTGTGGATCACTTCAGTAAAGGGGAGGTGAAAGGAAACAGAAATGGCCTTCAAGGTAAGTGGAATATCAGGATGGAATATTGTCCAGAAGCCAAATGAAGAAAGCTCTTTAAGGAGGAAAGAATGATGGGGCGCCTGGGTGGCTCAGTCAGTTGAGCATCTGCCTCTTGATTTCAGCTCAGGTCATGATTCTAGGGTCATGGGATTGAGCCCTGAGTTGGGCTCCATGCTCAGCATGGAGCCTGCTTAAGATTCTCTCTCTGTCTCCCTCTCTCTGCCCCTCTCCCTGCCCTGTTCTCAAAAATTATATAATTGATTTTAAAAAAGGAGGAAAGTGATGATCAATCAGCCCCATATCTTCAGATGATGTAGAGTTTTAATTTTTTTGTAAAAATATTGCATAGTTATTGTAAAAACAAAGACACAAAGAATAAATATCACTTGAAATTCTGCTCTTTAGGTAGAGATCATCACCATTAACATTTGGTGAACTACTCACTGTTATGTATATATAAGTATATAGAATATTTCTGTACTTGCTATTATCTGTCTATCTATAATTATATATCAATGAATTATACAATTTGTTCTATTTTACAATCAACTTTTATCAGCCAATAATGTGACATGGCCATGTTTCTGCAGCCAATACATACATATTTGCATCATTCTTGGTTCAAGAATGCATTTTATAAATAAACCATAATTTATGTAACTATTCCCCTAGAAATGAACATTTAGGCTGTTCCAGTATTTTAATATTATTTCAATACTGAATGAGCATCCTTATTAATATGATATAAAATTCTTGGTGTCTAAAGCTCCTTTTCACCAAATTAAATATTTGAGGCATAAAGAACCCATTCAATTCAGAAATGATCACATAGTTGCAAAGCTTCATAAAAGAAAATAACTTGAAATGATGTTATTATAAAACCTTGCACCTGATTTTGTGTGTCTTGACGTTGAAAATAATAATATGTTTTCTTGTATAGTTTGTATCAATTCACATGGTTCTAAAATTTGGTGACTATGCCAGCAAAGGTGCCCTTTTGAACTTATTACGCTATTATCAACCTACGATACTGTATATTATTTTTAGAACACTCAGAAAATATTTTTCCCGTAAGTTCCCTTAACATTACAATTTGATAGCTACATCAATCATCAGTGCTTTGTAGATATAAAATTTAAATATTTAACATTGATTATAATTCCTGCTGCTTGATTTTCATTGTCCACCAATACAGGGCTGAGTTTAGTAGGAAGCAAATAAAACTGAAAACTTATACTGTGGTCACCCAATCATTTGTGCAGGCAGACTCTGAAAGCTGATAGAAGTTTTGACACTGTGTTTACCATCCTCCAACAGATTATTTCAATAACAAAGAATGTATTAAGGTGGGGTGACGTCATCTCCCTCTGTCTCTGGGTATATATTAGCTACTGTGTAGGTAAACCTAAGTGTACATGTGTGCCTCTATAGATAGATTCCCACATAATCTCTGGATGAAATGCACTATATATAGAAAGTGTAAGGCATTATTGGTATGTAAAATAGAATTCTAAAATTGTGAAGCAAATTATATCATGAGAACACTAGGCACCAAATGGTAAATAAACATAAGCAAATAAGCTTTAAATCATTCATTTCTGCTTCCAAGAATATTAAATCTAAGTCTTTAAGGCTTCTTATTTCCTTCCCCCTTTTGCAGGCTCTCTGTCCCCCTTTGGTAGGCTGTCCTTCCCTGTCTACATTTTGTTATGTTGGCCTCTTCAAACATTCTACAGTCATAAAATCTCAGGGAAACATTTCACCACGTGACAGACATTCTGCACTTGGCTGGCTCCAGGAGCCATGGCACCATCTGTTTACAATGACTCCTTGGGCATCCAGAGGGTTCTTTTCCATACAGGAATGCGATCAAGGACTCTGCAGCCAAAGATGTCACTCTTGGACCTCTCCCACCAGCCTCTACTCACAGAGACCTTCAAGTTTCCAGGGACATCAATGGGGCCTTTTTAGACTCTGTCGGCTGTTACTGGGGAAAGAGATGGTGATCAAATAAGAAGGTATATGCAGTTGTCTCCTTGTTAGACCTTTAAGTCAGACTCCTGAGGAGACAGATTCTGACACAGAGGTTGGGGCACAGGAGGCTGACTGGGGTGTACTTTGGGGATTGACATGGGTGGGGTGTGAAGGAAGCAGAATTGGGAACAGGAAGAAGTTGCACTTTGGTGCAATGGCTGCAGAGGCCTCAGTTTATCCCACAAGGGGCTCTGGAGTTAGGATGGCTTCTCACAGTTGTCCCTAGTTGACGTAAGTGGATCTGGTCTTTGTGCCCTTGCATCGACCAGTCATTGGATATAGGATCCCCCCCCCGGGAAGGAGTGTAATCTGGAGTGAGGGGCCTCTTCTTGGCTAAGGGTGTTTCCTAGACAGGGCCTTAGGTGTGAACTACCAGCAGCCACAACCCCCAACATCAGGGGAATGAGAGCCTACGTCCTGGAGGGAAATCGGGGCGGGGCACGAAGACATGCACTATACTTGCCCACTCTCAGGAATCTTCTGAGGTCTTGGAAAGCCGACTCTACATGAAAAGTTCCAACGTGAGCAATCTAAAGATGGTGATCACTGTCTTTAGACATAGAAAGGCAAGTATCACAGAGAGACCACCAAGGTTCTGTGACCCTCAAATGCAGAGCCTTAGCCACCATGGGCATAGTTTCTATAAAAACTGCTGCAGCAGGTTTTAAAAGCCATATGTGAGTAAGAAGCATCCCAGGGTCAATGGTGAGGGTGTCCTAAATGCATAGATTCTTCCTCAGGGACATGAAATGGGAATTTATGCCAGAATATCAACTGAATCATCTACACCTGATGTTTCCTTAAATTATTGTACAGGTGTCCTGCCCATTTCCCTGAGCCCACCCCCTGAAATCACTGTCAATACCCAAACATGTCAACAGATTCTACATTTTTCTACCATGTTTCTTGCATCTCCCTTCTCTAGCCCCTGGAAAGTTGGGCAAACTACAAAAGCCAGGGAGACAATATCCCAAGAAAAACCCTCAGACAATGAAGGATGGACATTGGCAGATAAATACCCCAGCTACATTGCCTCTTAATGGCACAATTCCAAAGTGTGTTCTGCATAGACGGTCTCCAACTGCCTGCAATGGAAGCCCTCTCATTCATATACCATTTACTGGCTCTTCTTCCCTGATTCCCCCACTTCCTCTCTGTTACTGAGATCACCTCCCAATAAATGACTTGCACCCTAGTCTTTGTCTCCACATCTGTGTTGGAGGAAACCCAACCTAGGTGGATAAATGAAGATTATCTTCATCATTATCATGAAGCCTCTAACGTAGTGTGTAAATACATCTCTGCTGGGGAAAAGCTATTGCCTTCTCTTCACCTCCAAAATTCTACGGAATAAATGTCCCTTGGTGTCATCTTTCTGGCTCTTTACATGTGGACAGATAGAAAAAGAGACAGAAAGATAAATGATAGATGATAGATAGGTAGATAGATGATAGATAGATAGATAGATAGATAGATAGATAGATGATAGATAGGTAGGTAGGTAGATAGATGATAGATAGGTAGGTAGGTAGGTAGATAGATAGATAGATAGATAGATAGATAGATAGATAGATAGGATGCATTTTGATAGTTTTATAATTATTCTTGCCTGTGTACAAAAGCCTGTAAAATTTCTCCTCAGAAGAGACTCTAACAGTGTAACATCTCTGATTTGGGCTTCCTGCCATCCATTCCCCTTCCTTCTGTTTGTAACATTTTGGATTTTCTTTGAGGAAGCACTTTGCCCACAGTCAGACCCAATGGACTCATGGTAGCAGACCTTTGTGAACTAAGTCTTCCAGTTTCTACAGAAGCACTGGCGCATCTTTCCCCTGTTTAACTCCTGCCTCCCAACATACACGGCTTCATGTTGTACTTAAAGTAAAACTCAAACTATTTGGTGGCACCTGGGTGGCTCAGTCACTTAATCATCCAACTCTCGATTTCGGCTTAGGTCATGATCCCACAGTCTATGAGTTTGAGCCCCACGTCCGGCTCTGCAATGGCACTACGGAGCCTGTTTGGGATTCTCTCTCTCTCATCTTCTCTCTCTCTCTGCCCCACCACCACTTATTCCTCTCTCTCTCTCTATCTCAAAAATAAATACATAAACTTAAAAAGAACCCTCAAACAATTCCCCTGATGGCTATAGACTGAATGTCTGTGTCCCCACAAAATTCATATGCTGAAAACTAATCCCCAATGTGATGGCATTAAGTGGGGCCCTTGGAGGTAATTAGGTCATGTGGGTGGAGGCCTCCTGAATGGGACCAGTGCTCTTGTGAAAGTGACCCTCGAGGGCTTCTTCACCACTTCTACCACATGAAGACACAGCAAGAAGATGGCCATCTATGAACCACGATGCAGGTTCACACCAGAAATCATATCTGCCATCCTTGATCCTGGACATTCAGCCTCCAGAACCATGAGAAATACATTTCTGTGGTTTATAAGCCCCCCAGTCTACAGTATCTTGTCACAGTAGCCTGAAACGTCGAAGACACCGATCTAAACATTTTCAGGTGATCTGGACCTTTCTGAGCTCGTCTCACACCCTGCTTCCCCCAGCTCGGTCTGGCTCTCTCTTCTTGGACCTGCCAAGCTCATCCCCGCCTTAGGCCTCAGCAGTCGTATGTTACCTGAAAACTCCTTTCTCAAATCGTTTATCTCCTCCTTGTCATTCAGTTCTCAGAGAAGGGTTCCCGGCCCACCCAACCAAAGGTAGCCAACCTCTCGGTCACTATCACATCACCTTGTTTTCCACTAGTGCTCACAATAGTACAGAACTATTGTGTTTATTAATTTACTCATTCACTGTCTGATGTCCCTACAAAAACATAAGCTTCACAACAGCATGGCATCTTTCTTGTTCCCTTTATTATCCTCAGCACCTAGATAGTACTTAGAACATAGCAAGTATTCAATAACGGTACTTAAAATAATACATGAATAAATGAACCATTTCTTTTTTTTTTAATGTTTTATTTATTTCTAGGAGAGAGAGAGAGACAGAGTGAGCAGGGGAGGGTCAGAGAGAGAGGGAGTCATAGACTGAAACAGGCTCCAGGCTCTGAGCTGGCAGTCAGCACAGAGCCCGACGCGGGGCTCGAACTCACGAACCGCGAGATCATGACCTAAGCGAAAGTCGGACGCTTAACCGACTAAGCCACCCAGGCACCCCTAAATGAACCATTTCTTGCTTATATAGCAAAACATCAGCTTGGAGAAAAAAATATGAGACATCTACTCCAAAATATATTGATCATTATTTTAAAACATCCTAAAGTCTAAAGGCAAAAGTATTAAATAAACATGGATCATAGCAATCATTAAGATTATTACAGGCTATCAGGTTTCAATTGTCATTCCAGATGGTCTTGAGATGTAAAATCTAAGGACCCCTCCACTTCCAAACTTCCTTAACACTATGGATTTCATTATTCTAGATTGAGTTATTTGTTGCTTCACAGTGTTAAAATAATAACAGGCTAGTTAATAAAAATAATATAATGACAACAATAGCAGGAAGTCGATGTTGCTATTTCCTCTGATTTACGAGGTCCTCTAGATGGGGGATTGAAAAGCAGCTGATTTCTGAGTCAGGCAAAGAAGTCCATCATAGTTATGGATACTTTAAGTCAAATCAGCAAACTGTGCTACCCGAGGTAACCTGTGAAATACGTTTTGCTAGATATTACCAGGCAGGGAGGAGGAAGAAACAGGTGTTCTAGCAAGGATATGAGACTGTGTTGCTTTTGCAGACAAAAAGGAGCAAAGCCTGAAAGATTTAGCCCTTTGGAGCGACAACTTTGAGAGCTTGCTGTGATTTATTTGACAGGGAAGAAGAGGGCAGACCCCCTCCTCTACAGGATCAGCTCCTTGATTATCAACACTCCATAACTTTCTGGTTGAAATGCTTCCCCCCTCCCTGCCTATACATTTCTGACACCTGCTTTATTATTTTCTATTAGGAAATGCTATTTAATTCCGTCCACAGCTTGGCGACCTTTGTGTGGCTTCCCCACTTAGGAAATTTACAAGTAAATCACCAAGAAGTATGTACATATACTCTTATAAAATATACATGCGCTTGTAAATGAAAATGCACCAAACGGGGAAAAAAAATGCTACACGCATTGCAAGAACCAGGCATATGTGCATAAGAGGTGGGAGGCAGGTGTTTGGGAAATCTTCACACCATCCCAATATTTTTCTAATGGTTTCCATTTCCAATGCAAGGGAGAATTTGGAAAACATTAGCCACTCTGGTGTGCTCTGAGCGGTGACATGTAGCTGGCAACGTGGCGGGTGGGATCCCCCCCTTTCTTCCTCTAACAAAGAAATAGGGTGAGTTTATTAAAGCATAAATGCCGTTTTCATCTTGCAATGTTAACTGTGAGGCTGGGATCCCCGAGGTACAGAGGCAGTCAAAGCAAACAGCTGTGCCACCTACTTGCAACAGTTGTACGCCCACCGCACAGCACCGAGGGGAGCAGCAGGTCAAAGAAAGCCCTTAAAGGGGACGGGAACCTCGCCTAGCTCGTGCCTCACAGCCCGGGGGAAATCCAGCCCTACCGAGGGTAGGTATTGTGTGTGAGGCTCACAGCACTGAGCCTTCTCTTGCAACTTGTCTCCTATAAACCACCTACTGCATTTTTATATTCTACAGTCACATAGACTAAAACAGTGTTTAGCAAATTAACAGAACGCTAAATAAAAGACATATCAACCAACCTAGCAGGCAGCTTGTCGATGATCTTGTGTTCCTGGGGGTGGAGGGGGGTAGGGGAGTGGTAACTGCTGTTTTGGTGGCAAGTGGTTGCTTCATCATCCAAGTCTCTTTGTGGGGCTCGGGGAGGATGGGGCGCTCTGGCCAAGCTGTTAACTGGTTATTTTTGTGGAGCCTAAGGGTTGCCCCATGCCTGCCTGTGTCAACAGAGAACATAGTGGGAGGGATCATACAAAAGGAAACTGAGCCCCGCTCCGAAGACTTCCAGGGGCAAAGAGCTCTCCTCTCTTGTAACTCAGCTGCCGTGTCCGCCTGCAAGAGGGCAGACTGCGGAGAGAACACCCTTCCTTGGCAAGCCTTCCTCTCAACCCCTTCTGTGCTTAAGAGGAGTTTGCAGGAGGAGCCCTGCTATGTGAAAAGCATGAGAATAGAAAACCTCAGAATATGTTCTTCTCCTGAAACGTGGCTGCTGACCACCCTCTTCCCAGAAAGAGTCGCAAGCACACAAGGATCCAGCCTGACGTGCTCATCTCTCGTGACCAACTCCATGTCTTATGACACTGCAGCCCAGGGTCAGGAGACAACAACAGTAGCCCCAATTGGGAATTGAACCTACAACCTGGACCTCAGTGGTAATGTGTCCTGATCAAATAAGATCAACCTTACCTGAATCTCCATCAGGTAAGTTACAGCCCCCGGATCTAACTGACTCTTCCGTGCCAGCATCCCATCCTCATGGGCACCTTGTTCCATAAGTCGTCCCCCTGCAGCTTCAGCATATAAAACATATAATATTTTTAAATGCCTTCATTCATTCAACACCAATAATATAAGGCCATCTTTGTGCCAGGCACTGTTCCAGTGCTTCCACATATAGGTGGAATAAGATGGTCAAGCATCCCTGATCTGGAAGAGATCGTATTCTAGCAAGAAAAGGCAGACAATAAACAACAGACATAATATATTAAATGATAAATGAGATGGAAAAAGAAAACGTTAAGTAGGATAAGAAGGAAGCAGGAGCGTGGCGGTTGGTGGGCAAATAGCAATTCCCAAAGACCAGCCAGGATTGTGTTCACTGAGAAAACATTTGAGTCAAAACTTGAAAGAGATGAACGAGTTAGAGGATATCTGAGAGAAGAACGTTCCAGGCAAAGGGAACAGCCAGAGAGAAGATGGAAGCACATCTGACATGTCAATAAGAAAGGAGTTGTAGCTGGAGGGGAGTGAGCAAGGGGGGCAGTCACAGGAGTTCAGGCTGATGGGGAAGCAGGTCATGTCAGACATCATACGTTCTTCTGAGGACTTTGGCTTTGATGCGGAGAGAAATGAGGAGCCCCAGCAGGTGTCCAGAAGAGAAGTGATGTGCTCTGACTCATGCATTAAAAAAGCCACTAAGGTTGTTACAGGCAGAGTAGCAAACCCAAATTCTCTTCTTGTTATTGTTAGCTATCTCTTTATAGCTAGTCTTCTTGAAGACGTTGTCTCCACTCAACACCTCCATTTACTCGGCTGTCATTCATTCCTCAGTCTGCCTTCCCATGTCCACCAATATTGACAATAACCCCTTAGTGTTATCTGGAAATCCACTTGGATATCCATTTGGAAAAATCCAAAGCTGGCCTTTTTGTCCTTACTTTCCCTATGTTTTTAGTAACTGCTGATGATCTTTCTCTCTTCCATGAAACTCTCTCCTACCTTGATACCCATTCTTAACCCTTTCCTTTTAATCACCTTCATGGGTCTTCTTTCTCAACCTGGCAGACATCGGTGCTGCTCAGGTTTCTATATTAGGTTCTGTCTTCATTTGATAGACTTTTCTGGGGTGATTTCCTCCTATCCCACAAATTAAATTTCCATCTTTATGCTAATGACTGTGAAACTATTATTTTCTTCCCCAATCTTGCTCTTGACTTCCAGACCCATATATCCAATTGCTGAATGAACATCTCCATTTGACAGTAAAGGCCCCAGAATTTCTATATAGGAGAGGCTTAAAAATAGCAGTCTAGTGGGAAGGGAAGGGCTGGGATTGTCTTAAAACTGCCTTTCTATAGTATGTACCCTGTATTGGCTACAACTATGTTTGTAAGTGAGTGAGGTAGTCAAGTGGAAGGTTAATTGAAATTATAAGGAGGCTATGAGCCACTCTAGGCTACTTGTTGGCACCACTACAGACATTTAGATGAGGAGGAGGAGGAGGAGGATGTGTGTGTGCGCGTGTGTGTGTATTCATTACAAACAAATCTGAACCCCTCATCCCTTATCCCGTAACCCAGGCCATGATACTTTCATCTATCTGGTTATGCAACCCCCAAACTGGGCCTCTTTTTTAGTAACTAAGAATCCCTTCTTCCCCAATGTTTTCTTCTGGTCATAAACTGTAATTAGCCTCAATCATCTTCCCTGGGGCTGTGTTCACTCAACCCAGCCTTCACTCTTTAAGGGGTTGGCCTCATCTTTGTAATACCGTCTCAGCAACTAGTTGGGGTCCTCCTCTAAATCACAAAATTATCCTGAATCACCATGATTCCTCTCCTATGATCTTAAGTACAGCCACTGCCCAGAAAACCCTACTGCTGTCCTGCCCATTAGATCAAATCTTCTTGGATACACACTTCAGTCTAGAACAAGTCTCATTCTCTGGACACTGTCAAGGGTCGCAGAAGTTCCAAGCTGCTGTTGCTTTCATCAGACAATCATAGGACCTCAGACAATATGGTCCTTGCATGTTGGCTTATCACAGCTGGGGCAGTTTGTGTTAGTCAGGAGAGGGCAGATGATCTACAACAAAACTATCATTAGCGAAATTAAATACAACAGTGTTGCTCATACCAAAGTCTGAAGAGGGTCAGGTAGTTCTGCACAGCACTCTTTCAGATGACAAACCAAGGACCCACTTTGCAGCTCTGTCAACTCAAATATGGGTTCTTTAATATCACCAAAGTAGGAAAGGTGAAAGCATGGAGATGTGCTTTCTCTTAAAGACCAGAAGTGACAGGGCACTGGTATTTACATTCCACTGGTAAGAATTAGCCATGTGACCCCACCCATCTGCCTCAGGGCTGGGAAATACAGAAGACGTGAGTATTTGGTAGGCACTAATTAATATTATTTGTTAAGTATTTTAGGAAGCTAAACATAATCAAAAGGGTCCGAAAGAGCTAAACAAACACACAAACAAAAACCTTAGGTTGATGTAAGAGTCATACCCATCTGCATCTAGTAAGAATAGCAGTTGGGTGAGTAAACAGAAGGCTTACTCGAGGTCCATGTGGGACTCATGACTGACAATCACTTAGACTGCTGACCCACATAGAGAGGGTTGGCTTTGGTAGGTTTTCTGTTCACTGATAATGAAATGGTGGCTTGTTTATATTTAGGGTGAGACTGAGTAATTGATGGCCGCCTGACAAACTGGCAGAAACTATACAGACATTCTGAAAAGTTCATTAAAAAACACGCACTTAAATACACCAAGATTACATGTGACTCTCTTCCCGCCTGCAACATAATTAAATCAAGCTTTATCTAACCATTTTACTTGCATGCATTAGGGACCTCAACCAGGGCTCTCTTCCTCCCAAGACTTTAATATGCTCTTATCTGTTTGTACTAATTGAGTTTTCTCATACTGCCACATGGGCAGCAGCTAAAACAAGATGGGAAGTCAGATCTGATCTGTCTATGGGAGGGTGGGAAGGTTCCTAAAGATCTCTGCATGACCTCAGATCTTTGGGGCCTTAGGCTCATAATTGGAGGTCTGAAAATCTCATACTGTCTTACTAAATGACCTAATCCATACAGAAAGGAGAGAGAGAGAGAGAGAGAGAGAGAGAGAGAACTTCACATGCGCATAAGGGCCAGATAATTGCATGAATGAATCCAACAGCTTAGGTGGAAAGCACTCAGGCTACCAAGTTCTACCTGATGATAGTCAATAGCGGCGACAGTTCTCAAGTGCAGGGATTCATCAGCATCACTGAAGGGCTTGTTAAAACAGATTGCTGGGCCCACCCCCAGAGTTTCCAGCAACTTCCAGGTGGTACTGGTACTGCTAGCCCAGGGACCACACTTGGAGAACCACTCATTGCCTAAGAGGAAGGTTCACTGTCTTGCCAAATCGTCTACTTTTTCAAAAGGAACAAAAAATCTGGATTTGTATGTGAAATTTCCCAATGTTTAAAATCTTAGCAACAAATTCAAAATCGTTTTTAAAACACTCTGTGAGCCAGAGTTTTGGGGCAGGACACAACTCTACAATAACCCTTGATCAAGGAGTAATGCGCACACACACACACACACACACACACACACACACACACACACACACACTACGTATGAGAAGACAGCACCTTCAATTCAGTGCCCACCTTTTGGAGGACACGTCAGCCAGGTAGATGAGTCAGACAACTCTCCTGGTAGATAAACAAACAGATATTAATGTCACTTCATATTCCTTTCCTGTCCATCAGGTGATCCTACTTTGTCTCCTATCACTCTAAGAGCTACATTTGCCTGGAAGTGGACCAGAACATATATATTACCTTTGGTATTCCCAAAGCCTCACATACACATTCACATGTTGCCAAGGAACATGCACTTAAAAAGACATCAATCTTATTTGGATCAATTTTTTTTAAACACAAACTCCAAACATTTCCACCTAAAACATCTTGATAGGCACGAGGCTCTGTGTAACTTCACACACATTAATTGGGCATCCTGATGTGCCAGATGCTGTGTCAGGTATTAACGATGGTGAAATACCCAGCCTCTGCCAGCTCTGTCCAGTTCTGGGCTCCATGGCATCTAGATTTGGAAACAGAAGGGCAAGGAGCAGAGAGGAAAAGGCAAGCAGACATAACTCCAGCCTTTATCTGTTTTCTATGCATTGGGGTTCCATTCAAGGGTTTATTTGAAAAACATTTTCTTAGCATAAAAATTGTGGCCATGATTTTGGACAGTGATTAAACAAATCAAATACTCTTTCTGCTTCCTTCCCTTAGATGGATCCAAATGCACTTGGCCATTTGGTCTCCTTCAGTGGGTTCTAACCTTTGAAGACCAAACCGTGCAAAATAATCATTTCTGGCATGGAAAAGCCTGGGTTATAATTCTGACTGCTAACTAGACTATATCAACACCCGATAGAACTATTTTTATTTCACTTGGAAGATGGGGAACACAGAATTGCAGTAGGCACTTCTAGCTTGATGCCGTCATGCTAACAAACAGGTACATGTGTTCTAGGCAGGAACTTCAAAGAAGTAGTGACCGTGATGTACATTTCAGGGTGTGTGCTCAAGGGCTGCCCGGGATTACCCTTGTACATGATTCCTGTCTCTCAGATTCCATTCCTGAGCTTAACTTAAGGGGGAAAGTTTGCCATGATAAATATTCACATGCTGTGGCAAAGTGTGAAAGGATTTTGATGAATAAAAATGCTATCTTGTCTTCTAAAAAGGGCATTTGATCAATGAAATCTGAATCACAGGTTCCTAAGGTACATGACTCTTCTTTCTTCAATTAAAGTATATAATTTCTATGCAGTACTGCCTTTCGTAGACAGTACTACCTTCTCTAGACAGCTGCAACAGCAGAGACAGCACAGTAGGCCAGCTCTGGTAGGATTATGGAGTTTACATTCACAAGAAGTTCTTAGTGCCTCTGTCTGGACATTGCTATACATGTGTGGAAGTGGGGAGATCTGCCCTCCATGGCAAACACCCTTCGGCTGAAACGTCAAAGACACTGCAAGATCTCTGAAGCCATGAGTGGCGACATGAATGAACGGAAAGGACATGGAAGTAGGTCAGCAAGGGCAGACATTAGGGAAATTCTGAGAAGACAGGAGGGGGCTGACCTCGTCAGTGGAGACCCGCTGCTCAGGGCAGAGATCCTCAGACCATCTGCAATGCAATGTGTGCTCTTTTGTGAAAGAAGCACGTGGAAAAGGGCGGCCTTGGCAGTGCCGCACTTGGAGGAAGGGAGCCCCCTGAGGTTTGGAAGAGACATCACATGTGCCGCTGCGACCGTTCTGATGTGTCCGACGTGGAGGGGACAGGAGAAGCCTGTATTGTTACCAGAAGATGTCCAGGGAGAAAAATGATAATTTGTAATGAATCTTTCACCTATTTAAAGTAATTAAAGATCGACTCCATATGTGAGAGCGAGCCTTTGTCTCTTTACTCTCCTAATTAGTCCCTTCACTGCCTGGCTCTGGCTTTACCTAAGGCAGATTTTGTTTCTCTCCTCTGCCTTTTTTGATCACCACGGTGCTCATGGTGCCTCCTAGAATTTGCTTCCCCAGCAATGATGAAAGGGTGCTGCTTTTGGCACACCTCCAATTGTCTCTTTGCTTCAAATCAGTTCCTCCTTCTCCCTCCAAACCCCTGTCCCCATCTTGTCTGTTTGGGGAGTCAGCTCACATTTCCCCCACATGCTGGGAAAACCTCTACCTTCCTAGAGGCAGAGGAATACGCTTAGAGAGGTAAGACACTATGGCCATTTTGAGCCAAGAAATGTAAACAAACGTTAAGAAAATGATACATGGATTTGGCAAGTTCAAAATATCAAAATATCAAAGGCGGAGGAGGGGCAAGATGGCAGAGAAGTAGGGAGCTCGGTACCTGCACTCGCGCCCAGGCATCACACGGAAAAGATCTGAAGCCATAGGNACCTTCAGAAAAAAAAATATCAAAGGCACACGGACCCCTTTGCCTCAACAATAACCCTTCTGAGAATTTATCGGTTGCTCATGTATAACATGTGGCAGCATTTCTGCACTATGAAAATTGAAAACAATTGAAATGTTCATCACTAGGGGACTCTTTAGATAAACTCTGCTACTATCTCCCACTTACAGTGGAAAACCATACGGCCATTAAAAAGGCCATGGAGCTCTAATGAAATGATTCGCAATGATCTCCAGGACACTTGGTAAAATGGGAAAAGCAAGGAGCTGAACAGTATGTCCATAATAACAGATATTCAAAAACAAAAGACATACTCTACCCACGTGTGTGCATAAAACATCTCAGTAAGGGTACGAAAGAAGGTTGGTAAAGGATTTTCCCCCGAGAAACAGGACTGAGGAACATGAAGAAGTGGGAGGGAGACTTCTGTTTTACCTGCTTAACTATCTGAATCTATGAACCGTATGTGTGTCACATACACAAACGCACATAAACCAGTCTACAGTGAATTAGTATGTATGGCCCAAGATAGCCGTCTGGAAGCAGCATCAGAACCAAGGCCTTCCTGCTACAGCAGAGCCATGATGGGACGGACCTCTGTTGAGCCTAACTCTGCATGATACTTTGCAGTGTTTCTGACGAAATCCTTCAAGTGACCATAGCAAGTGAGTGCCAAGCTAGGGATGGCCTAAGCACCAGAAAATATCCGACTGGCTAAGAATACAAATTGAATATCTCCGTCTGCTCTACCAGGCAAACATGGCCCAGAGTTTGAGTGCTGATGCTTGATTTGGAAGGTATAGTCCCTGAATGGGACGACTGAGGCAAAGGGATATGAGGCCCGGCGCCCTGAAAGCAATCCCAGATGATACCTTACGGTTTGGGCCACAACTTCAAATCGATCTTTGAGAGAGACCCCGCTGGGTGCCTGGCAGATGAGGGACATATTTGGATCAGACAGGCTTCGTAGAGAAACCGCTGTCAGTAAGCACATCTGAAGGAGGAAAGCAAGGGAATTTACCGGCTCACTGACCTCCTGTCTACATCTCTGTGGTTCGGATTGATCCACAGAGAATTGAGTCCCCTGCACTCCTGGCTTGCATCACCTGGCCCCTTCCGCAACTGCTCCGGAAGCCAGGCCCTGCACCGGAAGTGAGGGGGGGATGGGAGGGAATGCTGGGACAGCAGTCTTGGGATACAGGGTCAGCACCACATGGACCTACGTGGACCCACATGGAGTCTAGTGGCTGTGGCAGCTGCCCAAGCACAGCAAGCGATTTAGGGGCCAGCAGGCAGACTAAGCCAAAGAATCTGATGAGACAGGTAAGGTATGTCTGCTACAATGAGCAAAAAACTCTTCTTGCCCTCAAAGAATTTTGCCTAAGGAAAGAAACTGATGCTGTCCCAAAAATGAAAGTACTAACTGCTTTTTAAAGAGGTGTGTTCTGGGGTACCTGGGTGACTCAGTTGGTTAAGCATTCAACTTCGGCTCAGGTCATGATCTCACGGTCTGTGAGTTCGAGCCCCAGGTTGGGCTCTGTGCTGACAGCTCAGGGCCTGGAATCTGCTTCCAATTCTGTGTCTCCCTCTTTCTGCTCCTTCCCTGCTCACACTGTCTCTCTGTCTCTCTTTCTCAAATATAAATAAACATTTAAAAAAATTAAAGAGGTGTGCTCTGTGTCATCCATTGGAGCTGCTATAACAAAATGCCACAGACTAGGCAGCTTACAAACATCAGAAATGTGTCTCTCAAAGTTCTGGAGGCTGGAAAGTCCAGGATCCAGGGACCAGCATGCTGCAGTGAGGGCCCTCTTCAGGGGCACAGACTCCCTGCTGTGTCCTCACATGGTGGAAAGGGCGAGGGAGCTCTGTGGGATCTCTCTCATTAGGTCACTGATCCTGTACATGATAGCTCCACCCTCATGATCTAATTACCTCCCAAAGTCCCCATCCTAATACCACCATCCACCTTTGAGGGTTGGGATTTCAACACACGAGTTTTGAGGGGGGACACAAACATTCAGACCATAACATTCTCTATTAGTTAACTTTCATCACATACCAAACCACTCTGAAACTTAGGGGGGTTAAAACAAGAACCATGTTATTATTGCTCACAAGCCTGAGTGTTCACCAGGGCTGGGTAGGTAGAACCGCCTCGATGCTTTGTCTGCAGGTAGGGAGGGCTGTCAGCTGGTGCTCGCTGTCAACTGAGGTGTCTCTCGCCATCCAGTAGACCAGCCCTGGCTTCTTCACATAGTGGTGGTTACAGGGTTCCCCAGGGTAGCAAGACAGGGCAAAGCCCAATGTGTAAACACTTTTCAAACCTCTCCTTGGTATCACATTTACTAATGTCCTTTTGATGAGAACAAGTCTGGCCAGGACCAGAGTCAAGAGATGAAAGGATAAAATCTACCTCTCGACAAGGAAAGTTATATCGCAAAGGGTATACATTTGGGGATGGGAGGAATCGAGGTCCATTTTGCAAGCAACCACTATTTGCCAAGTAGTCGGCCAGTTAGAAGAGTTCTCTTCATCATTTCCTTTCCTAACCACGGCTGAAGAAAGTAGTTTTCTCATCACCTTCAGCCCTGAAAGTTCAACTTCCTATTTATCCAAACTGACTATTTTGGATGTTTTCACAAAGAGGCAGGAATCCTAAAGATAGCAGGCAGCTCTCGCCCTTCTTCACAAGACCCTGATAATTCACAATTCAGTCATTCAACCAGATGTTCAGAACGCGTGACCTCATGTTGAACTCCTTAGCAATAAAGAGTTTACAGGATGATTATTTACACCAGTATTATTACTTATGCTCACTCTTACCGATGGAATAACTAACACTCTGGCAATTTGCTCAGAATTTTATGAGAAATCTATTGTAGTCAGCCTAAAATGACTAAGGGAACTGCTCCTCTTCTGTCTGTTGAGAGAAAATGAGAATCTTCTTGGCATACAGTAGCTAGGCGAAGACCTCCCAGTTTACCATCACCTAGAGGAGATTTGGTAAGATTAACATTCTAAAGAGTCTTCCCTTCTAGGCACTAATTTCTCCTCAATCCAGGTAAACTGCTCCCAAGTGCTCAAGCCACAGCTTCATGATTTGAGGAGTCAGGCATTCCATAATGGAGTTCACTGAATCACTGAGGATACTATCTCATTCTTAACCACCCTGTTCCTCTTAACTTTTAAAAAATTGAACCATGGACTAAACAATGATTTCAAACAATTACTTATCATTGATTGCCATAACTCAATGGATACAAAATTTAAAACACTATTTGAAGACCACTCCTAGGTATAATTAGCTGTCTAAATAATAATGAAAAGCTGTTGGTGTCCAATTTTGACGTATCTCCTAGGACAGTTTTTCAAAGTATAGCATCTAGATAAGCGCCACTGGAGTCAGCATGATCGGGTGGGGGTAGAAGGCAGAGCGAACAAAATACAAATTCCCCTTGCTCCAATCACTTAATTCAGATGTTGTGGGATGCAATTCGAAAAACACTGCCTATGGTTTGTTAATGGCTCTGGGGGAATGTCAAGGTTTTAGGGAAGATTTACATCAAAAGTACTTGCAATAGTCTTCCGCAGAGGTTTTGGTTTCTTTTGCAAGATTAATGCCTTTCTTTAAATGTTTTATTTGTTTTTGAGAGAGAGAGAGAGAGAGAGAGAGATGGAGAGACAGAGAGAGTCTGAGCTACCATGAGCAGGGGAGGGATGGGGGGGGTGGAGGGGGACAAAGGACCCAAAGTGGGCTCTGAACTGACAGCAGAGAGCCTGATATGGGACTCAAACTCAAACTCACAAACTGTAAGATCATGACCTGAGCCAAAGTTGGGCACTCAACCCACTGAGCCACCCAGGCGCCCCTGCAAGACAGGTTATTGAGGGAGGGAGCCTACACGTGTTTCCAAGTTTCTTTGTTTCTTTTTTCTCTCCTAATAAAAGTGAGAAGAGAGAAGTGAAGAAGGCAGACAGGGGAGGGGTGGGGCAGGGAAGTGAGGAGAGAGGAGAGGGGAAAAAGGAGAAGAAAAGAAAAATCACACTGTTCTAAGGGGCTACCAATGCTTTTGAAATATTTTTGCTCTAACTAGTACCTTGGTTTATAAGTTTTCTTATTTCTCATCTGGTAGAAATTGTCCACCCCTCCCTGGACCATGTTTTTGATCAACTGCTTAATGTTTGCTCAGGAGGTCTCTGAGTAACTACATTCAGTTTCCAGTTATATAGATAGTTACAGACTTAAAGCAGAGGCTGTCACATCCAGTTGGGCTTCATAATTCAATTCAACTTAAATGATGAAAGAGAGTTATTGGCTGAAAAATCTAAAAGTAGAGTAGGCTTTAATTGAAGCTAAATCTAGCTGCACAGTGAAATCAGCAAAGTTCTAATTTCTGTTTTTCTTTACTGGCTTCTTTAGAGCTACTTTTACCCAAGGCTGACTTCCTTTGGCATCTTCCATGCTCACACATTCAGACTTAACACAAGGAGAATGTCCAGGAATTTTCACAGAAGACCCAGGATCCCCCTGAAAATTTCTCCTGTGATCTAACTGGTCTAAACTAAGCCACACAATCATGCCTGAACTAATCACTGTAGCCACAAGAATTAGGATTTGCTGATTAGGTGAAGTCTATCAGGGTTCATCCTGGAGATGGGGGTGGGATATGTTTTTCCAAAGCACAGGGGATAACCTTGGGTGAGGGTTACCAACAGGAGGGAGAGAAAATCTGGGTGGCCTTAAAAAAAACTCAACACCCTTTTATGTAGGGATCTGTGAGGATTGCATAAAGTAACACACATAAAACATTAGTGGCTGACACATGGTAAACACTCAATAAAGGTTTACTCTGATTATTACTACTATTTTTACCATTGTCAGCATCAATTAATGGGCCCAATGCATGACAATGTTATTAAGGCCTGAATATTACCCAGAGAATATGGGCATCTGCTTCTCATTTGTGGAAATGAAGGAAGGGGTGTCATGCTTAAATGCCCCTGAAACATGCTTTTCTTAACCACATATGGTTAAGAGTAATTGTTCAGCATGACAAGGTATGAAAGTTCTGGGAAAAACCTACTGTTTGTCCTTGCTCACAAAGCTACGTTTTACCACCAGAAAGGACACCTTTATGCCACGTCTAGACATACCATTATACAGTTCCATCCATCAAGATTACATTTGGTAACTACCATGAAAATGGGACCCTCACAGTAGCGACCTGTGTTGACTTTTATATCTTGTACGTATAGGCAAAGAATCTGTAAAACTGACTCAATTTCATCAGAATTCTAACCTCTGAAATGCATGCCGTTGTTATCCACTCCTTCTCGTGGTGTTTCTACAATATAGTGAAAAGGAAAGAGGTATGAATTGGTGATGGGAAGAGAGTGAAGAGGAAATTTGGACAAGTTGTAACCATTCATTCCAGAGCATTGTTTAGCTAGACTGGCCCATTTAAGTCAAAACAAATTGAAAACTATACTCTAGGGGAACAAAACAACAACAACAACAAGGATTCCCACCAGATTATTCAATGTGTCTTGGTCTCTGCTCCAGTCTGTCTGGACCTATTTTTTCTAGAAAAGCATAGAAGAGGCATAACTCGGTGGCAAAGTGTAAACTACTCTCCTCTGCAGCTCAGCTAATAATACTAGAGCTCCAGCCTCCATTCTCCTTCAGTCATTTCCTTGAGTTGAAAAAGAGAGAACCTAAAAGGAAATAATCCCTGCCCGTTGCGGGCAGTCCCGAGGGTCTGCTGTGTGGCTTCCACAAAAATTCTTCCATCTCTCTGTGCTTCCATCCTGTCAGCCATGAATGAGGCAGGCTTCTCACAAGAGATTATAGATGGTTTGAACTGCTCATGTCCACTTATATGGCAGATTGTTTCACAGTACGGGACCAGAAGTGGATTTTCTCTTCCTTATGAGTGTCTTAATAATACCTTCTGTTCTCTAGCTTATTTATTGTAAGAATATAGTATATGATATGTGTAATATACGAAATATGTGTGAATTGACTGTTTAGTAGGCATCTAGTCAATAGTAGGCTATTAGTAGCCTACTAAGTTTGGAGGGAATCCAACTATGTGTGGATATTTGACCGTGTGAGGCTGAGGTAAGTTCCTTAACCTCCGTTCTATACAAAAGTCAACTGTATATCCAAACAGAACGTTCCGCACAAGTGCTTCTCAATTGGGAGGGCAATAGTGAAACCCAGGGAGGGCTTTAAAATCATAGATGCTGGGGCCATACCTAGAACTACTAAATAAGAATTTCCAAGGGAGATGAATATATACATGTGTGCGTGTGTGTGTGAGTGCGCGCGTGTGTGTGAAACATGTACTTTTTTGAATTCTTAAACTTTTTTTTTACATACAGTTCAGGGGATTTATTTATTTTTTTTACAAATAGTTTATTGTCAAATTAGTTTCCACATCTTAATCTCATTTCTGATAAACATGTCCTCAATTTATATATAAATCAATATAAATGTGATATAAAGGGCCCAAGTACCATAAAAATGTGTATTTCATAAAAGGAAAATTCTATACGTTTCTTATTTAACTCCCATTGAAAATAAGCTTTTAAATTGTTACTTTACTGTATCCTAAAATGGCTAATGACAAATTAATACCACAAATGGAGAATTCCAAAATTAAATCCTATGTAAAAAGATAAAAGCAATCACAGGAAAGATGTACCTTATTTACAGGTTGCCTAAGGTTATATACCTGCCACTGAGGTGATATTTTACAAACGAAGACAAAATAATCAGTAGGTTATGTTTGGTCTTCTTGAACAAAATAAAATTGAGAAGAAGAGGGTTTTAAAAAATCATTTTCTTTTCCTTAGAAAGAGAAAGCTTCAAAGACCAAAGAAAGAAAAAGGAAAAGGAAAACAGCGGCATTAATTCCGACTTCCTAATTTAATTCAAATATATACTAATGCAGAGGGGACTCTATTTTAAAAATTAGCTACAAGGTGTGAAGTGTGCTAATTCCATTTCATAAAAGCTTTATCTGAATTACAATAAAAGGAAAACCAAAAAAAAAAAAAAAAAAAGGAAAAGNCAATAAAAGGAAAACCAAAAAAAAAAAAAAAAAAAGGAAAAGGTTGTGGGGGGAGAGAAGCTTTGCCAACATTAATTAATTAATGATGTGCTATACTTTAAAGAGAAAAAAGGCATAAATGAGTAAATTAGTATTTCCTGAATCAATGTACTGGTGCCTGTACACATGAAAACTTTATCTTTTGGTCTGGTCTACATCATCCACCCCGGTTTTTGCAAGCAAATTAGAAACAGATAAGCCATAAAAATCAAATGACTGCAGGCTAATATATTTTGATGTGTGCTCTTACAGTAAAAAATTGGATCATTTTCCCAAAAGATGTTCTTTATATTTAAGACACCACTAAGCCTTCCATGTTCCAATCAGAAGGAAAGTCCTAGAGAAGAATGGAGACAACATTACCTCCCCCTACTCACTTTATCAGTTAAAGAAAAGCAGCAAAGGTGAATTCAACATATTGCAAACATTCATCACCACACACTGGTGTGACTATTCACTCTTCTCTTTGGTCGACTAATCACTGTGTTTTATCATTCAACCTATGAGTGCATTTACCCAGCAGGAACTAAACAGAGAAGCAAGCACAAAAGAGACAAGATAACTGAGGAAGAACACAGAAAATGTAACATTGCTGGAACAAAGAAGAAGACATTATTAGAGAAATCTAATTAAAACTTAAGTCCGCATTTCTCTAAGTATGTTCCCTAGAATACTTGTTTCATGGCAGGCTCAACTAAAATAGGTCCCATGGCCAAGTGGGTTTGAGAAAACATTGCATGTTATGTCTCCCCCACCTCCCTTGAAGATTCACAATACACATTGGTATAAAAAGACTCTGGAAAGTCTTGTAGAAGACGGATGAACTTGATTGACACCAAGTTACTCACAAACTTATTCAACTGCAGACATCTTGGAAATCCTGGTACCTGTAAATAACCCATGGAGCCAGTGTTCTCTAGAGCACATGGGAACTGTTGGAGCCATGAATATAAGACTGGTGGTTCAAGGTAGCCCAGAAAAGACATAATGCTTCAGAGATTAGCCAAAAATAGGGATTCTCTTTCTTTTCCATTTCTGTGGCAGACATCAACACAGATGTGCAGGGAAAGGGGCAATGCCATGATCTCAAATGAAATTCCACATGTGAGTTGAGTGAGTCATTGAAAATTCAAGAATTCACCATCTGAATTCAACTAAAAAAGAAGGTAGAGATGATCAAGACATAACATTCTAACTACTTTAGAAAACAAAACATATTGGGGCGCCTGGGTGGTTCAGTCAGTTAAGCATCCAAATCTTGATTTCAATTCAGGTCATGTTCTCACAGTTTGTGCGTTCGAGCCCCACACTGGGCTCTGCACTGACAGCATGGAGCCTTCTTGGGATTCTCCCCCTCCCTCTCTCTCTGTGTCTCCCGTGCTCACACTCTGCTTCCTGCTCTTAAAATAAACAAATACACTGAGAAAAAACCATATTTGGACTCTATTTCACCATCACATTGGAGGAAGAAAAAGTTTAAAAAGCAAGGACACCAGCAAGGTTAGAGTACTAATATGTGTTAACATCTGTGGTGCTCCAGGCTTTGGGTGGCTCACTTTACACAGCTAATCTCGTATTCATCATGACAATTCTACTGAGCAAACATTAACCCCCTATTCAAACATGTGGAAACAGCTTTAGAGGGAGTAAGTGAACTTTCACTACTTTGTGAAGTATTTTGGAAAGAAGAAGGAAATAGCATAGGGAGAAATAGTAAGAAGACCAGAAGAAAAATGGGAAGAGAATGCCCTAACTTTGTGTAAGGAGGGATGCAGAATCATTGTCCACTCAAGTCTGCAGAGGTTATGAGAAGGCACCCTGATGGCCCACCTCAGTGACGACTTTCACAAAGCCCTGGTAGAGTATTACTCAGCCTTCATAGCCCACACACGGAAGATACTGCACGATGCGTTCACCTGCAGTGGCTTCTGGTGGTGTCGCCATCACATTTTCCCTTTTATCAGTGAGGGTAAGCAAGAGTAAGTGAAGAAAGTTCAGGACTTCCCTAAACTTACGACAAATGAGAATGAGCCCAAGATTCAATGGCTGATAGTAACTGGTCATGATTTTTTTATAGGAATGCAGGGGTAGGCGGTATGTCTAGAAGTCTTGAGGAGTAGAGAATATACCTATGACTCACAAAATAATCGAGAAGGTAAGTAGAGGGAAGCAACGACCAAAAAGATGGCACTAGGAAGCAAGATGAGATTTTTCCATATTCAATCCAGCTTGAAGTGGAATGTCCAAGGACACCCATTTCTGAATGGAACTCATTTCTCCACTTCTCAGTGAGGAAATGTCCCCTGCTGCCTATCTTGCCCACATACTGACAGGTTTTGGCATTTTAGGAGGCTACAGTTACAATTGCAAATTCAGAAATCTTTTGGTTACATGTGAGAAAAAATCCTGCTCAAACTGGTTTAAGCAAGAATAAGACGAAACAAAATAATACAAAAATAAACTTAATCACTTCATTGAAAAGTTCAAGAAATGTTTCTGGCCCAGTTAACCCCAGGATCTCAAACAGCCCAAATCATATTAGCAGTTTTCTCTCTCTTCCTTTTTTTCTTTTCCCCTCCTTGGCTCTATCTCCATTTTTATTTCTAGTTCTATCTCTTTCTATCTCTCTGTCCTACCTTCTACTCTATTGATGTGTCATTCTCAAGGGGGGCCTTCTCCACTAGGGATTCGACTACCCCAGCTCCCATTGCTAGTATAGTAAGGACCTCGTCTTTCCCCAAAAGGCTAACAAAAATCCTGGCATTGAGTTCATCAGACCAATGTGAGTCACCTGTTCCTCCAAGCACAATGTCCGGGGAATGGGATATGCTGATTGGTCATATATGCCCCCCTGGAGGGGTAAGTCAGACCCACCCAAAGCCTTGGTCTGAAGATAGAGGAGGGATGTTCTCCAAAGTAAAGAAGGGGAATTGATATCGAGCAAGCAGAAGTAACAGGCATCTAGTACGAAGACCAGTGTAATCATTTTAAAATTTAATAAGGCTCAAATTTAAAGCACTTGGGCCTTGATATTGGTTATCAAGATGTATATCAATACTCTGTGGCTATAAAGAAGGATGAAGCAATTTGTTCTTAGAAGGGGACAAGAAGTACTGCTTCATGGAGGAGGTGCTCTTTGAGCTGGAGCTTGAAAAAGGAGTAACGTGTGACAAAAGCAGTAAGTGCTCACAAAATATGCATACACTCCCTGACTCTTCCCAGCCCCCTCTGCAGTTGGGCTGGAACGATGTGACTAGTTAAGGCCAATGGGGTTTGAATGGAAGTGACAAGCTTCCAGCAAATGTAGTCAAAAGCCAACATGGCTCATCCATTTCTCTCTTCCCCTTTGGCAGAGTGTGTGGAAGTTGTGTATTGAAATTGTACAGCCTCAAGATGGAATCCTTGGGCCACTGCATGGAAGAGAGCCACCCAGGAAAGGGGCCCAATCCAGAACGACCTTTGAATGGGTGAGGAAACCTCTATTGTGGGAAGTTACTGAGATTTAGGGTGAAGGTAAGATCACCCAACAGGATCTGCTTCATATTTCTGGACTCTGGCCCCACACATCGTAAACTTTATAAACTTCATCTAAGCCAGTCTGCTCTGCTCTGTGTATCATTCTTTGTCCTTAGACCAGTGAGTGACATATCCAGGTCATGTCATTGTCATGGGACGGCACATGAGAGCAGATGAAAAGGTACACAGCCCTCTCGGGCATAAGCTCAGAACTGATACATCATCATTTCTCATGCCATTGGCCAAAGCAAAGTCACAGAGCCAAGCCCAAAGTCAAGGGGTTGGGAAATGTATTCCACCCATGACAAAGCCATGGAAATGGGGTGAATCTGGGGAAGGCAAAGATTTGGGACCAATTGTTCCATCCACCCCTTAGGCAGCCTACATCATGTAGGAACTCATGAAAACCTCAGAAGACATCTGTGGGGAATGTCAAGATTCTCCTGGACTATGAAAGCACAAATAATGACCCCTATCCTCCAGAACGTTCCTCATTTGGGAAGCCCGAAAGCCACAAGTGTCTCTCTCAACTTCTCCAGCCTTCTCACCCATCAATATACTTTCTCCACATTGTGGATACAGGAGTCTGGGTTTTATTTACCCCAGTGACAAGCAAGGAGATGTAAATAGGCCATAAGGAAAGCTGCTTTTTCATTTGCACTACTTCATTCATTTTGTATTTATAAGATATACAGCTCTAGAAAGCTGTAAATAAAGAGGCTAGAAACAGCTTGAGGGGCTGGTGATGGAATCACAAATCACCAGAGTTACATCTTCATCTGTACCCTGATGTAGAAACTTTATAATTGCCAAAATATATTTATCTCTGCTCAGGCTACACAACTTGTATATCAGAAGCTAAAACTAAGTGACCTCGACTTTCCTAAGATGTCTGTGAAGTTTCATAGGAACCAGCCCAAATTCGGCTGGAGTGGATCCTGCTATTTCTCATCCTGTCCAGGGGGACGTCGGCCAGGCTGCGGCTTCCGGTGCTACAGCTTGTATGTGTTCCCATGTGTCTGCTTTCATCTTCATATAAAACCTCCAAGCGAGCCAGAAAGTGATGTGAGGGCTTGGGCCCACCAGTCTGCTTACCCTGATACCAATTCTTACCAATTAATCCCCTTCATGATTTACAGGATAAACTGGGAAGATATGGGTAAGTGAAGAGTGTTGCATCCAAAATACCTCACTTAAAATGCACCTAAGATTGTCTCAAACTAATTTATTTACCCTCCCCATTAAATAAAAAATCATTTTCGGGGCGCCTGTGTTGCTGTCGGTTAAGCATTCGACTTCGGCTCAGGTCATGATCTCGCGGTTCATGAGTTCGAGTCCCACGTCAGGCTCTGTGCTGACAGCTCAGAGCCAGGAGCTTGCTTCAGATTCTGTGTCTCCTTCTCTCTTTGTTCCTCCCCCTCCCCTTAAAAATAAATAAACGTTTAAAAATTTTTTTAATATTTTTCAGATCTTTGAGTTGCCTCTGGATTTGAGAGAATAAGAAGCATATTTTATTGGACAGAGAAGCCTGGATGCCAGAAGGATTGACTCAGGAGGCAGACGACTCTCATTGGACAAAACTGGGCTTTGGGTCCCTAGAGAAGGGAGGATGGACTTATGACAAAAAGAATAATAAATATAAATAAAATCTGACGGAGACAGATTTTGCTTTCTTCACAATGTTGCTAAGACTCATCTTGAAAATGGAATTCACACTCATAGCCCCCACTCACTGAGTAGTTGCTCTAAGCCAGACCCTGTGAGAAGTGTATTACACGCCTCGTCTCATGCCGTCTCATTTTTTTCTTCCTAGCCACTATTATTATCCCATTTTCAGACCAGAAAACTGAGGCTTGAGAGAAACTGAGGACTTGACAAAGGTCCCACAACTGGTAAGTCACAGTGGGGTGGGAGGGACGGATGGACACAAGGATTTAACCAAAGTAGTCTGCCTCTTACCTGGAGACTGTAATGACAGTACTGCTTTTCTTTCATTCTCTTTTTTTTAATTTTTTTTATTTTTATTTATTTCTAGGAGAGAGAGAGACAGCATGAGCAGGGGAGGGTCAGAGAGAGAGGGAGATACAGACTCTGAAATAGGCTCCAGGCTCTGAGCTGGCAGTCAGCACAGAGCCCGACGCGGGGCTCGAACCCACGAACCGCGAGATCATGACCTAAGCGAAAGTCGGACGCTTAATCGACTAAGCCACCCAGGTGCCCCATTCCTTCATTCTCTTTAAAGAAATGAATGGACGAATTGGGATGTTAAAAAGAGGACAAAAGAAAAAAAGCAAACAATAACAACAAAAGAAATATCAAAGAAATAATGAGGCACTAAGAATACTGAATTTGGGTTCAGGAAATCGGTGTTTGACTCCTGGCTCTCTCTGCCATCTAATTATTTGAAAGACAAGGCACAGATTCTTTGGACCTCGATGTCTTGCACAAAAACCTTGCAGTGTAATGGGATATTGAATGACAACTTTTCCGTCACTCAGAATTGATAACAGGCCACAAAATAGAGGACAAAAAGGGATCGAGTGCCCCATATTCTAAAGTCTGCCAGAGTGGGGCCAGATATGCACTGCCGGGATTACCACGAGAGAGACAGGCTTTGCTACCACCTCCAACCAGCCCCTGTAAAATGCGCTCTGTGCTCCACCTAATGCCGTTGGCAGTCGCCATTTCCACATTCTCCTTCAGCTTTCTACAAAAAGAACCTACGACTCTCTGTGAGCTTCCTCCTTCCCTAGAAGGGTGTCCAGCCTGTGCATAAAGTAGTCTGGAAGGACAGAGTTGTTATTTCTTTCTTTCTTTCTTTCTTTTTTTAATGTTTTATTTATTTCTAGGAGAGAGAGAGAGAGAGAGAGAGTGTGAGCAGGGTAGGGTCAGAGAGAGAGGGAGTCACAGACTGAAACAGGCTCCAGGCTCTGAGCTGGCAGTCAGCGCAGAGCCCGATGCGGGGCTCGAACCCACGAACCGCGAGATCATGACCTAAGCGAAAGTCGGACGCTCAACCGACTAAGCCACCCGGGCGCCCCCAGAGTTGTTATTTCTTCCAGGAGAATATGGAAAGGAATTCCTAGGAAGATAAACCAGCTCCCTTGCCTTTAGGAAATGCCTCCATGAATTTTCACCTGCCCTTCTCTCATTCAGAAATGTCACCATACATGCTTGGAAAACTCCTTAAATTACTCATCATAGGATCAGCTCAACTGTTGTAACAAGTGACCCTAAATCTCAGTAACTTTCCACAACAGAGGTTTTCTCACCCTTACGAAGATCAGTATGGGTTAGGCACTTTCCCCAGTGGCTCTCTTCTGTGCAGTAGCCTAGGGATTCCGTCTCGAAGCTCCACAATTTCAATACGCAACTTCCACAGACGCCGCCAAAGGGAAGAGAGAGATGGATGAGACACACAGGCTTTCAACTATCTTTGCCTGGACAGCTGTCACTTCCATTCAAAACCCATTGGCCAGAACTAGTCACGTGACTCCAACCCCATGGCCACACTCCTACTCTTCCTTCAAACCCCAGCTCAGAGAGCATCCCCCACCCCTATCCCCAGGGAGACTTGCCCAGTCTCTCGTGCCCCCTTCCAAAGAGAACAAATTGCTTCGTACTCCTTTATGTTTCCCACAGAACGCTTGATACATATTCCTAATTTATACTTCCCAGATTGTCTTGTAATTTTGCTCTCCCCTTATTTTGTGAGCCTACAAAGACAAAAAACATACTGTTTCTTTATCTAGCTCCTATCATAGTGGCAAGGCAGTAGCGAGGATTTAATAAATGTTTAGTGAATGAATGAATGAATGAATTAATTAATTAAGGCTTCATAAATAGCCATAACCTTGGAAGTCTAATCACAAAAGCATGCAAACAGCATCTTCGCAAAGACATCCTTGGCTCTCCCGATGTGCAATTGTTCCTTGACTACATTTCTCCTTCTGGGAATGGCAAGGAACCAGAGTCCAGGAAATACTAGATAACAGTAAAGCCCAGGATCGGGAGTCTTGAATCAGTACAGTAGGACACAGATGCCAAACCCAGGTCAGAAATAAAAACTGGACCTCCAGGCATTCGCACACTTTCCAAGATGCACCAACCCCTCCCCTCCAGCGCCCACCAAACATACTGAGAACCCAGCTCACAGCCCCTAGGGCAGCTGGCATTTCCAAGACCACAGTCCAAGCCTTCACAAGAGATGAGCTGAGCCAAGACAATCCCTAACTGGCAAGAATGAATGAAAGAGTTTGAGATCTGTCAGCTGAGGAGCCTCTGAGAAAAGCAACAATTTAAGCTTCCTAAGATCCATCACTCTTGCCATAGGCTGCGACTTTTCCATTCATACCAGCAATTGTGGGAATTTCAGCTGCTGAATATAACACTGAGAAATCAACTGAGAGTTTATAAATAAGTCCTGACTTGGAGTAGAGCCCTTGTTAAAGTTTTTCAAGCCTTGTGTGAACCAAGGCTCCAATCAGGGCCCTTACTGTTTGAGATGTTGGCCACCAAGAAGGAGGTCCTCATTGTCTTGCTAGGACCTTGTTACTACCAATCCTTGCCCCCTTCTCTGATACCACAACTAATGTTCTCTGGGACTCTCAGGCTGTGCCCAAAATCAAAACATTATGCCAAGATAAGAGTGGTGAGAAAGACATAGAGGAGGGGAATGAGAGAATATAATAGAAAATCGCAGCAAGGTAGCACTTTGTGTTCTGGCCAAAGCAGGACAACCTCTAGGGTGCATGAGTCCCCTGACTCTATAAGCAACTTGCATGACCCAGAACCAGTGTGGCAGTCCCACTCTGGAAGGCTGGCCTCACCTGATCCTGCAAAAGATATACTGAACTTTCCAATATGAGCACTCTTCTTGCCAGACGACTCTCCTGAACCAGGCCCCCAGACAACTCTGAAGACCAAGGCCTACAAGTTCTGTAGGGCTTCTGGTCAACCCCACATGGTGCTGAAGGGCCAGACAGAGCCCTGCGGTTCAGGATCTGCTCTGGACCCAGGGTGCCCAGGTGGGATGACTTCATAATCAGGGAAAATTTGAATCTGAAAAACATAAAGAAGGCAATAAATGTCATCTATAATATTTCCGCCTAGGATTACCCCCTAGTGAAATTTTACTTTATTTAAAACTAGTGTTTTTTCCTATGTCTGCGTAATTTGCTTTGACTCAGGACTGGGTACGTAATTTTTGCTCCTAGTGCAAAATGAAGGTAGGACCTTCTACTTAAAAATTACTTAGACTTTCAAAGCCGTGGCAGCAGAGTGTTCAATACAAGGACGCTATGGAGCACCAGGTTCTGTGTGACTGGACAGGTTGCAGCCTGTGACGCCAGCCCCGACTGTTGTCCCACACTGGTCCCAGCGCTAAAGGAGGATCAGAAATTGTGAGGAAAGCACCCCAAAGTGTGAGGTCCCCTCCAACACATGGACTGGGACAGGAGTCATGCCTGCCTGGGTCTAAGGGCTGTGCTGTGCCAAGGTTACAGAGATAAGGGGCAAGTTTCAAAGTGACTTTCCACAATTTGTCCCCACATCCCCAAATGTCAAGGAACTTATGACAAAAAGGCTATGTAATTTATGAAACACTTAGCCAGTAAAATGACTTACACAGTCACCAAACATGATGTTTACAAGACACTTCTAATAATACTGAGTAAAATTATTGCAACATAATATCAAGTAAATTAAATATACAATTATGTGATACTAGGTACTAGGAAGAAAACTAGTTTTAAATAGAGTCTAATTTCGAAAGGGTAATCCCAGGTAGAAATAGGATAGGTGACATTGATTATCTTCTTTATATTTTTCTCCAACAAACAAGTATGAATTTTATAAGGAAAACACAAGTTTTAGAAATATAGCTGTATATGGTACCTTTCACTTCTGATAAATTCTTGAAAATTTTTATTATGAAGCTTTAGAAAAAGTGGACTGATGCTATTCAGAGTGTTCTTGAATTCCTAAATGGTAGGAAAAGCACAAATTACTTTTATGTAATCCTGATTCCTTCCACCTTTTTGGCATAATATAAAACACTAAAGGGAAGACCGTATTTTGAATTATTGCCACGCCAATTTACCGAATGTCAACCTATCCCCTTCTGTCCCTTGAAGGGAGTTATGCTCCAGCTCTAGATTTGGGAGTGAATGTTACTGAGAGTAATTGAGAGCCTGGAAGACAGATGTTTAGATATGGATGTAGCAAAGCAAAAACTTACACACTCCAAGAAACACTGAAGCTGTAACCTGCTGTTTCTCTATTTCTAGCCTTTATTTCCTCATGATCTCCTTTACTCCATTACCACAAAATTATCAGTCAAGAGGGTGTCTTAGTCACTCTGTGCTGCTATAATGAAAATACCACAGACTGGCTACCACAGTGGCTTAAACAGCAAAGATTTGTTTCTCACAGTTCTAGAGACTGAGAAGTCCAAAGTCAAGACCCTGACAGATCCAGGGCTCACTTCTTGCCTTGTAGACAACTGTCTTCTTACTGTATCCTCACAAGACAGAGGACAGGGAAAGGGAGAAAGCAAGATCTGTCTTTCATAAGGGCACTAATCCCATTCTGAGGGCTCCCCCTCATGACCTAATTGCCTTCAAAGGCCTCTTTTCCAAATGCTATCACATGGAGGATTAAAGTTTCAACATATAAATGGGGTGGGGCTTTGTGGGGGAGAGGGACTCATGAATATTCAGTCCATAGCAGAGGTAAAAGGGGAGTTGATTTTGCCATTTAAGGATTACTCAGTGTCTGCTAGTTTAAAATTCTTTTTTTTTTAATGTTTTATTTATTTTTGAAAGAAAGAAAGAGACAGCGTGAGCAGGGGAGGGTCAGAGAGAGAGGGAGACGTAGAAACTGAAGACAGTCTCCAGGCTCTGAGCTAGCTGTCAGCACAGAGCTTGATGTGCGCCTCAAACTTACCAACTGTGAGATCATGATCTGAGCTGAAGTTGGAGGCTTAATGGACTGAGCCACCCAGGAGCCCAGTGTCTGCTAGTTTAAAGCAGTCTCTTTCAGGGGTGCCTGGGTGGCTCAGTCCATTAAGCCTCCAACTTCAGCTCAGATCATGATCTCACAGTTGGTAAGTTTGAGCCGCACATCAAGCTCTGTGCTGACAGCTCAGAGCCTAGAGCCTGCTTTGGATTCCGTGTCTCCCTGTCTCTCTGCCCCTCCCCGGCTCATGCTCTGTCCCTCTCTCCTTCAAAATTAAATAAACATAAAAAATTAAAAAAAAATAATAAAGCATCTCTTTCAGATTCACTTAGGATAGATTCAAATGTTGCCATTTTTTTGCAAACGTTCAGCTGAGAAAAATGAGTGACATGGAGGATTTCTGGAAAGACAATCAGAACATTGATTTTTTTTTAGCCACCACAAACCTGATTTTTGGAGTAAGCAGAAGATGGGATTTCATCAGGAGACAGTGTTCTGACACAATATCAAGTGCTGACCTCTGCTTTGGAATTACCTCACTGGCCTATTTGAAGGAAGATTTAAGAAACAACCTTCAATGAGATTTATTTGGTTTCTGGAGGGACAGTGAGGACTAGGTGTCCATTAGGAGAACCCACAAGATACATTCCACGCAGGCGTTCATTTGGCATAGCTCATCTGGTTTGTCTGAGAGATACTTTGACCGTGGAAAGGATTATAGCTTCCTCTTTGCTTTGACTGGTAGGAAGCTCAGAGCCAAATTTATAGTTCATCTCTAATAAGTGCATAATTTATGACATGTAGTTTGTTCAATGGACTTTTCTTACTCTAGTTTTCCTTAGTCCCAGTCTCCTCACTACTTAGTTTCCACTAAGTAGTTTCCACTACTTAGTATGACTGGCTCTGTAAACCACCTCAACATCGTTTTGACACATCAAAGCCCTTCTTGAATCCCCAGCACCCTCCCAGTTGCAGGAACACTCTAGCCTGTAGGGTCCTCTTGTGGGAACCTCCATTAAAGACTGTTTTACACCATGAATGCTTCTCCCACTGACCTTCACTTCTCTTTTTTTTTAATGTATATTTATTTTGAGAGAGAGAGAGAGTGAGAGAAAGCACTCATACACATGCATGTGAGACTGGGGGAGGAGAAAAGAGAGGGAGAGAGAGGATCCCAAGCAGGCTCTGCACTGTCCGTGTGGAGCCCGACGTAGGGCTCGATTCCATGAATGGGGAGATCATGACCTGAGCTGAAGTCAAGAGTCAGCTGCTCAACCAACTGAGCCACCCAGGCCCCCCTGGATGGCACCTCTTAAGAACATAAACTAGGTCTTCCTACTTGGCATCTAGTATATACCAAGCAGTTGAAAAATGTTTGCTAGAGGGCATGAGGGCAAGGATGGGGGAATGCTTTGAAACGATTGAAAAAATGTGCAAAAGTGACTTACACTGTGGTATTCATTGCATATGACAATTTGCCTTAAAATGTTATGATAACGTTATCATAAGATAGCTCAGTAAAAAATTAGGATGAAATTTTAACATCAGGATTTTTCAGTGCTATCCACAAAGTCTTGTTCTGCAAAATGACTGTCAGGCTGAAAACATGTTTGACGCTCTATATTCATTGTGAATGCAAACCTGTAGCTTCCCGAAGCAGGTCCTATTGAATACAATCTGCTGTGAAGTTGAAGATTTTTTTTCTTTAAGTCACAAAGTCTTTAAGCAAAAAATGCTTTTGTGTTTGAATAAACACAAAACAAGCAAATCTTTTCCATGGGGAAACTAACATAGTCTAGAAATGTAGATTATTCTCAGAACCCTCTGAGTGACCATGAAAACCATCACCTCAGTAAGTCTTATACCCAGGGCTTCTGAGCTCACGGAGTTGTGGAAAAGTTTCCATAGTCCTGATTGCCATACTAGTAGCCAATGGCTTGCATTTGCACAGTACTNCCTGAGTGACCATGAAAGCCATCACCTCAGTAAGTCTTATACCCCGGGAGTATAAGACTTCTGAGTCTTATACGGAGTTGTGGAAAAGTTTCCATAGTCCTGATTGCCATACTAGTAGCCAATGGCTTGCATTTGCACAGTACTGTCGGCTTCCAAACCTCGGGTACTTAATGCAAAAATGATTGTTATTTTCTGAGCATTTACTATGTGCCAAGCACTAGGGTAAGAACTTTACATATATTAAGCAGGGAAAACATTGATATTAATAGTCACCTTTCCCACCTGAAAAATGAGAGTAAATTCTCAGATCCCCTCCCTACGCTGAGAGAAGATGATGGGTGGGGATGCAAATGAAGAGGCTGATAGAGAGCTCAGCCACAGCAAGAAAGGAATCAGAAGGACCCACGGGAAGGTGTAAGAAGGTGGAGAGGCTTGAACAGCAGAAGGGGATAAGAGAGATTTCAGAAAGAAAGGTCTACCATAAGAAGAGACAGGAGAGCACAGGAAAGTTGGGACAGTTGCTGTGGGGACAAGAAGAAATGTTTCAACATGACAGGGCCGTTCATGACACGGTGTGAAATGTAATCATTCCCTGAAATGAATATGGAAACACAAGTGAGGTGTGTGTGAGGAACTGGAATACCAAAACACGCCTGGGTTACATACGTTATCTCTTCCTTGGTCTGTAAGATTCGTTACTCTATACTAGGTGTCAGCAAACTATAGGTCATGGGCCAAATCTGGTCAGCCTGGGTTTGCAAATAAAGTTATATCAGGACACAGACACACCCATTCATCTTAAGAATCAATTATGGCTGCTTTTGGGGCTCCTGGGTGGCTCAGTCAGTTAAGTGTCCCCTCTCTCTCTCAAAATTAAATAAACAAGATTAAAAAAAAAAAATCTGCTATGACTGCTTTCACACTATAATGGCAGAAGTGGGTAGTTGCAACAATGCTGTTGGCTTTATGACCTATGAGGCCTGTACTTTCTAGCCCTTTAGTTTGCTTCCAACTCCTCAATAAGAAATACAGAAGTATCCATGAAAGGAAAATATTTTATCAGTCAGGTTAATGGTGTCAGGGAAATTTGGAGTCAGGAAACCTGAGTTAAAGATATATTCATTGTTTTCTTGACCAAGTTTTCCCATCTGTTAAGTGGAATCATAATACATGCTTCACAGAGTTATAAGGAGACTCAAATGTGAAAATCATTTTTTAACACATGCTTTGTAGTTCATAAACATTAGAGAAATATCAGGTATTGCTGATGGTGAGTCACAAGTGGCTCAAAGTTTGTAACTAATAAACACTACAGAAGCCTCAGGTATGGCTGATTTATATATCATCCTTCACAATTTCCTTGGACAGGGAGGAGCTGAACAAAGGGTTTATAAAGATTCTTGAAAAGATGCTTGATCTTTCTACTAGAATTAGTAGCCTGCCTCGTTTTGTCTTAAGAGCTCCTATCAAAAACTTAGTTTAACATTTTCCTCTGTGGACACTTTCTCTTTCCATGAGGCCCATCAACTATGAAGTTCATTCACACAGAGTGATGTCACCAGGCTGAGGAATAACCATGAGGAGGCCATATAACTGTAAAGAAAGTTCTGTGTTAAAGCAATGCACATGAAGCCATCACCATGACATAACCATGAGAGGACTAAACACATTCTAGACTTTCAATGAATACAGGGTGTTCATAAAATCCTTATCTCATTTTTTAACTTTCAGAGCTTAAATTGTGTGCATGAAAGACAAACACTCCTCCAATGGCATTTGAAGGCAAATTCATACATTCATTTAAAGCAACTAGAAGGCATCTTGGCCTAACCACCATCCATCATGACGTGAGACCGAAATACCCAGTTTACTCTTTCAGTCCCTTGAAGACTAACTGCCTTAAATTCCATCATGAAATACAATTTTGTTGCATCAACAAAGTCTTTAATATGCCCCTGTGAAATATGATAGATCAGGTGAACAAGTAGCCAAGCAATTGATCATTTTTTCTCTGAATGATATTTAAGGGCTTATTTATTAAAGTTCTAGGATAGCTAGAATAGATAATTATACACTTTCATACAATCATCCATCTTTCCCTGTTGCCCATTTGCTCCAGAAAGATACAACAGTCTCATTGATGATTTGTCACTGATGAAATTCGTTTCGGTAAGCTTCATCCAACCAGTTTAAAATGTTATGCATTGCACCTTTCTGGTTGAGAGTATAGATTTTCACCTCCTAACGGATAAAGACCTCAATAGGCTAGCCATCTAGAAGCCATTTTTTGCAATTATAATTGCCCTATTTTATTTACTGGGCTTGGAAAAAAAGAATAAATTGCACCTTATGGAATTGTCTTGAATTACTTTAATAAATTTGCTTTCAAATGGTATTCAGAGGGTATCTTGCATATTTTTGACCTAAGGCATTTTAATTCTTTAATATTTTAAATAAAAATATGTACAATAAATTTACAATGAGCGATATCCTTAATTAACAATATTAGTTCAGCATTTCTTCTTTTATCAGAACTATCTTTTCTCAAGAAATTGTTTCCAATGGAGAAGGAAAGGAAAGAATCATAAAAAACTCAAAATTACCTTTTAGTGCAGTGAGTAGTGGTTCCTAAACATGGTAGCCCATCAGAATCATCTGAGAACTATCAAAAATTTACATTCCTAAATCAACTCCAAATAACCAAATAAAAATCTCTGAGAGGCTAATCATGTTTATTCTTAACAAACACCCAGACTACTCTATTACAGACTATTCAACACCAGACTGGAAACTGTTTTGGGGAGCAACTAGATCAAACAGGACCATAAGGCATGTCCTCATTCCAATGGATTGACCTTGTACTGTTGCAAAAAGCATTGATAGTTCACAGGAAAGACAAAAGTCAGAAATTCAGTTAAAGAGGTGCCTGGGTGGCTCTGTCGGTTAAGCATCCGACTTCGGCTCAGGTCATGATCTCACAGTTCATAGGTTCCAGCCCCACATCAGGCTCTGTGCTGACTCAGAGCCTGGAGCCTGTTTCAGATTCTGTATCTCCCTCTCTGACCCTCCCCTGCTCATGCTCTCTCTCTCTCTCTCTCTCTCTCAGAAATAAATAAAACATTTAAAAAAATTAAGTTAAAAATTAATACATGAGGGTGCCTGGATGGCTCAGTCAGTTAAGTGTCTGACTTTGGTTCAGGCCACGATCTCAGTGTGTGGGTTCAAGCCAGCCATCAGGCTCTCTGATGTCAGCACAGAGGCCACTTGGGATCCTCTGTCCCTTATCTCTCTGCTCTCCCCCCACTTGTTCTCTCTCTCTCTCTCAAAAATAAATAAATATTTAAAAAAATAAAAATTAATACATGAGACCCTTATAGATGAAAATATATTATATACTGAAGTTCATAAAAGATCAAAGTAAAAACATAAGTTCATACTCTTAGATAAGATGATTTACTTTCTAAGGACACCAATTGTCCCCACATGCAATTCCAATTAGTATTCTAAAATTTATATTAAATTGCTCATGAATAGCTAAGTCAACTTTGCAGTTGAAGAGAAAATATGAGGAGAGGACTGTTCCTACCAAATACAGGGCATATAATAAAAGCACAGTAATTGAAAGTAACATGGTGCTGGTGCAAGAACAGACAGAGAGGCCTAGGAAAGAAAACAGAAAGGGGATCCTGGGTGGCTCAGTTGGTTAAGCATCTGACTTCGGCTTAGGTCATGGTCTCACAGCTTGTGAGTTCAAACCCCATGCTGGACTCTGTGCTGACAGCTCAGAGCCTGGAGCCTGCTTCAGATTTTGTGTCTCCCTCTCCCTCTGCCCCTCCTCAGGTCATATTCTGTTTCTCTTTCTCTCTCTCAAAAATAAAGTAAACATTTAAAAACATTTTTTTTTAATAGGTCATAGTTAGACCCATATGTAAATGGAAAGGTATTGGTCGTTATCTTTTCCATGAAAAAAAGAGCTTATATAATAGATGAAGTTGGGAAATTGGTTCACTATATACAGAAAACTACTACTGGATCCCTACCTAGCACTTCATGCAAGGTAGACACCAAGTGGATTAAAGTCCTACACAGTAAAGGTAAAGGCAGTAGATTTAATAATGTCAAAGACTATCTTTAGGATCTAATGGTGATGAAGGACCTCTGAAACAAAATCCCAGAAGCACAAACTATCAAGCCAAATTTAATTAATTTAATCCCATCAAAATTGAGAATATCAGCGAAAAGTAGGAAATCTACCTCAAAATGCATGACATTCTGAAAAAAGATACTTGCCATGTCTAAAACTGTCAAGATACTAATATGTAGAACATATTAGGAGGAGAAGTAGGAAAAGAAGTTTTTGAAGTTAAAACTCTTACAAACCAATAAGAAAATTTCACAAAGCTCAATAGAAAAAATGGGCCAAAGTTATAAAAGGCAATTATTTAAAAAGAAAACACAGAGCCTGATAAACTCATGGAAAGAGATCAAACTAATAATTACAGAGGGCAAATTATAACTTTGAGATGTCATTTTCTACCATCAGATTTGTAAAAATTAGATACCAAGATAATGCTGAATGCTGACAATGTATGGCTCAAGGAATTCTCATGCAGAGCTCATACAGAATGTGCATACCTAACCTATCGGAGAGCCATAGAGCTGTGTAATCAAGTTAAGTCTCGTCATAACCTATGACCCCGCATTCTAGCTCCCGGGAGTGTTTCAGAGACATTCCCACACAAGTCGATAAGAGTATGCATGATAATATTCTTGATACCCTTGCTTCTGGTGGTGGGACATTGGAAGCAATCCTGGTATTCCACACAAGGAGACGCACAAGTTCAATGTGGAATAATATACAACAGTTAGAATCAACAGGCAGGTATGCACAAAAGCACAAAGAAAGATCAAAACCAGTGTTGAATATAAAAAGAAAAAGAGAATAAGATCTACAGAACACAATAACATTCATGTAAATCAAAAACCCATGTTCAAAAGCAACACACACTCTGTGAGAATATATATAAATAAAAGGATACCCATTCAAAAATGGTTGACTGTGGGTGAAGAAAACAGAGTGGGGAATGTAGATAAAAAGGAAGGGAGGGAGAGAGAGAGGGAAAGGCAGTAGAGAGGAGGGCAGGGGGTCATAATGAAGAAAGGAACAGAACTTGCTCTACCAACAATAATGCATGCCAGGAAATGTGATTAAGTGAATTCTCTGAGTCTGAGGGCCAAAGAAAGAGAAAGAAAATACACCAATATCCTAAGCATGTATTGCTTTGTATCTGAATTGTTGTTCAACCCAAGCAATTTTAAAAAAAAGGTAAATGTTAGCCCTTAGCAGGTACAAGTGATCCACCCGGGCCCATAAATCCCTTCAACCCTGACCACTGGATTGACTAGGAAGGCGCGGGTAGTTGTCTCAAATTCCTTGCCCAGCGGTCCTAGAGCTAGATCCATATCTTTCATCTCTCTGTTTGTCTGTGAATAAATATATACATTATTCTTGTTCTTTTAATTCTGTAACCTCTTCAGAGCAGTTAAAAATTATGTTAAAAACTCATTAACTTTGACGAGATATTGATGATGCCAGCGGTTAATTACGAGCCAGCTGGTGTTATGGCAAGAATTAAAAAGTTAGACACTGGAAGTTTGTTTTAAAAAAAACAACAACACAACAACAACAAAAAAGTCACACTGCGTTCACTTGGAGGATTGCTAAAACAGTGTCACTTGCTGATGACCTTCCAACACAGGTCAAGGAGAGACAGGGGAACAAGGGATCAAATTGCATTCCTTTCCTCCATCACAGCGTTGGTGTCTTCCAGATTCTCCCTCGCTGAGAAAATAAAAAGTAAGGGCTATAAATTCCCATGCTTCATGGTGTTAATTGATTGCAAGCTGGGGTCAGAAAGACATTTCTCCCCAAGGAGTACTCCTGCACAATTTAGAGGCACTGCGGGGGTTCTAACATGCCTAAAAAGCATTAAGCGGTGGTCACTGTCAAGTACCAAATAGCAAAATTTAGTATGCTTTCAGTTTGTGCTCACAAGGGAGGCGTGAGAGCATTCAGGGGTTCCCGTCTCCTCAAGAGTGAGGTCTTTCCTTGGGTAGCCAAAAAAAGGTACCGTTTTTAAAGAGAAAACAGATTACAAGATACGGCTGTGGGCTGTGTGTGTGTTTTGTTTTTTTTTTTAAGAAGAAAAATTAACAGAAAGGAAAAGTGTATCCTTGCAAAAGACTCTTCAATACGTAAATAACAAGAGTAGAAGATGGGCAGTGAAGAGCAAAGACTGAGGATGCTGATTTGGGGTTTCATCCGACCTCAGTCAAGCAGCGAGGTACCCTGACTTGCTCAGCTGACAGGGGTGAGTTACTGACACTGTATAAGCCTCCATCCCTCATCTGCAGGACACGCGTGGGGTTTGTTCCTGCCTTGATCAGCTTTGTATCAGTCAATGACATGAGCCACAAGGAATACTCAGTACTACCCCGGGCTGTGGGAAGCACACAGTAAATGTTCTTTATTTATTTCCCAGGTAAGCAGCGCAATGCAGGGCCTGGATTCAAGCGGCCGAGCTTCACGTCCACGGCTTTGCCACCTACTTCCAATGACATTTCCAACAACATTGGGAAGTCAGAGGACCTCTTCAAAGCTTCAGTTGAATGAAACAATGGTACCTATCTCACAGCATGTGTTGGGATTACATTATGTAATCTGTGTAAAACATAAGAATGTCTGGCGCAGGGTGATTTCTCTCTAATGTCAGCTATTACTTAATGCTGCTACTATTACTGCTACTATTAGTACTGTTGCTCTATGAACAAACCCTTCATTGATGCTGACATAGCCAGCAGGGATCAAAACACTTTGTGGAACTTTGTAATGCACAGAGAAAAATGTGTGTGGATGGAACTATAAAACCACTTTCTCTGGAACCCTGAAAGGGGCTCGAGCAGAAAGTGAACGTTTATTTCTAGGACCTTCGGCTCCTACCCCTGTCTAAGCTGTTAAAGCAGGGATGTCTCTGGCCTTGCCCCTTCCAAATCCTCACCTTTTGGGGGTGACGGACAGCCTGTGAGCTGTGCTGAGTGTCTTTCTTGCTAATTATCACTGCCCGCCCCCCCTTATCCTTCCCCTGGCCCGGGACGCGCTCTAGCTGAGCATATAATGGTGGATTCAGCTATTATCATCTCTCACCCATCAGCGAATAATCATTATTGTTTACTCACTTCTCTTTTTATGAAGAACACCGTTAGGAAGATGGTTTTCTTTCCTTGTTTCCCATGGGCTCTTTATTTTATAGACCTTCTCTCAACTTAGCCCGGCTTTACTCTGTTCCAGAAAACTACTCATCATTTACTGATTTTCAACATTAAAAAAAAGTTTTTTCTTCCACAAATCAAAATGTTCAGCCCAAGCCTTACTGATCTTGACCTCCCTTGTTTCTGGGAAAACAAACCTTCCAATCTTATCTCAGAACATTTGGTTTTTTCTATACCTATTCCATATGACTTCCTCTCCCTAATGTTACTTCATTTTGAGAAACTGAGGGGAGGCATGTTTGTGTGGGAATTGCCATGAAAAATGAAGCTTAGGAGACTGTAAATGCTAATTAGTGCAGAACAAAGGGGCAAATGCTCAACCAAGAAATTCCTTTGTTTTTCTCAAAGGTCACATAAATTACCTTCTTACTCCCCCATTGATGACCCTTAGAAGCCTCAAATAATTAAATACTTGGAACCACAATTTGCATCCCAACTCAGACAGAAAAACAACCAACGAATGATGGCTGGAAGGGACATCATCCTAAATTCTTCCCAGTTCTACTCACAACTAATTTTCTGATTTGTCTTTTTCTTTCTTTTTTTCCATGAGCATGTATTACTTTTGTAATCGGGGTGGGGGGGGCGACCTTTTTCACAACTTTTTATCAGTAAAACTGAAAGAAGTAGACAGATGATCTCATCAAACCAATGGTTTTCTCTTCCCTCCTTTTCCGGAGGTATCAGGGACGGATCGCTAATAGCAGCCGAGCCGGATTGTGTCATGGGCTAGGTTTCGGAAGGCTCACAATATAATCTTTCTGCCAAGCCTCCGATATCACATTTTTAGATTACTGTTTGGGGGTCTCATGTTTTTGCAATCCAACTCTTGACTCATTGTATATGTGTACGCACACTTTGTTCCAGACTGTCTGTCAGAAGAACACTTCTTTCTAAATGAAGAAAAGTGTTTCTGGTGAATGCCAAGACTATATGAGGAATCACAGTGCGGGTTGCTATTTCTTTGTTCCTGCTGGGTTAATTGCTTTAAAGACAAAAATCAAGGGCAAGTGTGCCACTAAAAAAATGTTTTGCAGGGCACACACACCCCTCCCCCCCGTACCTTTTGAATGATCACAAACTGCATTTTGCCAACTTTTGATCAAGGTGACAAATCTTGGCTCAGAAGAGAAATTTAGCGATGTGTCAGCCCCATCAATAAGCTCTAAGGAAAAGTAATTCATTTTTAATGGAAATTCTGTTTACAAAATTGACTAGGTATATAACCAAACTCTAAGAGGAGATAACTCACCCTGGCAAATAGGCTGCATACCTAATAGAGTAAAATAAAAGTGAAGCAGAACACATTGTACTTACGGAAATAAAGTACATGCAACATTTTATAGTTACTACAACCGTGATTCTACATCATACAGGAGCTTTTGTGCTCAGCCTTGATTTAGATTCAAGAAGTACACACACACACACACACACACACACACACAAAGTTCGGAAAGATGAAAAAAGAAAGGAGCCATTCTATTAAGTAAAATTTGATCCTTACTTTTCAAAAATCTTTAGACCATGAAAGTTCCCTTTGGTGCCTACAACTGATTGGATCTTTGCCAATTTCTGACCTCCACTGTGGTGTCTCTTGCTCCTTAATAAACGTAACATCATTCCCATTACAGATATTATGAAAACATTGCTTAAATTCTTTTGTTTCTATTCTATAATACGCTCTTCACACGACTCTATAAGTCACGTGGGGATGGTTAGCATTATTCCCAATTGGCAAATGAGAAAACCAAAGCTCTGGGTAGCTCTGCCCGACGAAAATCACTGACATAATCCATCTAACAACTCAGTGTACTCAGCACCCCATGTGCCAGGGGAACATACAGATGAATGGCACTACCGTTTGGCTAAATGAACTTAAGCTCCCTCTAAATATACTCAATTTCCACAACACACTCAGAAACAAAAAGAATTAAACAAGAATCCTTGGAAAATACAGAAATGAAAGTCAAAGCCTTACTTGTCTACTAAAACTACTGAGGCCTAGAGTAACAAGAATTAAATGCAGGGTAACTTAGGGATGATAATTGAGCTCACCAAACATGCTAGAAAATATTCCAAAGATTTAAATGGTAAAAACAACACCAACAAGTCTTAGATAAATAAACAACAAGGAAAAGAACAAGATAGGAGCAGGGAAGTAAGACACAGAAATGAACATCGGTGCTGCTAACAGTAACATAGTTGCCACTTTATGTCCCCCTGGGGTTCAGTATTCCCCAGCTGCTAGCTCCTGGCATATAGCTCATGCTCAGTCATTTTTGAAGGAAGACTAAATGCACCAAGGTCCCTCCTCAATGAGTCTAGGTCTAGCAGAGAAATAAACATGAAAGCAAATACCTGTTACAAAGTAAGGTCATCTTGATAATAATAGCTAACAGTTTTTGAGCACTTTTTGAGGCCCAAGATCATCATGTGCATTAATTCATTAAACCTTCATAGTAGCCCTGAGTTAGCACCTATTAACAGCCTCCCTGTACAGATAAGTAAACTGTCACAAAGTCACACAGACAGAGAGCTGCAAAATTGGAATGAGAAGCCAACACTGGGAGTGTAACATTGGTAACCACTGGTACCACTTACTGTAACAACACTGTGTATTGTGGAAGGAGGAGACTCTATGTTAAATCACGCCCACTGGGGTGGACTGCACAAATGGCCACAGCTATTCATTCCCTCTGTATTCATGTTCTCTGCAACTGACTTTCCATTTCCTCCCAGCAGGAAGAGAACGTGTTTCCCACCCCATGAGTCTGGGCTGGCCTTGTGACTGGCTTTGGCCAATAGAATGCTGGAGGGACAGATGTTTCCGTTGTAAGCCTAGGACTCAAGAGGCCTTGCTTCTGTTTATTTTCTTGGGACTGCCATGTGAATAAGCCTGGGGTAGCCTGCTGGATCATTGTCACATGGAACACAACTGAGGCGGTTGGATAATCCCATCTGAGGTCTCAGAGATGTGAGAGAGTCTATCCAAGATCAGCAAAGCCTGCTAGATAACCTGCAGTTGACGGCAGATGCGGAAGGAGCCCAGCTGAGCCCAATCTACACTGCCAACCCACAGAGTCAGGAACTAGAGAAATAATTCTTGTTTTCAGCCACTATGGTTTAAGATGGTCCATTACACAGAACTAACTGATATACCCACCGTATCAAAATTTTCTAGAAACAAGCTTACATTTTATAAGTCATATAAATGCATGCATCTTAGAACTGCCAAGATAAAAACACTTTTGCAGGACCAATATGGCAAACTATTAGGATCTTCTAGCAGGACAATATCAAAAAATATAATCGAAACAAATTAAAACAAGGACTTTGACAGGCCCAGTTTAGTTATGTGGTAGGCTGCTTCTGAAATGGTCCCCAGTTGGGGGCACCTGCATGGCCCCGTCAGTTGAACGTCTGACTTCAGTTCAGGCCGCGATCTCACAGTTCATGAGTTTGAGCCCTACATCAGGCTCTGCGCTGACAGCTCAGGGCCTGGAGTCTACTTTGGATTCTGCGCCTCCCTCTGTCTCTGCACCTCCCCCACTTATGCTTTCTCTCTCGTTCTTTCAAAATAAATAAACATTAAAAAAGCGTGTAAATAAAATGGTTCCCAGTGATCCCCAACTTCTCTCGAAGGTGTCCTACAAGGCTGTAGCCAAGGTGTTGGCTGGGTCTGCTGCCTTATCTGAAAGCTCAGTGAGGGAAAACAACTTCTAAGGCCACTGCATGACTGTTGGCAGGATCCAGTTCCTCACGGGCTGTTGAACTCAGGTCATCAGTTCCTTGCTGACAGCTGGCCAGAGGCTGCCCTCCAGTCCTTGCCTGGGGACGCCTCCACAGGGCAGCGCACAACGTGGCCGTTTCCTTCTTCAGAGAAAGCACAGGAAAGGAGTCAGAAAGAGTATGAGCAGAGAGAGTATGAGCAAGATGGAGGTCCCGGTCTATTATAACCTAACCTTGAAATCTCTATTTCATCACATTTGCCATATTCTATTCATTGGAAGCTACTTCCTAGGTCCAGCCCAGATAGAAGGGGAGGGATTTGCACAAAGGCGTGAATACTGGGATGTGGAGATCATTGAGAATCACTTCAGAAGCGACCTACCACGGAACCAAATTTTAGGAAATGGTGAAGATGCGAGTTTTTTAAACAGAGACTTACACCTCAGATCCCAAAATGCTAAGGCCTCAGGAACCACCTCTTGAAACTTGAAGGGGGAGATTTTTTTTAAAATACAAATTATGCAGTGATCTTTTTTGTTCCACGTGAATAACAAAGGGTGAAACTATAAGTAAGTTTTAAAAGGTTTAGGAAAATTCTCAGATGCTGGTTCTATAATGGAATATTAAAGGGCATGAGGAAAGTGGACAGCGGATCCCTAATGTTTTCAGAGTACTGTCAAGAAAGGCAACCTTAGCTCCCCACGAAACGTCCCTCAGAGGCAGGCAAGATGGACCATTGGCCTAATCCGTTGTGGCATTTCTTATATACTTATGCGTAGCACTATGTGGGAATGCAATAAAAATTTAAACAAGGTACTACAGTTCAACAAAATAGAAGGATGCAGCTTTTGAAAAATGGAGACACGACATCCCGACACAGTGTCTCCGGCACTTGAGGTGCCTGTGTTCCTCTATATTAGTTCCATCCTCAGAAGCTCATCTAAATCGTAGGTCCAGGAAGCAGGCCTTGATTCCTCAGCGAATTAAGGAGAAGAAAACAGGGTTTTGTAGCGTATTCCTGTTAGTGAGGGGAGGAAAATGTCTGACTCCATATGACAGGGCTTTCTTTTATACCTACATTATGTTCAAGTGTTTAAAATGGCAAAGCCATCTATTTTGCCCTCAGGCAACGTCTAAGTAGCTATTTTCGGCAAACACTTGGGCTTGAGGGGATTCGTTTCCCTCAAGTTTTTAAGGAGAAGAATGAAGATGGGTGAGTTGAGGCTCAAGCTTTACAATACACACAGTAGGGCAGGAAACAAAATGTTGCTTGCTAATGCAGTCTCACTTAATTAGAAGGTAAACATCCCTCGAGAAAAGAACGAATTTAAAAGTTTCCGCCTAAGCAGAGTCAAACATTTTGACATTGTCAGAGCAGTAGCTTCTGTCAATCAACCTGAATTCTCTTTAAGCCTTAAACATATAAGTCACATTGAGAGGGTTATGCATTTCACAAGTGGATTTATATATAAATACTTTTGCTGGCTCCAGTTCAACACAACAAAAGAAGTCAAACATTAGTCTGTATTTGTATTTCTTTGCTGAAGTGTTTTGACATAAACTGCACACAATCCTAGCTGAAAAGCAGCAGGCAGTTTGGAAGTAACTGCTCCTCACGCTTGCATTCTTTGAGATAGGATTTTTTTTTCCTGCTCGGAAAATTAGAAAGCTCAGGAGTGAAAAGTTTCCTCAAACTTAAGAGAAAGAAATGTGAAGGCAGCAGGGTGTTTGTGACAACCCCGAGCTGGGCACATAATTCACTTGTTACGACATCTCAGAACGCCTATACCTATCAGATTCCCGAATTCCAACTGTACAATTTGTGGTCAGTGCTTATACTTTTTAAAGACAGAAATGAATACCTCTTGCATCTAGATGTCACTCACAACAGGATTCTAGTTTTTAACTGATTCAGTCCTTCCAAAGCAGAGAAAAGGCATTTGTAGTTAAAGCCCACTAAATAGCCAAGTTCCATTGCAAAATACTGTTGAAGACGCACATGGAAAGGAATGGAATTTTGTAGAAATTTTCAGTCATATATGTCTGCATGGAGTTAGAAACACATCTCTGGAAATCATCTGTGTAGTCCATTATTGACACGAGAATGCTGAATCACACACCACCCTGAAACTCATGAACTTGAAACACCAGCATATTCTCACACGCAGCAGCGACAGGTTGGCCGCCTATAGCTTGGACGATGGGGTACAGGCTTCAGGTTAAGTTCAGAACTATTCCACATGTCTCCTAATCCTCCTCAGATCAGCAGTTGTCAGGGTCCTATGGTCAGCTCATTACGTCTCATTTTAGGACTCAGGCTACAGCAGGAGTGGCTACATGAGGTCTGGTCGTCCCTGAGCATCGCCAAAATGCAAAACGGCTAACTATTACACGAGCACATCCAAAGCCTGTGCTTGTATCATAGGTACTAACACCCCTTTGGCTAAAACAACCGACATCATCAAGTCCAAAGTCCAGGGGCAGGGGATCGTACTTTGCCACAATGAGACCGTGGCCATAAATCAGTCTTCCACATTGCCCTTAGTGGATGTTATTGCCATCCTTAAATAGCCGGTGGAAGGGTTTTTGCTTTCTTCCATATTTCACATATCATTGTTATATTTAAAAATTAAGAATCCAAAGTGCATGTGTTTTTCCAAAAAAAGTTTGTATTTCATTGGAAATCTGCATACAAAGGGCAATCTATGGTAAAAAAATTTCCATGGTTATGAGTTTTATACCAGATATGAATACATGGATATGCAATTTATGTATACATATGCAGATGTCAATTAAGTTTAGAATTACATTTAGATTTAGCTATATAACTCTTTTACTATTTGCTTTTTTTTCTAAATAGCTTAGTTGGAAGTCAACTGGGCTATAGCCCCCACCGCATTAAGCTCTTAAAGGTAGCATATTATTCCAAAGAAGATAAATTTTAAACAAGACAAGATGAAAAGAAATGAAAAGAAATGCTAATATTGGCATTGCATTTTGCCTGTTGGTTCAAAAACTGGCCCCGGTACAAGGCGATCAGGAAGAAACTAAAGAAAGAGACCAATCCAGATAGGCAGGTGACAATTTTTAAAAGTCAGGGAACTGACTTTCGAGGTTTGTCTTAAGCGACTGCAAGGTGAGATCTTTGCACCCACCTGTCATAATCTTCAAAGTTTATACCGAGGCCTTAAGTTATTGGGTTCAGTCACACACACCATCCAGACGCTCCCCGCAGCACATTGCTCTCTCAAGGCTGTGTCCTTGGAAACAGCTCCCACTCCAGGAACAGTGGGCAGAACATTCCAAGGACAAGGGAAGGAGTGAGGAGCCTCCAACTGCCGCCTTCCGCTTGCAGGTCAGTGGAAGGTCATGTCCTCTCCACGACCTTCTCTCCAACTCCACCCCTCAGGCAGCTTTTCCAGTCTTATACACACCCCTCCTTCACTGTGCGTCCGGAGCGATCAGCACCGGCTTTTATTAGCGTGGGTGGCTCATTCTGTGGCTGTGTGGCTACACTGGAGGCAGAGGCCACAGCAACCCTGCAGGTACATGAAAGAGACAACACGGAATAACAAAGTAACTCCGAAAATGAGTAACATTGTTTTCCCCACCAAGACCCCCATCTGAATCACTAATTCATTAAGTTGCCTAGGCCAGGGGTCAGATCACTCGGGGCATCTATTTGTGTCCTCGCTGTGATTCAATTAAGATAATACCTTAGCATATTCATCGATGTGAACACACATTCTGTTTGTATGAAAGCACAGGTACCAACCTCTTTGCAAGACAGTAATCATGTCCAAGGCCATCCGATTCTGGAGGACAGCTTTTCTCATGAGTCACTTCAGAGTCCTAAGGACAAGTTTTACCAGCTATTATTTAAGACTTGCTGGGTGAATTTAGTAAGAGCTTCAAAGACCTCCTGTGACATTGCATAAACAAACAAACAAACAAATTTTCAGTGTCCCTGAGACAGAGCAGCAATTTCAACTTCTTCTGTCCATTTGAGGCTTTATATAACAATCCCAAGTTAAAATGCCCCAGTACTTGTATACTTTTCTTCCAGAATCCTGGGTTGGCTAAACTCCAGTGGCCTAATTAGCTGGAAAGTTTCTTAGTCCAGAATGTACCAATTTCTAAAGCAAATAGATGTGTGAAGTTGACACAGCAACCTTGCTTTCTCTGGAACAAGTTATTTAAAACAATGTCTATCTATAGCAGTGTCTCTTTTCTAATGGATGGTAGCAAAAACACTCATTTCTAATTATTCTATAGAAACCATCTCAAAGTTGGTTTTGGTGCAATCATGTGTTCCTTCAACAAGAGTTTAGTAAGAGGAATTTGTCTCTTATAGACTATATCCACTTAGGAGCAGGGAAAAATAATTTTCTCCGTGCATATTTTTCCTGTTTGCCCATAATTTCACTTCAAATTCCTTCAGGTCAAGGACTATTCTCTTTGCATCCCTGAAAATATCTTCTACTATGTCTTGTATGTATGAAGCATTTGATAAACCTGCCCAAATGAATTGAATCATTGGATTGCACTTCTTGTAAACCCATTGGCTTAAAAGAGTATTTACCAGTCTCTCGGGGAAGACAATGATTGTTCTTGACAGCAGTAGGTAAATTATGAAAAATGAGAAAAATCACCAGAATGAGAGACCAAACTTTGAGTCAAATATAGTTGGGCTCCAACCAAAATGGCAGGAGAAACTATATTAGCTTCATGGGAAACCACTGGAGCTGGATTTCATTTCCTGTCTTGAAAGAGAACCTTCCTCTGCACAAACGTGGTTTGGCTGGAACATGTAGAGAGTGAGAGGCTGGTGATACACTGAACTCAGAAAAACTGTGCTGGTTGAAACAATTTTATACATGCAGCAAAAGAAAAATCGTGAAAGCTTAGAACATTCAAAAAGTACCATGGTAGCTATCTGGCTACAAGCCTATGGCCTTATGTATAAATTTGATTAACTTGTTTCTGTAATAACACATTCAAATGTCCAAATAACTCCCACTTTACCAGCTAAAAACTCTTAAGGCCCTGGTTTGCATTCAGAAAATAGCTTAGTAAAATTATTGGGGGAACTGAGACAATGATGTGATTTTTATGTAGCAATAACCCACTTTATGTAGCAATAACCCACTTAAATGTGTTTCTGGCTTGGGCTCAGTCAGTTCAGAGACTGACTCTTGATTTCGACTCAGAGACTGATGGGTTTGTGAATTCGAGCCCCACTTCAGGCTCTTTGCTGACAGTATGGAGTCTGCTTGGGATTGTCTCTCTCTCTCTCTCTCTCTCTCTCAAAAATATATATTCTCTCTCTTTCCCTCTGCCCCTCTTCCCTGCTCTCTCTAAAATAAAAAATAATAAACTTAAATTTAAATATGTTCCTGGCTTACATTCAGAAGTTTGAAAATAATTGTTATAAAACAAACTCACATGGTTAAAAATATATATCACCATATACTAATTTTGCTTTAATTTCATTAAAATACACACAGATAAGTTCTAAAAATTATCATCTAACAAAGATTATTATTCCTTTTCTTAATCAACAAATGATTATTATTTAAACTAATGTTAAGTTCGTCCTCTCAATAGAAGTTCCTCAACCATCAAGCACTCAGGATACCACGTTCTACCTAAAGTCATCTGATAAACATGTTTCTCTCCTCTAATGCCCACACCCACCAGCACCCATATACTGATTAAACCATTTCCCCTTGTGCCAGGCATTGAGGAGGGCACTTGGGGTGAGCACTGGGTGTTGTATGTAAGCAATGAATCACGAGAATCTACCACCAAAACCGAGAGCACGCTGTATACACTGTATGTTAACCAACTTGACAATAAATTATATTTAAAAACAAAAACGAAAACCATTTCACTTTGACCAAATGATTGCCTCTCCAATTTCCTGGATTTCTAAGAAAATAGTAGGTTTTTTCTTAGTGTTTTTAAATATTACAGAAAAATTTAAATATACACAAACCAAACAGAGACCATTAGTGTAGTCGAAGTCTTTAACAGAAACCCCCACTGATTTCAGAGTCTTACTTGATAGAACTGCAAGTTAATGCTTAACACAGCATCTCATTCTCTTTTGTCCCTAACCCTATTCTTTACTAGAATTCTAAGAGGGAGAGGAGCAAATGATTCCCTGACTCCTCTCCAGCTCCAACCTGGGATGTTTCTTTCTGAACCATTCTTCGCCCTTCCTCACACTCAACTCAAACTCCCTTAATCTCATGAGGAAACTTAGAAAATGAAAAGCAGCTCCTTTTGTCATAAATTCATTCACCGTCTATTTATGGCTGTGGGCCAGGCCATGCAATAGGGAGTGAAGATTCCATATAGGAGTTGGACATGACTTTCATCCCACATGGAGCTAAAATGGTAATGAAGGAGAACAAAAGATACATGCTTACCATCAGGTATGATCAGTGCTGTAAGGGGGCATTCAGCTTACTCTTAGCATAGAGGAGTCTCCCCAGATAGGTGGAGGAGGGGCTGGTTTGTCAGGCAGGATTGTCTGGAAGAGGTAATACCTCCATGGTATCTATCTAGATAGATCTAAAGGATGATTAGAAATCAATCAGGCAAAGCTATAAGGAGAAGGTGTTCCAGGCAGAGAGAACGGCACGAGAAAAGCCCAGATGTTGAGAGTTTGGTACATTTGAAAAACTCGAACTTCAATATGGCTAGAGCACAGACGCTGCATGGAGAAGAGGCTTTGGGTGAGATAATAAAAGAACAAATGAGCCTGGAAAGATAATCAGGGGCTCGTTTTTGCAGCTCTTGTATTTCACATGAGAGGAGAGCTTGGATTTTACCTTGAAGGTGATGGGAACAATTGATGAATAATAAAAAGGACCATGAAATAACCAGATTTGACTTTAGAATGATCGCTTTTGTCACCTGTGAAGACTAGATTGTGCAAGAGGTGGGGGGAGAGGAGGAGAGGAGAGGGGAAACATGTTAGGGGCTGTAGCAGTGTTGCAGGTGAGAAATGATGGTGGCTTTTGGGGGGGGGGAGGGAATGGAGATGGAGAGGGGAAGAGGGACTCAAGGAATACTGCGGAGGGAAGGACAATGACATTCACTGAAAAGATGGTTCTGGGAGGAGAGAGAAAAATCAGATGATTCTCAGGTTCCTGCTTGGCCAAGAGGGTAGATGGTGGTGCCATTTGCCAAGATACACTGTCCATGTTGAGTCCAGAGTCCCTGGGATATATCAGTAGCTACCCGGGGCTTTGGATGAACAAGGTTACATTGGGTAAATGCAGATCACAAAAATCATCATGGAATTTTGACAGTCACTTGCCCTATTCTTTTAGTGTCTCCCTTCATTGGACATTTGCCCCTTTACCATAGGCCGCCATCTTGATGCAAGGGAAAGGGATCTATGTTAGGAATCAGGAGACCTGGGTTCTAGACCAAGATCTGCCATCCAGGCTCTGTGTGGCCCTGAGAAGCTCCCTTTCCGTCTCTGGGTTTCGTTATCTGCAGAACAACAGAATTAAAATTATCCCCAACTTTTTTTTCCAGTCTCAACATTCCATTGTTACTGTTCCAGTTAATCTGTTCCCTGCTCACTAAAGTTTACTCTTTAAAGATAAACCATCAGTAAAAAATAAAATCAAACAACCCTGAGGAAGACATTGAATAAGCAATGTTACAGGCAGTGAAACTCCCTTTATTTCTTTGATACCAGAAATACTTTTAAAGAGCTTCTTCATAGCAGAGAAGTATCCTGGGCCACTATTAATGCTCTTTGCTTTGGTTGTTCTACCAGATACCAGGAGCTTTGTTAGGTAGCTTTGCCTGCTGTCAGGCACAGCTACACTTAGCATTGTACCTGCATGACAAACAGTACCTGAAATTTATAGAAATTTAACTACTCCAATCTCTATAAATAAGAAAACATTAATAAGCACTTGACTTTGAAATTATCTTACAGTCTATTTGGTAGCATTATTTTGAGTTACAAAAAAATAAAAGAAGGAAGAAAAGCAGTTTCCTTCATTTCATTATTCCTTCTGGAAGAACTATACACCAGGTCTCATTTCTTGATAGTAATTTCCTTTGTTATGGTGAGTCCCCGGCAGAAAATAGATCTGAAATAGCTTTGGAGACAGCTTCCTTTCACTGTTACATAGCCAGCAGTAGCAACCCAAGTCAAGAGGGAATGAAATCAAAGCACATTTGCTCTCATGTCTCATTTAAACATCAAGCCCGTATATCTGACGGCTTCTAGAATATTTCCATTGCTGCGCCTCGCTGCCATCTCACTCAGTGGCACAATGCCTGGCACATGGTAATAATCAGAGCTACTATTATGGGGTCCTTATTAATACCAAGCACCATCCTAGGAGCTCACCATATATACATCCCAGTTAGTTTTCACATCCAGGCTGTGAGTGAGATGGGTTTAACTTTTAACCTCTACAGAGGTAAGTAAATTGAGACTCAGAGAATAACTTGCCCTAAGTCCCTTCACAAGTGAAAAGTGGTGGAGCCTGAGACTGAAAGGCAAGCCACCCGGTGTCACAGTCTGGGCCTTAACAACTGGCCTGCATGACTTCCACATAAGTTCAATGAGCATTATGGTTGAAAGGATGTGTAGACGCATGGAATGTCTTCATTTCTTCTCATAGCTGCTTGTCCTGACTTCCCTGCTTCTGTGGCCCACACTGCAGCCCTTTGACTACCTTCAGCTTTAAGAGGGCTTCCTCCCCTGTCTCCCTCCAGCACAATTACCCAGCAGGCCTTGTTCTAGGAGCAGTAAGTTCTCCTTTCTCCAGGGCTGACTTACATTCTCAGGGAGGAGGTAGACAATAAACAAGTAAACACATACATCAACAAAGGACCTGCAGATTGTGGAAAAGTGTTTCAAAAGCAGTAAGACAGAACACAGGGATAGAAAGTGATTGGGGAGAGAACTATTTTCATCATGATACAGTTTATCATGGTGGCCTCTTTCTAATAATATTTTGACAGTGTGTTTTCTTATCTTCCCTTTTGCTGTTCATTGGGCTCAAACATCTCATCTTATAACCAAATCCTTCCATCACCTGGTCTGCTCCTATGCATCCAGAAACATCTTCTTTCCTCCACTATCTGAAGCACTTACCATGTATTAGTCATGATACAGTCCCCAGTGCAAGCCATCTGGTTCTTTTGGACATCTTTCTTGGGTCCCCTACCTATTTTATGCTCATTCCCTCATGCCTAATACCAGAACACTCTTTTCTCTCCTCTGTCCATCTATCAAACTTACCTTCTTATCTAGGCCCCCCCTCACATTCCAGTTTTGCAACTAAGTTTCCTCTGTGTGTGCCCTTTGCATTAACATCTTTTTAAATAAGTCACATTATCTTCCATAGCTCTCCCTTCTAGCACATTGCTCTATAATGCTCTCTAATTGCTGCCTGGATGTGTGTGACTGACGGACAGGACAGCACGGACAGGACAACAACCCGGTCTTATATTCCTCTCTTATTCCCTAGGGTCAATGATTACAATTGCAGCAAGAATATATTTAGCTTTTATCATGTGCAAAGCACATATTGCATTTTATGCACTTTAATTCATTACTCATCTCCACAGTTTTGTGAAGAAGTCAGCCTTTTTACCCCCATTTGGCAGATGATGAAACTAAGTCTTGTAGAGGTGACTTGATGGACGTGAGGCCACACTGTTTGCAAATGGCAAATCTGGAATTCAAACCTAGAGTCTGCACTTTCTGAGTGTCCAACCTAGCCTCTAAGCCATGCTGTCTGAACACAAATCTCTGCTTTATTTTTAATTCCTGTCCCCAGCTACTTCTTAAAAAGACCCAAGACTCACTACAAGAAAAGACACCATGTCAGGGGTAGCATAGTGGGAACAGAGAGGGTGTGTAACTCCAGTGCAGGACTCTGTCTTCTGGGGGTGGCTACTACCAGGACTCGGTGAGGACAAGCCACAGCCACGACTCCTGACCAGGAGGTGAACTTTCATCTGAACAATTGGGGGGTTAGAAGGAGAAATACCTTAAGCACAAAGTCATTGCACAGGACAGCAGCAAGGTAGCAAGGACAAATACTACCCACATTAGAGGTTCCAAGGAACAGACTTGGATTTCTCCTCTAAGGTCAGTGCATTTCTGATAATGCAGCTGCAAAGCACTGAGAGTAGAGGAAGGAGAAGTGATTGATTTTTATCAGTAACAGCGGCAAGCCATTCAACAGATTGGACATTGTTTTAATGTTTTTTTTTCTTATTCCTTAATCCCTTCTTATTTTTATAAGGAATTCTTTTGTAATGTGATGTAAGTTCTGACTTGAAGCAGGTCCCCACTCCCTGAGAGTCTCCCTTTAAAATATCTGGTATATTTGGGGTGCCTGGGTGGCTCAGTCAGTTAAGCATCCAACTTCGGCTCAGGTCACGATCTCACAATTTGTGGGTTCGAACTCCGTGCTGGGCTCTAAGCTGACTCCTGCTTCGGATTCTGTGTCTCCCTCTCTCTCTGTCCCTCCCCACTCTTTCAAAAAACAAATCAACATTAAAAATTTTTTTTTAATATCTGGTCTTTGAATCTCAGTCTTTATTCATTTTCATTGGTCTTCTTTTTGCTGAGCTCTTGTGATTCAACCGGAGCCTCCTTCACATTGCCCTCTCCTTTTCATAAAGTTTATGTGAATACAGGGGGGGAGAAGGCCACCTTTCCAAGCAGTGAGTCTTTTCAGGCTGGTCTGCAATTAGACTGACGGATGAGAGTGCTTCCGGTGACTTCCCCATGGGATCTGAAGTTCTCACCCATGACGACTTCACTGCTGGAGCTCCTGTAGGTGTCTGAGTCTGGTCCAGCTGCTATGACAAAGTACGACAGACTGTGTGGCCAACAAACATTTATGTTACGTAGCCCAGGAGACCGGAATTCTGAGTGAGATAGGATGTCAGCATAGGCAGGTGAGATCTCTCTTTCCACTTGTAGGGCTCCTGTGTCTTCACATGATGGAAGAGGAGAGGGACCTTTCTGGGGCTTCTTGCATAAGGGCATCAGCCACATTCCTGAGGGTTCCACCCTCATGGCCTTATCATCTCCCAGGGGCCCACCTCCAACACCATCACCTTAGGGGTTAGGATCTTAACACAAGAAATCTGGGGGGACACATTCTGACCATGGCAGTGGGAGATGGGAGCTTTCAGAGGACTAAAATGGGGGAAGAAAAGATGTTAGTTACCTTAATTTGAACATATCCTTAAAACGTAATGGTCTATATCAAAAGCAGAAAAATTAGTTTGGAAATGGGGAAGATAAGTCAACTCCAAAGGTGCCTCTATTGGAGAGATAATGCAGTTTAAGAGTTTTAAGGACAATAAAGAAAGGAGGTCGTACAGAAACATCTGTAACAGAACACCTCTATCTTTCAAGTTTAATCATATTTTTTGGCCCGTGGATAGATTTTAAATGCTAATTGTCTGTACCAGCTACACTGAAACAAGTAAAATACTTGTAAGGTCTGTTAATTTTTTTAAAAGCACCATGCAATAGGAGTGTGAAATACAAATAAAAAGCTAAGAATCATATATAAGAAAGATGGCAATCAACATCCCCAAAATTTCAATGAAAGCAGGTTTAGGGTAAATCTCTCAGCAACTAAAGCAAAAACACAAACAGAAGAACTTGTAACCAGTTATAAAGTTCAGAATTTGAGGATATCACCTGCCACAGGAAAAAAAATTCTTTCTGCCTTGTTTTTCATTAAAATGTCCCCAATTTGGCCTGTGTCACCCTAAGAAAACACATAATACAAATACATTAGAGGCTTTGAAGGGGTTACCCTTATTTTTTAACATGCAAACTCAAATATCATCTTGGACATCTTACCCAGTATCCAGTAGTCTATTGAGTTCAACATGCTGAGACCTTCTGATTTTGATTAAAACATACACCTGAGAAATTCACAAATGTATGAGGCTTCCTTCGAGCCATTTCTAAATACCTCTTATGGCCACTACCAACATGTGCAAAGTTATTTAATTATGTCCTGAGGAGATGAAGCCAGCAGGATAGAAGGTGATAGCCTTGAAAAATAAGAGTTCAAAGACAGCATCTTGCCCGGAGCCATGTCCTCACATAGACCCTGAATCCTAAGCTACCCCAACTTAGGAATCCAAGAAGCATCGTCTCCGAGTAAATGAGCTTCAATCACATACCATGAGAGGAGATAAACCTACTGCTTGTCTCTTGGCTTCATGCAGTATCCAAATTCCACAAGTCACATGCTTTTGGTCTTTGTTTAGTTGCTTTTAACATGTTCAAAACCCTGAGGTGGCTGATACATGGTTATATAAACATTTTTTTCAAGATATACATTTTCCCAAGTCCAAATAAATGGCATATATTCTGTTTGTAATTGGCGTTTATCAGGAGTCGTTCTTCCTCTCTCCGAAAACCAATCCGGGCTTTGTTGTTCTGACTCAAAATCCTTTTTAAAGAAGAAAAATACATGTATTAAAGGTACAGTAAGCTTTAGTGTCTTATGTCGATTGTTCCCTGCCAAGAATCCCATTTTAAATGTTTTATTCCAACCCCCCAATACACACACCAAAGTTGTGAGAAGGAACAAAGTGGATATTATTCCTTAAATCTAAGTTTAAACGGCTTAATGAATGGAGCCGATTGAAGTAAATCATAATTGCTAAGCAGGATTAAGTTTACAACAGCCTCGCGAAAGTCTGCAGGAAAGCACAACTCAAAAGCAGACGTAGACAACCAAACTGCATTTGTACGGAGCTGCTGTCCCAAGATGTCCTTCTCTAAAATGCTGGTACTATGAATCAGTGTGTGTAGATGAGGAGGCTTCAAGTCCCACATCCTCACTTGATCCGTATTATTTATATTCCACACTCCGTTATGTAACTGGCTAACATTTCCAAATAGTAAGACTCTCATGCTACCAACGGTGATGTATAATCAAGCTGAATTACTTTCTCCTCCATTAGGAAATTAGGGCGATCCCACCCCGTCCCATTCATTTGTACACCCTTTGTACTACACAATTTATCTTCAGACTAATGGATTTTATGCAGGTGATTAAGAGTTGTGGGCTTTCTTCTCAATTCAATTAGCTAAACTATTCCTTACCATTTCAAATCATAGCCTCAGGCTCCACAAGGCAGCAATTTTTAAAAACTTAGAAGTGAGACTTTCATGTTCAGACATCAGACCTGTAGTAAGAAAAGCCCAAGCCCTGATAAGATCCGAAGAAGAAAAGGACGAATATTCAGGTGAATTGGAGCCGCTGTCAGCCTGCCCGTTCAGTTCTGTAAGGCCTCCATCCCCAACTATGTACTTACATTCAGGGTTTTTAAAAATACAATTTATTGTCAAATTGGCTAACATACAGTGTGTAAAGTGTGCTTTTGGTTTTTGCGGTAGATTCCCGTGGTTCATTGCTTATATACAACACCCAGCACTTATGCCAACAAGTGCCCTGCTCAATGCCCATCACCCATTTTCCCCTCTCCTCCACCCCCATTCCCCCCCACCAACCCTCAGTTTGTTTTCTGTATTTAAGAGTCTCTTATGGTTTGCCTCCCTCCCTCCCTGTTTGTAACTATTTTTTTCCCCTTCCCTCCCCCATGGTCTTCTGTTCAGGTTCTCGAGATCCACATATGAGTGAAAACATAACAATATCTGTCTTTCTCTGATTGACTTATTTTACTCAGCATAATACCTTCCAGTTCTATCTATACTGCTACAAATGGCATGATTTCATTCTTTCTCATTGCCAAAAAGTATTCCATTGTATATACAAACCACATCTTCTTGATCCATTCGTCAGTTGATGGACATTTAGGCTCTTTCCATAATTTGGCTATTGTTGAAAGCGCTGTTATAAACATTCAAGTGCATTTGCCCCTGTGAATCAGCACTCCTGTTACTCCTGTTTCCTTTGGATAGATTCCTAGCAGTGCTATTGCTGGGTCATAGGATTATTCTCTTTTTAATTTTTTGAGTAACCTCCACACTGTTTTCCAGAGCGGCTGCACCAGTTTGCATTCCCACCAACAGCACAAAAGGGTTCCCGTTTTTCCACGTCCTTGCCAGCATCTACTGTTTCCTGAGTTGTTCATTTTAGCCACTCTGACCGGTGTGAGGTGGTATCTCAGTGTGGTTTTGATTTGTATTTCCCTGATGAGGAGGGACGCTGAGCATCGTTTCATGTGTCTGTTGGCCATCTGGATGTCCTCTTTGGAAAAGTATCTATTCCTGCCTTCTGCCCATTTCTTCCCTGGATTATTTGCTTTTAGGGTGTTGAGTTTGGTGAGTTCTTTATAGATTTTGGATGCAAGAGGTCTTGGGTTTTTAATGAGGCCTGGGTTAGAGCAAAAACTTTGGGGCAACGTGTTTCAACAAGCCTGTATCAAAACACTATTCTTGCCAGATGCTCAGGAAAAAAGGGTTCTACAGTCTAGTAAGTTTGGGAAATGCACATTTCACAAAGTTCATTAGCATTTTAACACCTAAAAGGACTCCCTGAGGTCCTACCTAAACTTTTAAGTTAGTTGAGATAGTTTAGCTGAGCCCCCTGTTTCCCCGAATTACGAGGCCACAGAATCTCATTTTCAGCATAACATTCCAGGGAACCGGGGCTCGGTCATGATGCACTTTGGGGAAACCCAGTGTTAGGGCACCAAGTTGGCCTTCTGCCTACATCACCTTTACTAATTTACGTTGGATAATATGTTGTCAACAATCCACCGTGGCTTTGTATAGAGCATCATAATCTGGAGCTTTGTGGATGGTGTGAGTTTTTATGTAAATTGGAATTTCTTTTCGCCCGTAAGCAATTTGCTAATTTGGGGATTGAAGCATGCATTCTGTTACACTCTTCCTTGGCACACAGAGTGAAAGGTTTTCAGTGGGTCCTGTCAATCTGTTACCTGTAACTTTTACAAATGCTTAATTTTCCCCCAAGCAGAACCTCACGTATCTGCTTGACTAGTATTTAAGCAGCCAATGTGAACTGCTTTCATACTGTCTCTATTGAATCCAGGTCCAGGCCCTCTGGTGCTAGGACACAGACTTGATTAATGACACTAAGTCTCCTGGGTCTGTCCCTCTCTAGAGTCCAGTGACATCCTCCAAACAGAACATTGCATGCGACCAAGCTGCCTCAGTGCCGCAGACTCCCCACTCCCCAAATTCAGAAAGCTGCAGTGTCTCCATCGCCAGTGTGATTCAGCAAGGACCTAGCATAATAAAGTCTTAGCTCCAAAATGCTAAGTTTTGCCAGAGCATATGGGATTATAAAAGCAAATGTGTATTCTGCATAATATTATGTCACATTATCGGGCACATTTTTTAAGAAGGCAACACCCACAGGTCTGAACAAGTTCAGTCTTATGCAGATTCTACAAGCACTAAGACGTGCTTACTTGTCACTTCTTTGTGGTATCAGCACAGTGCCTGGGGAGGAATTGGGGCTCACGTTGATTTGCTGTTCTTAGCGTCTACCTTTGCAAACGCTGTCCCCCCTTGCCAAAGGACTTCTGGGTCCGCACAAGACTTCTCAATTCACATTCTTCTTTTGTGACTGGCAGAGAGGAGCTTCTGTGAGTACAATGATGCAACTCAGTCCTCCTTGGGAATTCAATATGCTGTACCATTGATGCCCAACCCCGCACGCTTTTTATAATCATAGCCATCATCTTTTTATTATGTCTTGGACTTGAGGAGGCCTGAAAGCAGATGTAACTCATGATGACCTGACTTCAATGGGAGAATGAACCAGGTGGCTAATTGTCTCTAAAACAAATACACTGATAATTAGCAGGAGAGCACAATGCAACAGAAGCCTAACCACCAACCTTTATTTAAGTGAAGCAAATGGGTGAGCAAATATGCAGCTGCACCGCACTTTGACAAGTTAATAAGGGAGCCGTACTTCATCCCGTCAGCCGTACTAGCCAAAGCATGCCCTCAGGACTTGGGATCAGTGAGGCTGAAACTGTGAACTTGGGAGATTGTCACTGCTCACAATGGCAAACCCTCGTATGAGCACTCTGTGGAGCCAGGGTTTAAGGTGCTGGGTCTCTCCCCTCTGAAATGCTGGGGTCAATGCTGAGACAGTAGAAAGACGGGGAGATCTCACCCGGACACGCTGGAAGTGTCAATAATTGCAGCTCTCGGAGAGTGCTGACTTAGTGACGACATCATTGCAGATTTCATTTTTCTAGGGCTCAGGTCATTACGTTTAGATTGGCTAGCAAACAGGAAGATCAGGGTTTAGTAAACTTTTTCTGTAAATGGCCAAATAATAATTACTATAGGCTTTGTGGGACTCTGGCCGCTGGGGAAATTACTTAGGCCTGCCCTTTTAGCACTAATGAAACCATCGACAAGTCATAATCAGTCTACCTGTAGTCCAATAAAACTTTATCTATGGACACAAATTAAATTTCATATAATTTTCGCATCAAAAATATTCTTCCTTTTTTCCAAACATTTACAAATGGAGGAGCAATCCTTATTTCTGAGCCACACGAAAACAGGATGGATGTGACCTGTGGGCTACAGTTTGCTAACCTCCGGCTTAGATTAATTCATTGAGCTGGAGTTAAGTTTTCAGAGATAACATGGGGTTCTTCTCTGACTCTCACTTATTTGTTTTATATCTCTACAAGGGAATTCATTTCTTGAGGGAGCTAGAATCAAGGACATGGGAAAAGGATACTCCAATTACTTGGTCTAATAAATACATATTGATCACCTGCTATGTAAGTGACAGATCCTGCAGGACATAGACTCTGAAGAAGGTTATAATTCAGAGTTCCATTTGGAAATGGATCTGTCTTGGGACTCAGACACAGAGATGCTTTCCTGGATGATTTGTCAATAGGAATTAAAATGCACAGAGTCTTTAGCCTGGATACTTCATTTCTGAGAATGTATCCTAAGGAAATAATTAAAATTGCATGCAAAAATTGAAGAACAACATCAAGGATGTTTATTACAGTATTGTTTATAAAAGCCAAAAAATTAGAAGCAATCTAAATGTCAAACAATAGAAACTTAGTTAAACAATTCGTAGTAACACCCTATACAATGGATTATAATGTAACCATTTAAAATATAAAGGAAAATACTATGTATTGTCAAGGCAGGATGTTCATCTTGAGGGGAGAGGCAAGCATGTGACAAAACAATAAAGACAAATGATCAAAGTTTTCTTTTTAGAACTGCAGCTAATCTCTAGGAGCATATAACCAGGATGTGGTGGTATAGTTCATCTCTGTAGGGTGGGTTTATGATTGGTTCTTAATTTTTTCTTCCTCTGTATTATATCTTCTAATTATTTTTAATTTTTTCTTTCATTCAGTGCATATTCATTTTTTAAATGTTTTTAATGTTTATTTGTGAAGGAGAGAGAGACAGAGCATGAGCGGGAGGTTGGGGGGGGTGTGGGTGGCAGAGAGAAGGAGACACAGAATCCAAAGCAGGCTTCAGGCTCTGAGCTGTCAGCACAGAGCCCAAGGTGGGGTTTGAACGCACAAGCTGCATGACCTGAGCCGAAGTTGGACGCCCAACTGACTGAGCCCCCCGCCACCAACCCCACCCTGGTGCCTCATTCAGTGCATATTTATTAAGCCCTTACTATGTTCTAAGCCATGGTTTTCTGCAGTGCAAATGTTATATTGTATAATTACGAAAAAAACCCCTAAAATTCTAAAAGAAAAGGCCACCCTTAAAAGTTAGTGTAAGCATGCTTACAGGCAGTTGGAGTGAGCTACAGCATTGGAGAGGCCCTGGGAAGGATGAGGGCCAGAGAGAATGAGGCACAGGCAGCTGGGAACTGGGTCTCTGAGGTACGGAAAGCTACATGGGTAGCGACTGCTAACCTTGTTGCATGAAACTCTGTCTTTCGTTCTACCATTTTTCAAAACCAACTCTTATAACCATCTCCCAACCTTCTCAATGGGCCAATGGATAAAATGTTAAGACATGGCAAAGATCTAGTTTAATAACATAGGCCCACAATGTCCCTTTCTTCTAAGGGAGGGAGTGGGGGCTGAGAGAAAGCTATTTGAGTAGTCAGTTTCTTCAATCTGGAAAAAAGAAAAAAAGGGCTTAAAGCATCCTCATCATGGTAGAGTCTAGACGGCACTAGCTTGTTTGGGCTGATGTTGACATCTTTTGTCAAGCACATTGCATTTTAAAGCACATACAGCAAAGTTCCAGAATGGTGCTGATGGAGAAGTAGAAAAGCAAACACTTGCATGCTTTTCCTGCAAATTTTTTTTTTTTTTTTGACGCTTTGGCCTTACTGAGGTATGTAATGTTTTCAGGTGCTGAGCCTAAATATTTGTTCTTCTGACATTCAAGTATGTCAGCCATTTTCTAATGCATTTGAGGTTATACCTGCAGTGTGGTTCAGAAAAGCACTGAGATGAGAAATATTTACAGGTTATTTGAAGATAGGCAATCCTAAGACCACTGTGTATCACATATTTATTTCAGCTGTGAGATTTTTATTATGAGAACTCGGATACAATAACCATTGAAACCGAATACCAGAATGCATTGCTTTTGGTGAGTTCTTCTGTGAATTTAGGGAGTTGGATACAGCTTAAACTACACTGATGTCTTCTTGAAAGCATTTTTACAAAAGACGGAAAGATGGTCTTTCCATGGAGAAGAACAAGAGGTCCGAAGGAACTGGGGAACTTCTTAAGTAGAACTGGTACAGCACCTCCCACCTTGTCTCCATCGTTCGTTATCTCCCCCCTGCCCACACCCCCCCGCCACACACACATGTACACAGTATCTATTTCATTCCCTGATCTCGTTCTCTTCCCATTGATGTTGGATAATTCTCTTCCAGCCTCTGAAAATAATCGTTCTGGTGTGTGGCTGGCTGAGAACACAGCATACAATCAAAACCATGCTGGCCAGATATGTGTAACTGCTTCTCAGCCACTGTTGATCCATCTGTCAGTTTCCGTACATTGGGTTGGAAAAAACATTCAGTGGGCAGAGCAAGTCTACCAAGCATGCATGCGTGTACACATCACACACCCACACACATGCATCCACTTCCTCACTGGCCCTGTGTGGCGATTGTGTGTGTGTGTGTGTGTGTGTGTGTATTTATCTAGAACATAAGCCAGTATCTTCCAATGACAGTTTTACCCCTATTTATCTGTCAGTTGTGTTTCTTTTTGAATTTCAAAGTAATCTATCCCTTCCCCCCAAAGGAAAAAAACCTGGAATGTTTCTTTCATTAGTGCCATTTGTCAGAAGACCCCTCATCTGTACTCCAGGGTGAACCAGCATGGGGCACAAATATTTCCATCAGCTCTTTTGCTTCCACACACACTCAAAAGAGCAACAATAACAGTCGGAACAAAAAAGAAACCTAGAAAAGGTTGCTTTTCTAAAACCTAAACAAGTTGCGTTAGTCTTTAATGTAACACTTAATTTTCCCATTAATATATGAAAATTCTCCAGAGACTGGTTATGAGCTTGCATTGCTATTTTTACTTTTATCAATAATAATAGTAATTTTTATTGGGTACTTATTTTCCAGAGCTCTCAGAAGTTTATGCAAATCATCTTTTCACCCTCATACTGTCTTCAAGGCACAAAGGGTACATCATTTTATCCGAGTTGAAAAGATAATGGTAGAAATCGCACAGGGGAAGATAATGGACCCTAGATTTGATTTGAAGTTTTCCTCTGCCCTCCTCCAACCAATTCTCTGTCCAGCCATTGTCACACCAGCAAACAGAGTGATCTTTTAAAAAAGTAAGTTAGGTTGGGGCACCTGGGTGGCTCAGGCAGTTAAGCGCCTGACTCTTGATTTAGGCTAAGGTCATGATCTCATAGTCATGAGACAGAGCCTTGCCTCGGGCTCTGTGCTAAGAGTGCAGAGCCTGCTTGGGATTCTCTCTCTCCCCCTCTCACAGCCGCTCCCCTGCTTGTGCTCTCATGTTTTCTCTCTCTCTATGAATAAATAAATAAACCTTAAAAAAAAAAAGAGGAAGTTAGGTTATGTCATTGCCCGGCTTGTACTGTGGCTGCAAAACCTTGCCTGGTCTGTCTGTCTCTGACATCTCATCTCCTGCCTCCTTCTTCCTTCACTGGGCTGCAGTGTTACTGGCTGCCTGGGGTCAGGTACCTCAAAATCATCTCCAGACAAGAATTCATGTGAGATCATTTATTAGAAAGCATTCCAGGAAAAACCAATAGAATAAGGAAGTGTGCCCAGGTAAGAAAGGAAACCAAGTGGGGGTAGGAATTCAAGCAAAACCCCAATGAAGACAACTTAGGTCAGTTCTATAGGGGAGGTCTGGAGAGGTGCTCCTACTGGGGCAACAGAACTGGGGAGTTTATACCCCTACACCCACCAGTCATCAGAGAAGGGCTGCCCTGCAGGGTACACATTTCCAGAGATTCCAGCTCATGGGACTTGCAGGGAAAGTGCATTCTGCAGCCGGAACGTAGCTGTGTAACAAAGAGATGAAGGTGCTGGTGCTGGGACAGAAAGCACACGCAATGAATCTGAATGGATATGGACAAGGTCATGAGGGCGCCTGCTACACTGAGCTTCTGCTCCTAAAACACGGCGCGGGGCCATCTTCAGGCCTCAGCAAGGTCATTCTGTTCTGGATCGCTCTTCCCCCTGGCCCCCTGCATGGGTGCTTTCTTTTCCTTAGGGTAATCCCTACTTCATTTTCACCTCTGCTGCTCCCCTATAAGTGGAGAACTGTCTCTGTTGAAAGGAAGGCCTGCGATGCCCTGCTCTAAAGCCTTCTTAGCCTTTACCCCATCAGTGACGGTTTGCCTGCTTCGTTTGTTTGCTTGCTTCCTGTCACTCCAGTAAAACGGAAGCTCTGTGAGGGTAGCGATTTTGTTTGTCTTGCTCTCCACTGTATTCTAGCACCTAGCCCAGCCTCTAATGCCCAGGAGGGACTCACTCGACGGGTATTTCTCAAAAAGGTGAATAATTGAATATTTTCCTTTACACATAATAATTTCAAGTATTCTACCATAGGTAGCTATTCATTTCAAGATACCTAAAAGCTGCGGCGCCTGGGTGGCTCAGTCGGTTAAGCGTCCAACTCTTGTTATCAGCTCAGGTCATGACTTGGCGATTGGTGAGTTCAAGCTTCGCATAGGGCTTTACGCTGACAGTACAGAACCTGCTTGGGATTCTCTGTCTCCCTCTCTCTCTGCCCCTTCCCTGATCATGTACTGTCTCTCTCTCTCAAAATAAATAAATAAATATTTTTAAAAATACCTAAAAGCAAACTCAGAAGAATAAAACATGCTATGAGAGTATTAAAAACCTAAACTCCACACTAGTTATAATTCAGTTATAATCAAAAAAGAATGTAAGTTAAATAGGAAAGTTTCTCTCTTTACATTGAGTGGAAAAGTCAACAAATGGTAGAAACGAGAAAACTAAAAATGGATTTGGGGGAAGGGTGCTTCTATTTTAATAAGCCAGATTGTTTCTAAGTTGGGTCTGGGAACTTCTTTCACACATAATGTGTATTTTTATATTACTCTCCCCCCTAAAAATAAGGTGTTTGTCATGTAAGCTAAGCATACTCAAGTTTTCTGCGGCGACTGGATGAAAATATGGCTCTAATTCTTTCCTTTCGACATCCAGTGGGAATTTGTAGCTCCTCCCACCAGAATAGCTCCTCCCACCAGAGGCCTTATTTATAGCCCCTCCTCTGGAATCTGGGCTTCCTTTTCCCAATAGAAGAATGTAATGTGGTAATGGTCCAATTCAGATCGTAGGCCTCCAGAGACTTCTCAGACTTCCACTCTCCTCTGGAACCCTGTCGGTGCCGATCTGACCAAGTCCGGGCTGTCCTGCTGGAAGAGTAAGAGACCAAATGGAGCCGAGCTCCATTCGTCCCAGTCACTGCCATCGCATACCAGCCAGCCCCCGCCGATGCTCCAGCTGACCACAGGGACACTCCCGCACCGACCCGAGAGGGGGTGAGTCCAGCACGGATCGGCGAATCCACCCAGCACATACACTGACTTGTCAGGAACAATAAATGTTTGTTATTTTTAGCTACTACATTTTGAGGGGGGTTATTGCACGATAGCAGCTAACTGAGATGCTCCTCCACTCTTGGTTATGCTGGAGAAGCAGTTGAAACGGAATCTCACAACAGCTTTGGGCATCTCTGTTGTAGTGTTATTGTTGTCACAGTGGTTTTCAAGTCATTTTCAGGAAAGAAGCCATCTCAGAATTATTTAGTGTAACTGATTCACAAAAAACAACCTCAACAGGTAAGCTCTGTCACAATAGTCCCTTTGTCCCTCCAAGAGTCTCCAGAGGCTTAAAACCTAAGAGTTTGACAAAAAGGAAAAAAAAAACTCACGTGCTATTGGGGCGCCTGGGTGGCTTAGTCGGTTAAGCGTCCGACTTTCGCTTANACTTAAGTACTTTCTTCTTAATTTGTAAATAATTAACTATGATTTAATAGTAAGAATAGGATTGAGTGAATCTCTGTTCACTTCTTTTTTCTGAAGTTACAGTCGTCTGTGGGATTTTATTCTCGTTGTTACTTTTACCAGGTTGTTTCATTGTCCTGTGCAAAGATAAAAATCTAGGCACCTGCCAAACCAAAAGAAAAAATAAATAAATAAATAGGAAGGGTGGGGGGAAGGAAGGAGGGAAGCTTTGTTCAATTTAACTGTTCATTGGCCTATATGAAAAAGAGTAACGAACAAACAACCTGCCACAAATTGAGGTGTGTAAGGAGGTGTAGACCTTTAAAGCATATTTCAGTTGCCACAGTTACCATTTTGCAAAATGAAGCAATGAAATTATCGAATGAAATTTTGGCTGCATTTCTCATGGGGGTCCAATACATGTTTTTTATATTGATAGCCTTTTCCTCTCCATTTGGTGTGATACTTTTCGTTCTAATTGTGCCTTGTCTTACGACTAACAGCTCATTTCCCGTGTATTTTTGCTATGTCAAAAGCTGAGATTAAAAAAAAAAAATGCTTCTTTTTTATTTCTCTTTGTCTTTCCCTTCCAAACATATGTGCCTATACATGTATTGTTTATTGATGTATAACTGAATCAGAATAGTTTTACTGCTGCACAAGTAGTTTTGGAAATTCAGAGTTCACCTCCTTAAGATAGAACCTTTCATTTTACTTACCAAATTTTGGAGTTGTGGCGCCCTGTGACTGTTAATGCACCCTGGAAGCCTTCTTGTGTCCAATGTAAACCTTAAAGACTCCTTCACCTACCTAGGTAACATAATAACAGAAGTTCAAAATCACTCTCTGTCCTTGCCTTCCATGGTGGTTTCTTTGTTTTGTTTTGTTTTGTTTTGTTGAATCCCTAAAATCCATTTCTCCTTTCTTTCTAACTTTACTCTGAATTTTTGAGACATGTAGTGTGGGTGGGATTGACCACACATCCAGGACCAGCCAGCTATGCATTTGTTTAAGCAAATCAGTGTATCAGCAACAACAACAACAACAACAAAAATCAGAGCATCCCATTTACTGTGTGTTTTCTTAGGCCTGTCGAGGTATCTCATTCCCCCAGCCACAGGAATTGGTGCAGGCATGGGAGCATGGGAGCGGTATCCAAGGCAGGCCAATTAGGGAGAGAAACATGACCTACGCAGACCAATGAGGGGTGGGACACGAATCAGTTAGGGCCAGGAGAGTCCATTCCAGGAATTTTTTTGAGCTTTTGTGAGCTGCTGAGAGATCTCTTTAGGCTATAAAGTGAGCCTACCTCAGGATGTGCTAGGAAATGGAGAGAGAGGAAAAATAAAATGAAAACTGGATCGAAGACACATCATTTGAGCCCAAAGTAAAGCTTTACCTAAAAATTCCCTCTAGATTAATCAATTCAATGAGCCAATAAATGCTATTTTCTACTTAAAGCCATTTTGGGTTGGGTTTTTTTTTTTTAAACACAAAGATTCTCATTAAAAAATTAAAATTTGTAACAGAATAATCTAAAGATAAAATGGTACACCTTAGAAATTAGCAAGTTTCTCATGAAGATATCCAAACAGGGCAGGGACAGCAGAGAAAAAAATCAAACATCAGAGGAGTGGTGGTAAGACTACTATCAACCCTTTTGGTACTAAGTAGTGGATAAAAATGCACGAGGGCCAGATCAATACCAAACCTATAACCCACCTCACCCAGATAGATAATAGCTTCACAGACAAGGCAAGTATAGAGGATAAACTCAAGTCAAATGCTCAAATTCCCTTGAAATAACTGATGCACTGAATTATTACCCCAGCTCTTTGTTCCATTCTGGGAATCTGAATCTGTGGGAGACAACCAGGAAAATGGAAACCACTCTAAACACTAAACTGAGAAACCAAATGGGGACAGGAGGGCAACCCAGACCTCAGCAACTACAGGAAGCTAGAGACTTCTGACACTGGAGATTCAAAGGGAGGAAGTAGTATTATCAGGGCCCAGGGACAAGGACAGAGGGCTTGTCCATTGGGATTTGGTGACACAGAGGGCGTTTAGTCCCTGCTAGTGGTGCTGCATGACTCCGACAGAAAGAAGAGGAATGCCTTGGCTTCGCCCTCCTCCCAGGCTCTAGTCTCGGGTGAGGGCGTATGGTACCAGCATAGGCAAAAGCCCTCCACTTAGGGAGTCCAGGAAACCCAGCCTGCAGTGATCAGCTCTTCTGTGATACCGAGCAGAGCAGAAGGACAAGGAATAAACCTGAGCCAAGGGCCAGCCCAGAATCCAATCCACACTGGGTGACGATCTCTGTGAATGGAAGCACACCTACCTCAGTTAGCACATACTGATGATGGGTAAAAGGCATAGAATGTTCTTTGTCTCCACCCACAGTCATATTGAAGCCAACATTCAAAACAGCTTGTAAAATTTCTGAGATATGTGTTAAACTTAATATTATTTATTCAGTTAGATCCTGCTGATGATTTATACTAGAAATATTCCACACTCTTAATCCCTGTGCTAGAAGCCTTCTTCTATTGCAGCCTTCCCCACCTCACTAAATGACAACCCCAACCTGTGAGTTGCACAGGCCAAAAACTTTTGACTTCTTTCTCTCTCTTTGTTGTGTGGATTAATTATCCTCCTTTACAGTCATGTTTAGCCGAGCTCCTAAAGTTGAGCATTTGCAACAAGTGTTACATAACAGAGTTTATAAAAAAACTTAGATCATAGTTTGAGTAAATTACTTTTAGAGTCCTATCTAAATAATATGACCAAAGAACTTGTGTTCTATTATTCAGTTCAAAACACTTAGTCTGCTCTATATTAATCTTGTATCATCTAATATATCCATCCTTCTGTCCATGCAACATTTATACTTATACTTTGCAACAAATACTCTGTATCCAGAAAAGTGCTTTGAACATGGAATACTAGTATGGGCCATGGTGGGTACAAGTGGTTAAAACTGTTGTTAAAAAAAAACAAAACTCATATCTAAATCTCATGGCTTTAATGACAGTGAGGTAATTATCCAAGATGAATTTGCTAGACTCGAAGGGTCCCCTTGCATTTATGACACAAAGGAGCCATTGATGGGGCCATTGACTGGGGGTTTGAGCAGACATGTGACAGGAACAGTTACATTTTAAGAGGATCGCCCTGGCTACTCTGTCGTGGAGCAAGGAGGGACAAGAGTAGAGTCAGGGAGATCTGTTCCAAGGTGATCCCAGTGATACAGGTGGAAATGATGATGACTGGGACAGAGGGGTAACAACCCATAGAGGTATATTCAGCTTCTGGATATATTTTGAAGGCAGAGCTACTAGGCTTTGCTGACAGATACGTGTTGGAGGTTATTTTAAGAGTTTGTCTGCTATACCACATAACCCTGTAAACCACGTAAGGAATGTGATATTTTATCCTAATGCCAACATGGGGAACTCATTCAAAGTATTGAATGAAGGAGTGGCAGAATCAGATCTGCAACTTTAAGGCTCCCATTGGTTTTCAAATACAGAATCAACTGAAAAGACAGAGGATCTACTTAAGGTCACAGAGTTAGTGGCTGAGCCAGGGCTACAGCTCTTTGAGAGTTACCATGCTCCAGCAATATTACAGGGTCCCTTTCTATTCCATGAAGCCATATTTCTCAGCATATACAGGATGATTAAATGTCATATTTAATAGCATTACATCAATATGAAGGATAGAAAAGTCACAGAGAGATTATTTTGGTTAGCAAATATTTGGACTTGGTCTTACATAAAATCTAAAACAAATCCTGAGTTTAATTTTTCCCCTTTTACAACGTTTGTATGTGTGGAACAGTTCTTTAGAAAGAAATGTTATTTCTCCTACATGTCATCTCAGATGGCCCTGGGTCCTTCAGAGTAAAAGAACTCTGGGTTTGCTTCCCTTCCACCTCAGTTGCAGACCCAAGTGGGGTGGCCAGACCCTAAGCAGGATCTAAGTAGGCTATCCATATAATGTGGGAGGAAAAGGATTAAGCACACCTTCCTGGAGAGAAAAGGCAAATATGCATTTAAAGCCTTGCATTGTTATGCTGGCTTACAAGGACCAACTTAATTTTTCATGAATTTTTCAAGGCAGGTGTTAAACCATTGGTAGTTTGAAATCAGCTTCAGTGGGAGTATTTACACCATAGAAATTGGCAAATGGTACAAATCAAGGCTTTTTTTCTCTGCAAGCCTGTTATTAGACACTTAGCAGCATAGTACTGCTGTAAGATGTTCAAACCCTCAGGCCCAGCACTTCTGTTCTAAGAAATATTCAGAGAAACACATAAATTTTTACATATAAGAAAGGTGTCTGGGGGTGCCTGGGTGGCTCAATCAGTTAAACAGCCAACTTCTGCTCAGGTCATGATCTCACAGCGTATGAGTTCAAGCCCCGTGTCGGGCTCTGTGCTGACAGCTCAGAGCCTGGAGCCTGCTTTGGATTCTGTGTCTCCCCCATCTCTGCCCCTCCCACACTCATGCTCTGTCTTTCTCTCTCTCTCAAAAATAAATAAACATTTAAAAAAAGTTAAAAAGGAAAAAAAAATTAAAAAGGAAAAAAAGAAAGGTGTCTGTAGGAGAGAAGGTGGGAAATAATCTAAATATCCAAATAGGAGCAGGTTAAACAAACTGCTATGCAGCCACCAAAATCATATTTTTAAGTCTACTTGATGACATGAAAAATTATTCAGAATATAATAAGGGGAAAACAGAACACAAAACTCCATACGTAGTATAAGAGAAACTTTCTATGAAAATTGTATGTGTGCATACATAGAATTTCATTTTATTTGTTTCCAGTTTTATTGAAGTGTAATTGACAAAGCATCGTACAAGTTTAAGGTGTATAACATAATGACTTGATATATAGATATATTGTGAAATGAATACCACGATAAGTTTAGCTAACATCCATCACTTTATTTATAGAATATTTTTTTGAAAACCAAAACCTACCAGCACCTGAGTGGCTCAGTCGATTAAGCATCAGGCTCTTGATTTTGGCTCAGGCCACAGTCTCATGGTTCCTGGGATCGAGCCCTGCTCTGTGCCCTGTGCTGATAGGGCTGAGCCTGCTTGGGATTCTTTCTCTGCCTCTCTGTCTCTCAAAATAAATAAATAAACATTTAAAGAAAAAGCCTAAATGGTATCAATGATATCTTTGAATGATAAGATAAAGTTGACTTTATTGTCTTCTTTATATTTTAAGTATGTTCTAAATATTCTACGATAAACATGCATTGCATTTGTATTCATTTTCAAAAATGCTATAAAAAAATAAGTAAGGTCAGAAGAACCTAGAAAATATAGGCTTAAATTTAGCCATCATTTTCTGCTCACCATACATTTGCTGTATCAGACTGACATCTAACAATCAGGGACAGACTCACACTTTCTGCATCCCTGAGATGATAGTGTAGTGATTCCAGATGATAGTGGTTCTGTGCCTTTTTAAAAAGCTCTCTGAGCTCTTCAGGATGTGGCCAGCTTTATTTCTCAGAACACTGCATAGAATTGCACTTCTAGCCTCAAACCCAGAAAAAGCAGTGAATTAAGCATGTAATTTACCACGTACAAGTTTAGTCTCCATTCAACATCTTTTCCAAGGTCTCTCAAGAAAGAGCTTCATGTTTCTATGCAGAAGGACTTGAGCTAGAGAGACCATCCAGGCTCACTCTTCTCATGGTAGCCTGTGATTATCTGATTAGGGTTCCCAAGAGCCACTTTTGGAGCCAGCTTTTCCAAAAGATACATGCATTCTAATCTCTCTGCCATAGGGATGGCTTCCCACTCCCTCATCATGGGGAATACCCATAGCTGAGCAGCTCTGCCAGTGACCAGAGGTAAGTGCTGATTTCACTGATGATTGGCCAAACTCGCTGGCCACCGGTCTAACCCAGGTTCTCCAATCAATGTTATTCGTAATCAAGGCGATATGATTTCCCATTCTCCAGCAACCATCAATTTGTCTCACATTTGGAAAGGGAATAAAGAGGTGTTATTAGCCTTCTTTAAATCCCAACGCTACCCATCACTGTCTGTCTAGAATGGACACTGCCGAAAATAGGAGCCATGTCTTAGATTCCCATTTTTGTATCGATAGCACTAACTGTGAAATTTACACACTTAGAGGTGCTGTGTAGAAGACTGGGGGTGTGAGAGAGGAGGAGGGCTGGTCAAAAGGAAAGATACAGGATGGAATCTCTCCACCTGTTACCTCTTACTCTTATTTCCTATCAGAAGCAGTGAGAGTGGGACCCTTCTTGCAGGCAGATTTTGGCCCATTATCTCCATTCCCCGTTCCTGGTGTAGTGGATGACATAGCATTTGTGGCTTAAATAATTTATAGTGATCAATGGGAACTAACACAAGGTGAAATTGGGTCTCATCTGAGAAAAATCCTTAGTAATGACAGACGGGGGAGAGGTAAGGCCATCAGCTCTTAATTACATTCTGTCTTCTCTTGGCTGTCTCCTGCTTTCTCTTTTCTCCCTCCTTTAATACGTATTTTAAATAAAGTGAAAATTTTAAATGGGCGAGCCCTCTCAGTACTCAATGCAACTTTCTGTTTCATTGGCTGGAGCCCCCTGACTAACTCACTCCTGAAAGTGATAACACCGTTTCTTCCTTCTCATCAATTGGTACCAATTAGACACCTTCTAGGTAGAGAAATAATTTGCTTAACTGCATAAGAAAATGGCCACTTCAAGCCCTTTAAGAATTTTGGTTCTCAATTACCCAGCCCTACCTCTCCTGTGAAGTGATAATTAGAGTCTAGATGATAACTGGATTACCAAGGACATCTCTCCCGACAGTCGTTTAACACCTAATCAAGTGTTAAGGTCGTAAATTATGCATTTCTCAACAGCATTCAGACCCATTTGAAAACAATTTGAAACAGTTCAAGAGTTCCTAGATGGTCTTCAGTTTTACAGGGCTATGAAGGGTTCTGCTTAAAGGAATTACCCGCTTAGAAGAATTACCCGGTTAAAGGAATTACCCACTTAAAAGACTCAATGTGTAAGGCTTTCAGTTCTTTAATGGGCTACAGATCATTATTTTTTTAACTGATAATTGAGTATCCTCCTACTATATAAGAGAAAATGGAGTGCTTCCCACAGTGTCATCGCGCCTCCCCAGGGAATTCAGATAAAAAGATTCTAGAGGGAATCTGACACCAACAGGGACAATAAAAAGGATAGAAGGAAAAGTCTTACTTACAATTTGTTTTTCTCATGACTTGTTCAAAAGCAGATCTGAAAATTAAAAGTTCAAGACTGAAAACTACAGCCTGTGTTTCACATTTCTGATTCGGGGGGAAGAGTATGAGATGCCTGCAGCTCAGTGACCAAAGTGAAAGCTCACATTAAAAGAGCGGCCATCACCATTGTCTTGTATTTTACAATTAAATTTCCCTCATCCCCATCAAAGTTCGACCAGTCTCTCTGCCTTCCTTCTGCTTCCAGAAATGCAGCTGTCTTTAAAGGCAGTGGGCGTCATACACCTTTATGACACCGCACTTTTCCTTACTTTCCTAACAGTGACCATACTTCTTTCTGAGTGGGACTGAGAATGTATTTACAAGCTCGGTCTCTTCCTCTTGTGAGAAAAAGTGGTATAATTGGAAACATAGATTACACCATGTAATTGTATGTAGATAAAGATCCATCTTTATCCAGCCCAGCTCAATTAGAATATTTTTACTGCTTAATTTGATCTGAAGAGACTCGCAAAAAAGAAAAAAAAATCTGCCTTCTTAGAGGAACAAAGTATGACACGTATAGCTTTTTTCCCTCTTTCTCTTTCCCCTGCTCCCATCCTGGTAATATCCCACATACTGAAAAAATAAGAACTAAAAATCCAAAGTGAAGACAGCCCTTTTGCATCCCTTCTGCTATGTTTTAGGACTTCATTCTCTGGGACAAGCTGAGTTGCTTGTGTGACAAACACATTGATTTCTCCAAAATAAAGATTCTTTATGCAGTATATTTACTAGAAGAAAAAGATAGAGAGAGAACGGAATCAGCATCAGATGAAATTATGAAAGATACAGAGGATAATTTTACCTGGGACAATGTAAAAAGGCTCTTACTTGATCTCCTTTCCCAAGCTGTCTAAATCAAAACTTTCCATATGGCCCCTCTCCTGCTTAAGAATCTATGATGGCTGCCCATTGGATCCCAATAAAATCCAAACACCATTCAGAGACCTTGGCAATCGGGCTCTTACTCAACTTTCCATCCTTATCCTTGGCCATTATCCCTCAAATAGGCATCATCATTTCCATCTGTCAAGTAGTTATGCCCATTCTTGTCTGTCTTTGGCCCACTGTTCCCTCTGCCTCTAACTTCCTTTCCCCGCTCCTGGCAAAATCCTATGCACCCATCAAGACTAAACTCATCTCCTCTATAGCCCGTCCCTCTACCAGCTGATGTAAAAAATGAATTGTCCAGCCCCTCGGTTCACCTGTCACATTTCAATTCCTCTAGTTCGCCTTTATCGGGTTTTTAGTCTATTTGTTGTTGGAGGATTGTTAAGTTTCCCGAGACCAATGATTATTTCTTATAATTTTGTATACCCAATATCTCTAGTACCTTGCCTGGAGCAAAAGTCCATTTTCTGGAAAGACATTCTGGAAAGATAGTAGGTCTTTTTGTCTTTTATTTTAAATGAGGTTTTAAAAGCTGTTTTCAAAAAGTTTCTAAATGACTTTTTGTTGTTGTTGTTCAAACCCAAATTTTGAAGATTGGATCTTAGCCCCTATACTAAAATTCAGAAAAATTCAAAACTTGGTCTTACAATCGATTTTCTTCTCTTTTAATCTTTCCTATGAAGGTATATGTGCTTAGATATGTTTTTGCTTGCAGTCATTTTTGACAGGGTCTTTTGCTCTTTGTAAATCCCCATTGCGAGCTACATAAACAAAATATTCCCCTCTCACTGGTATATTGACAGAAATAAATCAAGGGCAAAGCAGACTCAAGTGATAATCTGAATTTTGAAAGGGTTTCTATTATCAGGATGCTAAAAAGTATATGATAAATCATGATAATCATGATCATTAAAATAGGGTATTTAACATATACCTTGTTTGATTCAAGTAAAAGCAATGTCCCAGTTGATCTACAAATTAGGTGTACACATAGCTAGGTCAACAATAGTGAAAAATTGAGGGGAATCCCTGAAATAGCCATCAAACAGGAATTAAATAAATAAATACAATGTGGTTTTAAAAACTGCTTATTTTGAATGATACTTATGATATGTGNATCCCCACTCTTTTTAAAAACTTTTTGTATGTTTTATTTATTTCTGAGAGAGAGAGAGAGAGAGAGAGACAGCATGAGCAGGGGCAGGGGTCAGAGAGGGAGGGAGTTACAGAACCTGAAACAGGCTCCAGGCTCTGAGCTAGCTGTCAGCACAGAGCCCGACGCGGGGCTTGAACCCATGAACCGTGAGATCATGACCTCGGCCGAAGTCGGATGCTTAACCGACTGAGCCACCCAGCCGCCTCAACAAGTCTCCACTCTTATACATTCTCAAGTCAGGGAGAATGGTCAGGGTAGAAGCCCATTCTCAAGGGGCGGAGGATGCCCAATATGCGTGAAGATCTAAATGCAGTGTGGATACCTTCCCTGGGCCCTACTCATCGGAGGTGGAGTTTATACTCAGACTTTTCACACAGCTCCAAGTCCTACCTGAGGACCGCTCCCTGGAGTCATCCTTTGGTCACATGGCCAGTGCTCCAGTATCTAGAGGTCCCTGTGAGCAGCCAAACCAGAGGATGACCTTTCCTCTCAGGCAGCTTCCATGCTGTGGTCATAGGCTAATACCATAAAAATATCATTAAACATGATTAACAAAGTAAGGGAGGTTTATGAATATGAGTATGAGAAACAGAAGCATAAGATCGAGGCTGAAGTGGCCCACAAAAGAGAGAAAAAGTAAAGCATGTGCTGAGGGCAAAGCAAAATCTACCCCTTACAGGTTATGACATGAGGATCATCACCATTGATCATAATTGTATTTCCCCAAGACTGAGACACCAACAGCTATCTCTGCACCCTATGATCTTATCCCAAAGGTTTGCTGTCCTTTGTCCACCGAGAAGGAATGAGCCTAGTGACCCCATGGCATGGGGGTTTGTAATAGGGGAGGACATTCATCTTGAAAAAAGGAAAAAGGGGAGAATGGGACACTTCACAGTGTCTGCCCTGTGAATGATGTGCAATGATGTAAGGTGATAGATGGATATCATTAAGTAAGATTAAATCTCATAGTGAGAAAGTTATTTCCAAAAGTCTCAATTATCTTTAGATGAGACAAAGCTTAGCGTCAAGTTGGTGCTACCAGGACTTTAACACCTCTTAACACCTGCAAGTTTCTTTTTTTAGCAAAGAGAAAGCAGACCTCAGGCTTAGAGCCTTGGCCAGGCTATGGTATGCAACTGGATTTACAGTAACATTGGTCTGTGTCTGATGTATTTATTTTTTTTTTAATTTTTTACAAATTGTCAACTTAGTTTCCATATAACACCCAGTGCTCATCCCAACAAGTGCCTTCCTCCATGCACATCTCCCCCCTCCCCCCCCACACCCATCAGTCCTCAGTTTGTTCTCAGCATTCAAGAGTCTCTCATGGTTTGCCTCTCACCCTTTCCTCCACCATTTTCCCCCTTCTTCTCCCCCATGGTCCTCTGTTAAGTTCCTCCTAATCCTTCTATATGTGCAATCATATGGCATTTGTCTTTCTCTGCCTGACTTATTTTGCTCAATATAACACCCTCAAGGTCCATCCATGTTGGTACACATGGCCAGATTTCATTGTTTCTCATTGCCATGTAGTATTCCATGGTATAGATAAACCACATCTTCTTGATCCATTCGTCCATTGATGGACACTTAGGCTCTTTCCATGATTTGGCTATTGTTGAGAGTGCTGCTATGAACATTGGGGTACACGTGCTCCTATGCATCAGCACTCCTGTATCCCTTGGGTAAATTCCTAGCAGTGCTATTGCTGGGTCATAGGGGAGTTCTATTGTTAGTTTCCTGAGGAACCTCCACACTGTTTTCCAGAGGGGGGCTGCACCAGTTTACATTCCTATGTGTCTGATGTATTTAATTTTACAGTTATTACCTGCTCATTCTCTATTCGTTATAGTCATAAGGTCTTTGTTTTAGAATACATTATGTAACATGAAAAAAATAAGTCAGTTTAATGTAAAGTACAAAGTAAATAATAGTATAGGCTTGCATAATTATGGGAAAAATCAGACAGGATGAATGAAGTTTGGGAAACAATGTAATCACCAGAAAATGAGACATGAGACTAGAAGTCTTGGAATAAAAATCCCATCTCTGCTACTTCACCAGTCCTGTGATTCTGAGCAAATGCATAACCTCTCTGAACCTCAGTTTTCTCAGCTATGAAATGAGAGTAAAGATAACACTGCTACACAACATGGTGGTTGGCCAATAAGCCAAGCCTAGGGGATGAGGCTGGGTAAATCAGTGGCCTGGTGCTCATTACCAATTAATTTAATTGTCCACAAGAGTAGTTGTACACTATATGGTATCTGATCATATCTGCCTTGGCCAAGAAGACTATAAGCTCCCTGATGGCAGCAACTATGCCTTACTGACTACTGCATGACTCTGTGTCTGGGGCTATCCCCTCTCTGTAGTACAGGTTTTATGAACATTTTTCAGTTAAGTCAAGTTAACTGGTTGGATGGAATGATCTATTTGTCTTGACAACCCAACAAAGACCCTTGAGGTCAAAAGTTGTGTACTGTGTCACATACAATTATTAGTGTAGTGAATTCTCAGTGAAGACTCCCTGGTTGATAGTATATGCATCCCATGTCTGAACTGCTGACATCTAACTCGTCTCTTCCCTCCCCTCGTGCTGCCCCCCCATCCATTGTCCACGTGGCAGGCAAGTGCTCTTTCTAATAGTCTCCCACCAAACCCCACCTGGGACAGAATTGAAATTCTGAATACAACACACAAAGTCCTTCATTACCTCTCTCTTATTTCTAGCTTTGGATTCACCCTCAGCAACCCCTCTTTCCAGCCAAACTGAACAATTTTCACATACATGGATGAGCTGTGTGGTCCCATCTCAGGAACTTTGCATCTGCTCTTCCTTTCGCTGGAATGTTCTTTTATTTCCTACCTCTGTACTGGGCTAGGTTCCACTCATCCCTCTAGCTGTCTGTTACCTCCTAGAGAAGGCCATCCTGTCCTCTTCTGCCCTGGGGCTGCATGTCCCTCACAAGAGAATGTGGTCTCGTCCCTGTGGTCTATGCCACTGCGTAGAAAAGGCTGGTTTTTCCAATCTGTCTCCACCATAGATTGTGATCCTTTGGGACAGTGGTTCTCAAACACAGCAGCAGAATTAACGCCTACAAGGTGATCAACTAGGTCTAAGGTAGGGCCCCAAATTAGGATTTCTAACAAGCAGTGGTTCTCAAACCAGGCTGCCTATCAGGAACCCCAGGGAGATGATTCTAAAATTTCTACTGCCCACACTCCTAGACTGACTGAATCAGAGCCTTTTGGTGGGAGGAGCTGGGGAAGGGGGAGCATTAGTGTGTTTAGCTTCCCGGATGATTGCAGGGTTTATAATTCTGGCTTTCGGGTTCTTCTCAGACTCGAATGTGCACCTGTGGAGATGCTGTTACAAACAAGTAGGTCTGTGGTACAGCTAAGAGTCTGCATTTCTTAAGTCAGGCAGAGAAGGACAAATACCATATGTTTGCACGTATAGGAGGATTAGGAGGAACTTGACGGAGGACTGTGAGGGAGAAGAAAGGGAAACGGTGGGGGAAAGGGAGAGAGGCAAACCATGAGAGACTCTTGAATGCTGAGAACAAACTGAGGACTGATGGGTGTGGGGGGAGGGGGGATGGGCATGGAGGAGGGCACTTGTGGGGATGAGCACTGGGTGTTATGTGGAAACCAACTTGACAATAAACTATTTGTAAAAAAAAAAAAAAAAAAAGAGTCTACATTTCTAACATGCCCCCAGGTGATGCTGACAGTGCTGCTCAGGGAGCACACCTTGAGCGGAGTGTTGGAGTAAGAGCTGACCCTTATGCATCACTAGCAGCTTCTGCCATATTGCTACAAAAAGCCATTAATGTAATTAAATGAACACCTGTTGTGCTACTGAGCCAGGAGCACCTATATGGAGTTGACATTGTCAGTAACAGATGTTTCCTCGGTGACTTTCAGGTCAGGCGTCAGATTTGAATCTCCTGTTTGTGGTCTCCCTGCTCACACACAGCACCTCAGGCGTCCAGTGGGTCTTGTGTGTCTGGCAACAGTAGGCCTCGTTCCAGTGTTCACTTTCTGCTGCGCTGGTGGCTGACTGTCTCACTGTGATGACCTCTTCAAAGAAAAGTTTACACAGGTTGTACAGTGTCCAATCTAGTCAAATTTGCCTCCAAATTTGGTAAAAGTCTGTATAGCTGTTTCGCATGATATGGTTTTTTAGAAGTCAGAAATGTAATTTTATGCCTAGATGGTATGCTCAGAGCCTCGTAAAGCTCCTGACATGGTGTTGGTGGGCAGTGAATTTTTGGAAGGAAGGAAATAAGGAAGAAAGGGAGGCAGGTAGTCAGGGAAAGGTAGGGGAGAAGGGGGTGGAAGGAAGGGCAGCAAAGAGAAAGAAAAGGGTGGGGAGGCTAAAAGGGGCAAATTTTGTCCTAGTTTCCCTTAATCTCCAGTAGGCCTGCTGAATCCCACCCTTACCAGCATCATCTTCTACCAAGATTTTTGTTTGTTTTCCTCATCTGACTACAATCATGGGCACCCCTGGCATGGCAGGCTTATCCAGCCCAGAGTCCACGCAGTGTCCAGACACAAGAGCCTGGAAGATCCCCTCCTCCAGCCACTGGCCTCCTTCATAACCTTGGGGGTGCAGATCGGGACTGGGGTACATACTGGGCCAACTTGGTCTCATCCAACTCCATGTGTATTATGAAGCTGAACTTCTTAAAAATTTGAATAATTGGAAGGTTATCCTCTAAGAGATAATCCAACTAGGTAGGCCATCGGCCAACAGCATTTGAAAATGTTGAAATTAGTTACCAACTTTTCTTTTCTTTATGTCTCTCTTTCTTTCTTTCTTCCTTCCTTCCTTCCTTCCTTCCTTCCTTCCTTCCTTCCTTCCTTCCTTCTTTCCTTCCTTCCTTCCTTTCTTTTTTCTTTCCTTCTTCCTTTCTCTCTTTTTTTTAGAGAAAGAGAGAGAGAACATGAGCAGGGGAGGGGCAGAGGGGGAGGGAGAGCAGGTGAGGAACCCAAGCAGGTTCCACACCCAGTGCAGAGCCCTATGCGGGGCTCCATCTCATGACCATGAAATAATGACTTGAGCCAAATTCAAAACCGAATGTTTAACCAACTGAGCCACCCAGGTACCCCCATTACCAATAATTCAAATGCAAGATGTTTTCCACAACAATTTAGATTTCCAGTTTCTTTCTAAAACTGGAAGACCTGACACCGTGGGGTCGGCTTTGGTTGGATCTGAGTGGAGCTGCTCCCTTCAGCAAGGCCTGTGTTCTTTTTTTTTAGTTTGCCACAATCCGCACCCCTCCTTATCATCCCCCAATACTAAAGCCAAACATAGATTGTTATTTGTTATCTTTATCTCATTTTACTTGAAATACATCTGCCTTTAACTTGACCTTTTTCATTTGCTACTTTTGCCTGCCAGCCCCCGAGACCCCTGAGTGTACGACCTTCAGACACCCATGCAGAGCAAATGGCCTCCCGTACAGTGTGCTCATTGTTTTTTCTTAGAACCAGAACTTGCACTGTCATTTGCTTCTGATAATTCACGTCCAAAGCGAAGTAAGGAAGAAAATTCTCCCTGAACTAACCCTGATTCCCCCGATATGGCTTTTATGCCTGTCCTTTTTCCTGGGTACAGGCATTAGCACTTGCTAATTGCTGCTCTCATTATCTCTTGGGCTCTTTGCCTCTCCACACAGAATTTGCCCACAAGGTAAACCTGTTGCCCTCCCAAGAGATAATAATACTTATCAGGACCTTTTGTATAGTTCCTGGACCTTTTGGGATGGAAGCACACTTTGCGCACATAAAGCCCTCCATTACCACCACTGCTGTTGTCATTATTATTATTCGGGATTAGGAAGCCCTCTCAGAAGCCTTGCCAACCTCAGGCAGGTGCCACCTCACAGCCTCACCTGGCCCGGCGCAGTGACTCGGGCCGGACGCACCTGGCCACAGGACTCTCGTTCAGCCTGCTGAGTCTGGGGATTTTGCCAGAGCAAAGACCTGCCCTGAAACATTCACACCTCCCTTGCTCAGGGGACAAAGTCTGAGGCCCAGAGAGGGTGGGGGTGAGCAGAGTCCTTCCCAGGGAACACAGTCTCTGGGCCACACTACTAGAGGACTATTGTCACAGCAAGCCTCGAACCAGGCGGAGCCTGAGAGGCCAGATTCTCTCTCTGGGGAAAGGAAGAAAGGGACATACGGTATAGTTTGGGGTCAGAAGCTGGACTCCCATCCCAATGGCCACTATAAGTGTGTGAGCCTCAGACAACAGAGTGAACTTTGCAATCTCTGATTCTCGTGTGTGGGTAATAATCCCCAACTTTACGATAATATTATGAGATTTAGATGTAAATACAATTGAAAGTACATCTGCAATATATATAAATATGTATTTATTTGTAAATGTCTATAAGTGTTGGGTATGCAGTAAGCCCTCTATTAACAGACAAAGACAGGGCTCCTTCCCTATTCAGGCTTACAGAACCACCCAGAAGTTGACTGCTTTAGCAGCAGATCCAGAGTAAACAGACAAGATGCCCCCAGGAAGCAGTGGTGAATAGAAACATCTCACCAAGAAAACAGTCTCCACTCAACAGCATTCCTACCTTATCATTCTCCACCTCTCACTGACCCCCAACCAAATAGCTTCCAAGAAAACATGAGCCTTTCCCTCTTTGATGCTCAGCCTGTCTCTCAGGTATGTGCCTGAGACAACTTTTTCCCCAGCAAAGGGGCTGGGTTGGGGACATCAACACTGCTCTCTAATCCTTTTATTTATCCTTATCCACCTGACTTCCAAAAATTTCCCAGAAACCAAACTCACATCAGCTTAATAGAAGAATGTGTTGAATCAGTGATTCAAAGGAAGAGCTGACCATGTGACAAGCCAAGGTGGAGATGAGTCTCAAGGGACACTGGAAGCATAGAATGGAATGCTGTCAGGACCTTCTCTCCATTTCTCATTTCTCCTTCTCTCCGCCCATCTGCCTCATTCTTTGTTGCTGCAGAACAGCAGGGACGATGGCTACAGCAGGTGTATGGTTTTTCAGTCATTAGGAAGGCAGTCATTAGAGAGAGACTGGCTTATATCCTTTCTGATAGCAAATTTTAAAATCCCAAGGAAAAGCTGTGAGTGGCCAGCTCTAGTCAAGAGCTCACTCCTGGACTAATCAGCGTTGGTCAGTGTTTGAAAAAGAGACATCAAGCTCAAAATGGAGTCCCTTATGCTGAGCCCTATGTCACCAAACTGAGACTTACTATCTAACTTAATTACAGTTTCGGCTTCCTCCAGGAGTGGAATCTCAAACCAGTAAATCTGGGATTACCCAGTCAGTTCTAGCAAAGTAATATGCCTGATAGACCCCTGCCATGCATTCAAGGAAGGTGACCTTGCCACAAATAATCAACTCCTTTCTAGTATAACTTCCTTGTCCTGACTCCTTTTGCCTATAAAATTCTTGCATCTTGAATAGCTCTTTAAAGTTCCTTTCTATCTGCTAGATGCGATGCTGCACATTTCATGAGTCATTGAATAAAGTCAATAAGATCTTTAAAATGTATTCAATTGAATTTTGTTCTTTTAACACCAGTGAGGGCAGAACATTGTGATGAGTGCAGTTTGGTCAGCGACCCTTCTCCAGACCAACCAATTGTGTTCCTCAGAATGCTGAGCTTAGGTTAAAATACAGAAGGTCCTGTCATCAGCATGTGGTAGAAGGGAAGAAAAGACAATTGTTAGCACAAGGGAAATCCCTGTTACAAAAGGGGAATTAAGTTCTCTCTTTGTGAACCTTTCTAGGTTGCCAGACTGAGCTTCTCCAGGACAGAAATGAATGCTAGTGCATCTATGAATCGTGGCCATGACAAACACCTGGGAAAAGTTTGTAGAACTGAACTTGAAATGCATCTGACAACTTTTAAAGCTGCATGTCCATCTTAGGTCCTATGTGTCCATAGAAGAACGAAAAGTAGCTGCAGAAATAAAGATCCTACTCTGTCTAAAGAATTTTCTAACAAATAGAATTGCCTGAAGATGTAAGCAGGGGTCTCAGGAAGTTGAGTGTCCCTTTTAGGGGAAGACTTAGGGCCCAAGCAAACGATCACGTGTCAGGGAAATTGAATAAGATATTTATGTACTGACCTAGATGCCTTCCCAAATGTTATTACGATACTTTGATTCTGTGAACTCAACCACAGGAGACAAAGTCACTGTACCTAAACCAGGCATCCCAAAGCACCATGGCAAGGAGAAATAACCACAGCAATACAGCCAAAGCTCCTGCTGGCCATATCTAAACACACACCTTGATGTGACCCTAGCCTTTCCTGTCCTAGGGGTGCTGGCCACTGAAGATGAATTAAAGCACACCCTTACCTCCACAGCAGTACCTTCCCGTTTGCAGACCGAAATATGCCCAACTTGGAATCTCCTAATTGTTTCATCCTAAGATATAAGACATCATTTAACCACATCCAGTGTACAATCAATAAACTAAAACTGTAAGCTATTTGAACATCGTTTCTTTCTTTCTTTCTTTCTTTCTTTCTTTCTTTTTGACATAAAGCTTTGTTCGTTTGTTTTGGTGAGAACATTTAAGTTCCTACTCCTAGTAAATTTCAGTTACACAATACAGTGTTATCTGCTACAGTCTCCATGTTACACATTAGATCCTTAGACCGTATTTATCTTATAACTGAAAGTTTGTACCCTTTAACAACCTCTCCCTATTCCTTTCATCCCTCAGCCCCTCGCAACCACTAATCTACTCTCTCTTTCTATGAGTTTAACGTTCTTTTTAAAAAATTTTTAGATTCCACATATAAGTGGCACCACGCAATAGTTGTCTTTCTTTACCTGACTTACTTCGTTTAGCATCACACCCTCCAGGTTCACTTATGTTGTCACAAATGGTGGGATTTCCCTCGTTTTCATGGCTGTATAACATTCCATTGTATACACATTCCACATCTCTATCATGCATTCATTCATTACTGGACACTTACATTGTTAGCGTATGTTGGCCATTGTGAATAATACGTAGTGAACATGGGATTACAGGTATCTCTTTGCTATCCCCTTTTCATTTCCCTTGAGTATATACCCAAAAGTCAAATTGCTGCATCATAGGGTAGTTCTACTTTTAATTTCTTGGAGAAACTCCATAGTGTTTTCCAGAGTGGCTGTCCCAGTTTGCATTCTCACCCACAGTGCACAGGGGTTCCCTTTTCTCCTTATCCTTGCCAACATTTATTATTCCTTGTCTTTTTGATACCAGCCATCCTAACCAGTGCGAAGTGATATCTCACTGTGGTTTTGATTTGTATTCCCATGATGATTAGTGATGCTGGCCATTTGTATGTCTTTTTTGGAGAAATGTCTGTTCAGGTCCTATCGTCCCTTTTCATTGGGTTATTTGGTTTTTGTTTTGAGTTGTAGGAGTTTCAACATTATTTCTTATCTTTTTTAAATCCATCTCTGATAAATTGGCATCTTGATTTTTATAAGCATTTTCAATGTCTTATTTTCCTCACACAAAGTTCTATTTGAGAGATTTCCTCGAAAGGGGCTTTCCTTGCTCTTAGAGCCACAACAACAACAATTGGGTGCAAGTTAGCTTTTGGAGGTGATAAATATGGTATTACCTTGACTGTGATGGTGGTTTCACAAATCTATGCACATGTTCAAACTAAACAAATTGTGCTATTAAATATATGCAGCTTTAAATATGTCACTTATATACCTAGAAAGCTATTTTAAAAAATAAAAAAAAAAATCACCAGCCATTTTATAGGAAAATGTGATAAATGAGACCAGAATCACCTCCATCATGAGGTCCCCCTGAGAAACCCTGGGCAGGTACACGAAAGAAGGGCATGTTGGATATCTTTTGCCAGAGGCAGGGGCTATCAGTTCTCAGGGAGGAGCTGTAGTGACGTACTGGAGCCAGACCATACTAGCTTCTGAAATCTAATTGTTAAATTTGCAGGAATTGCATGAGCCCATTGTTAAGCCATCGGTGTCCTGAAATCAGGCTTGATGAAATTGACAAGTGCCACCAGTTAGGCTTCCCGGACCCCTACGCTACTTTCACCCCAGCTTTACGAGCACACTGCTGATTAGCTGCAATGTATCACTGACTTTTTGCAAATGATAAAACTGATTCTGACACCGATACTTAGCTCCACCATGTAATTCCTCTCGTGATTCCATAGGGGAAATGAAGAAAAGAGCCACCTACTTTAAGGCTATAATAATTTTTCTCTTGAACCCCTGCGCACACTAGATAGGAATGTAAATTAGTGCAGCCACTATGGAAAATAGCACAGGGTTTTCTCAAAAATTAAAAACAGGGGCCCCTAGGTGGCTCAGTCGGTTAAGCATCCGACTTCAGCTCAGGTCATGATCTCACGGTTCGTGGGTGCAAGCCCCGCATCAGGCTCTGTGCTGACAGCTAGCTCAGAGCCTGGAGCCTGTTTTAGATTCTGTAACTCCCTCTGTCTCTGACCCTCCCCTGCTCATGCTGTCTCTCCCTCTCTCAGAAATAAATAAAACATTAAAAAAGAAAAATAAAAAAAATTGAAAACAGAATTACCATATGATCCAGCAATCCCACTTCTGGGTATGTATCCAAAGAAAACAAAAACAGAATATCAAAAAAGATATCTGCACTCCCATGTTTATGGCAACATTCTTCATAAAGCCAAAACATGGAAACAACTTAAATGTCCATCCAAAATAAACCCATGAAAAAGGAAATCCTGTCTGCCTTTTGCAGTAACATGGATGAAATTTGTGGGCATTTTGCTAAGTGAAGTCAGAGAAAGACAAATACTGTATTTCTCACTTATTTGTGAAAGAGAAACTGAGAGTAGAATGTTGGTTACCAGGGCCAGCGGTGAGAGGCAGGAGGTTGGTAGTGATGGGAAGATGTTGGTCAAAGAGTACAAACTTTCAGTTAGAAGATGAGTAAGTTTTGTTTATCTGAGGCATAACATCTTAATAGTTAACAATACTGTGTTATATACTTGAAAGTTGCCAAGAGAGTAGATCTTATTAAATGTTCTTACCACAAAAAAGAAATAGTAATTTTGTGACATGAAAGAGATGTTATCTGATCCTACGGTGGTGACAGTGATAATCATATTGCAATATATGTGTATCAAATCAACAAGTTGTATACCTTAAACTCACACAATGTTATATGTAAGTTATATCTCAATAAACCTGGAAAAAAATTAAAATAATTGTAATGTTCTTACATTCCTAAGATTTGCTGGAAAAAAAAAGCTTTAAAAAAAGCAAAGTCTTAGCATTAGTGGAAAGACAGTGAGAGTTGATATATGAAGTTGGACATGTTATTTAACTCATGTGAGCCTCAGTTAATGTAAATGGATATTTCTGGGGTGTTTAAGAAAGAAAAAAGTATGAAAAATGGCATATAGCAGTCAATCAATATTTCGACTTTGAAAGGTACAACTTCTGGGGTGCCTTTTCCATGTCACACCAATGAATACTCCCTATATTTTAATAGAAACAATAAAATCAAAAGGAAGACTTTCAGAAGTAGCTATATGATCTCCTCTGGCACATATTTATGTAGCTTCTCCTCACCCTCCAGTGAAAAAATAATTCTGATCACATTTCACAAATGCGATTCCTCAAGCAATCTGTTGTTTGGGAAAATCCAGATTAAATGAACATGCCGGCGGCCTTGACTTAAAGGTGTTTGAAGAGTTAACACTCTGACTGTGTGCTGATGTTTCGGAGATGGGACATGGGATTTTCTGATGGCCCTTCTAGCTGTGCTGATAGAAACCCAGAAGTGAGTGGAAATCCAAGCCAGCTCTCGTGAGAATTCTGTCTCTTTCTCACCACACAGAGTCTACAATGCGAAAGACCTTCAAGATGGTGGGATCTTAAAGCCCATCTGCTACATAAGCCGCAGACATAGGAGAGACATGTTGAGACTATTATTAGAGAAATTTTTATTCTTTAAAATTCATCAAGGTAATAAGAGGCCTTTAGGGACCTAGAGAATGGGGCATTCTCATAGCCTAGGATTTCACTTCAGATTCCTTGCTGGTCACAACATTATCAAACATTCAAAGCATGCAGGAGCCTTGTAGTAAAGCTCTCTGGTGGGCTTTAGCAACGTGGACTTACGCATCCAGGGCTGCAGTTCAGGGGCTTGAGTGGCCGTCTATCTCAGCTCAAGGCTCTGCAAGAGGTTCCCTAGAACTTGCACATGAACTGGCAAAAAAGATAAAAAAGGATCAAAGCTGAATACAGTTCAGAATTAAATAGCATCACATATAGGAAGGATATATCACAATGCGGAGCGTGTCCAAAGTACTTATCATGAGAGATCGACTGCTTTTTGGTTGGGTTGAGGTTGGAGTTAACGTTGCCTTTAATCTTGGTATAGGTAAAATATTTGAAATCCTTTTGGCATCTCTCAAATCACAATCGCATGTTGGATGTCAACCCACTAAGTTAGACCTGACACCAACTCTCCAACTAGATTATGAATTTCTTTAGCAATAAGACCCACATCCTAAAGTTCCTTTATCCTCACAGCATCCAGCTCTGTACTCTACACATACAAAATGCTTGGTAAATACTTAACTTCTCTGATTTGTTGAAAAATGCAGCCAGATTTTCAAAGTCCTTTACAGGTGGTTTTGTGAATCATAGAGAGAGCAGAAGGGTCTTGGGAGCCAGAAGTTCAAGATGCCTCTGACTCTTTAAACTGCTTGGGACATTTATTTAATTGTGGTCTACCTAAGAAGCCTCCATCTGTGCATATCTCTATACCACTGGTTTCGAGTGAAATTCGAAAGAAGTAACGGGACTGCCCTCTTGAACACCCTCATTGAAGTTCTTTACTTCAACCTCAAACTCTCACAGATTGTTCTATCTGGAGAGACAGTACAGTAGAGACGTTTTCCATAGGCTGATAGAGACATTGTATAAAGTTGCCCGTTTATCCCATTAAAATAATAATGACACAACTCTGAAAAACTTAGCTATCCACAGTCTTGTCCCAATTGGTCCAATGTGGGTCTAAGTGTGATCACTTCCATGACATGTCAACTTAGCTTCTCCAGGATAAGAACACTCAAGCACTGCTCATTCCAGTTTCTCGTAAGTGCTGACAACCAGCCCAGAGCAAGTAAAAACTTCGGTTAAGTGTCACGCAAAGACAACAAAAGACCTGTTCATGGCGCTAATGGACATGGGAAAGTAAGAGAGATGATCATGAAATTCTGGAAGATGAAATACTTAATGAGTGTTTCCTGGTTATAAGGTGTTGTTTATGCCATGTAAACGAGCCATCTCTTCCATACAGGGTGCCCACAAGGTGTGCCCTGAGACGTGGTAATAATTGCAGGGTGGCTGGAGGCCAGAATCTCAACCTCAAGTAAGAGCCAAAATTATATCACCAAGCACCTATTAATCAGGATTAACCTCCAAGGATACCAACTCTGGAATCTGCTTCACAAATAAGCATCTTCATGTACACTTTTAAAAGAAAACAAAACACTCATTTTCTCAAATGGAGTCCCCTGGCTAGGTACCTCCGGAAAAGATGCTTTAGCCCAATCATGAAAATAAACCTGTGAACGCACTAAACGAAGTTAGAGGGGCTCTAGTGAAACCCCGTCAGCCCTCCTAACGTGCTTGTTCCTGAAGCCTTTCTGGGACTCTTATACTTCTGGGAAATCTCTGCTTGTGGCCAAGATAGGAAGCTGTTTCCACAGACAAATAGAGAATTGAGGTCATTGGATACATATTTAGGCCAAGTAGGCACTTTTATTTCAATTATCTGATTGTTTCCAGAAAAGGAATTCTGTTCCTACCGACTGGACCTACTAATAAAGTGTGTTTTACATACCTTAAAACGTACTTTTGTCCAAATCTTTTTCTCCTTTTTCTACTTTCTGAAAGGCTAAGAGTTAGCCTAAGGCCAGGGAGTGAGGCAGAAACCACCCTGAGGCAAAGCTTAAGAGGACGTAGGAACCTGAGGTCCCTAAGTCTGGAGGGACACAAAAATCCAGGGGATGGGTCCACATTTAGCAAGCGCCTGCAATGTCTTTTTTGCTTTGCAGCTTATATGCACAGACTCATTAGGATTTTCCAGGTGACGGAACGCAAGCATCAGAGGGTTTTTAGGGTTTTGAAAGTTCTGAGTATCTTCGAGACTTTTATTTCCATTTCCCTACATCTTGACAATTAATCCATTAATCAGAAGATGGCCACGTCGATAAGTTAAGTCTTTTAGAGGCAAAAATCTTCCCCAAAAGGAAAATGACAGGCCTTAGGTTGGATAGGTGAGAGCCTTCGGGTCCCTACCTTGAGGAAACTGTTTGAGCTTCAGGCTTCCATAACATAAAGAAGTTGCTTAGAGTTTGGTATCATGTAAAGGGAGCACAGTAAATCAATTTGCAAATATTGAAATTGAATACTTCTCTACTCTTTGTTTCAAAGTCTTTAGATCATTATATTTTCTGTAGAAAGAAATCTCCCAGATGACCATAAAGGCCAAAATCTTACTTACAGGCTTACGTATAGGCTATTACACAGGATACAATGTAAAATGTGCCATCTAATCACAGGGGAATGTGTGTAAATTCAAATATATATGTAAGAATCCACCTGATAAAAGTTATTCTTTCCAGACATTTTCTGATCTAACTTATATAAAACACATTTTATGGACACCTGACTTTTATTTCAATCTTTCATCCAAAGTATAGATGGATTTTTACTGAGCTCCGTGTCTTAAAATTAAAACTTTTCATTTTGATCAGACTTTGTAGTATACATAAATTAGTAGACATGCAGAGCATCTCGCTGTTAAAAACAAGTTGTTTTAATGAAAACATAACCTGAAAATCAAGCAGTATTTTTTGGAGGGAAAAGACATGGGTTGAAACAGCAGTGTCTTATTGACATTAAAAACAATTGACAAAAGTCTGCAAGGATGCTGAAATTTAACTTTTGTATGTTTTTATTATACCCAGAGTATCAAAGATAACAGAATTTATTCATAGAATGGCAGTCATTGAATTCAGTTTTCTGGTACAATTTTCTTCCCATATAAACTCATAAAAAATGTGATGGGTGAACCATTAGGAATGCTTAAAGCAGCCCCTGATGTATGCCCGCACAGAAAGAACAGATAGATTGCAAAATGTTTATGCCTTTTACATTTTTTACAGTATTAATAAGGAAACACTGTGATTACCAATCAGAAAAGACTCCAGAGTGCTGCTTGTAAAGTGTGCCATTATAAAGATTTATATCTGTATCTAGGGAGTAATATGGAGCATTGATATTTTAAGGAGCTCCGTTCAAAAATTTCTTTATTCAGTGAAAGCCTGGGAGAATGAAATATCTTTTTTCCTGTGGCAGAAGTGTATGTATCTTAGTTAGTTAATGATCAACATGGTAGGAAGAAATAGACTTGGTCCCCGAATATTCACCAAATATTTGCAAACAGATGACAAAGGGGCTATGCCACGTTGCAGCCCCGTTGTCCATCGTAATTGGAGGTGAAAGGGGCGTGGGGTTATCTGTTCAGTGCAAGTGCTGCATTGGCTCTCTCCTGACCTAGACCCTGTTCTGTGTCAATAATGTATAAGTGTGTCAGCCCTGCCTCGAGGCCCCAATCACACTGGCACAAATCCATCTTTCACTCTCTGAGACTAAATGCTTCCGTCATCTAGACACATCTAAGAAAGCCTGGGGAAGAACGGCTCTGTATTATTTCAAGGCACTGCCATGCCACTATACCCTAATAGTTGATTTCGTTCAAATAAATTCCCAGAGAGGATCATGTTCTCCACTTTATAGCTGTAGTCTATACTCATCTTCCAAGTTTTCCAAGCAACACCTTTGCAGAGCTTTACAATCTGTTCCACTACTTCACAACCTCCAGTATGAAAGCTGGACAGAGCAGCATTCACCTACTTTCAGATAGAATCCGCTAAAGTCATCTGTGCCAGTCAGGATGCATTCTGCTGCAAGTTTCAATTTTTTTTTAAATATTGTTTTATTTATTTCTAGGAGAGAGAGAGACAGTGTGAGCAGGGGAGGGTCCGAGAGAGAGGGAGACACAGACTCCGAAACAGGCTCCAGGCTCTGAGCTGGCAGTCAGCACAGAGCCCGACGCGGGGCTCGAACCCACAATCCGTGAGATCATGACCTAAGCGAAAGTCGGACGCTTAACTGACTAAGCCACCCAGGCGCCCCGCAAGTTTCAATGTTTTACTGGTCTCAATCAACATGGAAGTAAGGAGGCCAGGCTGTGCAGCAAAATGAGGAAGACTCAGGCTTCTTCCATCTCATGGCTCCACCATTCTTAACAGGCAGCTGTCTTCCTGCTGTTAGTAAGATGACTTCTGTACCTCTAAGCATGATGTATGACCAGGCAGGAAGAAAAGGGACAGAGGAAGGGCAACGTTCCTTCTCTGTTCCAGGCATCTTTTAGATGGGAAGGAAGATACCTGTGACCATGCACAGCTGCAAGAAAGTCTGGGATGTCATGTTTTGTTTGTGGGTTGGGTTTTTTGTTTTTAGGTATGTGTGTTTTTTTAAATATTTATTTATTATGAGAGAGAGAGGGAGAGAAAGCACAAGCAGGATGGGGGGTGGGAGGCAGAAAGAGAAGAGAAAGCACAAGCAGGATCGGGGGTGGGAGGCAGAAAGAGAGCAGAGAGAGAGAATCTCAAGCAGGCCCCAAGCCATCAGTGCAGGGTTGGATCCCACGGAGTGTGAGATCATGACCTGAGCCAAAATCAAGAGTCCAACGCTTAACCAACTGAGCCACCCAGGCACCCCTGTTTGTGCTTTTTAACTGGGCAAAACCACATCCTACACGAAATTAGGGTTCTGCAAGAACAGATGTTAGGTAAGAAACTAGTAGAGTAAGCCACATAATTTATTTTTTTAAACATCCAGAAGGGTTTTTTTCTAATAATGTCTCAAGCTGTGCAGCCCAGTACAGCAGCCACTAGGCACATGTAGTTATTTCAGTTAATTAAAATTAAATTAAGTTAAAAATTCAGCTCCTCACTCACACTAGCCACATTTAAGTCAAGAACTACATGTGGCCAGTTGCCCCCATATTGGACAGTGCTGGCTCCCAGTCCTCTCTCCAGGAAATGGATGCCCATGCCTTCTTCACCCCATATGTTTCCATTCAAAGCCATTTCCTTCAATGAGAAAAAAGAAAAAACAGCAAGTCACCACCTCTCATGTAAAGCTATTTTAAGTTCACTGTACTACTAAATCCCCCCTTGTCTTAGTTTAGTTTCCTCCAAAAGCTAAGCCTAAGAAAAGACTTGGGAATAGGTAGTGATGAGAGATACCCACCATCGCCAAACCAAAAAAACACACACAGGGGATACAAGGGTGACACTCAGAACATGAAAGACTATAAAGGCGGATTGTTGAGGTTACTGCTGCAGGGAGAGGGGCGTGACTCCCCCCAGGGCCTCTGAAGGACACAGTGTGCCTCCCAGGATCCTCTGTTCAAAGGAGTTTAAGGCACTAGCTCCCCGTGTCCCATGGGCGGAGGTTTGCCACTGGGCTGTTAACTCCTCTTTCAGTCTGGGCTGTTTCTATCTACTGGCTGAATAGGCTCCCTGAGCTTTGAAGAAACCTGTCAAGGGGGATGCTGTCCGAGTGCACAGCACCATCTGTCAACACTATTGCTGATAGAAGGGGTGAGTCTAGGAGAAAGGACACAGCACTCCAAGATCTGCTACACCACCCGCCTCCACCCTCATTGATGGTTACTAAATGTTAAGCTTATTTCTCTGTACAGGAGTTTGGCCCTACTCAATCACAGGCAGCTTGAGGAGCTCAAGAGTTTATCAATAGACTTGCGGCCATTGTTAGCCATGATTACTGTTTGCATCTTTCTCTACTATACTTAAGATTCAGAGCTTAAGTCATTAGAGGAGCCTGGTGGCTCAGTCAGTTAAGCATTGGCTTCTGCTCAGGTTATGGTCTCGCAGTCCGTGAGTCGAAGCCCTGCGTCGGAACCTGAAGCCCATTTCAGATTCTGAGTTTCCCTCTCTCTCTGCCCCTCTCCTGCACACTCCCTCTCTCTCTCTCAAAAATAAATAAACATTAAAAAAAAAAAGAGCTTAAGTCATTAGAGAGAGAGAGAAAGAAAGGAGGAAAAGGAAGAAAGAGATGGAGGGAGGAAGGAAGACATGCAGCAGTAGCAGCAGTTGCTAAATTAATGTCACCTACAAAATGTATTTTATATCAGTATGTTTGAGGAATTAAATGGGATTTACCTGCAGGAAGAACAAATGGCCTCTCTCACGTTCAAGCATTTGCCCTGATGCTGCCTCAGAGCAGACAGCTGACACTGGGCTGTGATTTGAAGGATTCCAGGCACGGCTCCTCTTCCAGAATTTATCTCACCCACCCATTCACCTCAGCCTAGAGGTCAACCATTAAAGGGCTCTGCTCCAGGGGTGCCTGGGCGGTGGCTCAGTCAGTTACACATCTGACTTCAGCTCAGGTCATGATCTCATGGTTTCTGAGTTTGAGCCCCACGACAGGCTCTGTGCTGACAGCTGGCAGCTGGAGCCTGCTTCAGATTCTGTGTCTCCCCCTGTCTCTACTCTTCCCCTGCTCTGCTCTATCTCTCTCTCTTTCTCTCTTAAAAGTAAACATAAAATTTTTTAAAAGAAAAAAAGAGCTCTGCTCTGGCTTTAAGGCTTTGCGTCTCCAGAGGTCTCTGTTAAAACCAGCTGCTTCTGGAAACGAAGGTCTGTCACCACTGAGCGGAACTCGTTTGAGGTTTGGTTTTATGTGAAAGTTGGGAGAGGACACTGACGAGCTCAATTTATGGAGAGGGAGCTTGATCGTGAAAGACCACGGAGGGCAGCGCGAGGCCCTTACCCCCTCACCTTCCCCACCGGTACCTAGAGACAGGAGCTTTGGTAGAAGGCCCCAAAGGCAAACTTTCATTGTTTCTTTGAGCCAAAAACAATCTTGGATAAAATGAGCTCACTCATTCATTAAATACTTCTTGAGCATCTCCAAAGTACCAGGCTTGGTGCTTAACTCCAGATACACAGTGATGACCAGAACAGACATGGCCCAGACGTCAAGGAGCCCACAGTTCTAACAAGGAAGACTTTCAAAATCTAGTAAACAAATGAGTGAATAAAGTCTAATGATTCACAAGGGAAAGAACAAGGTCTTGTTTGACCTCCCTTCTGAGGAAGTAACACTTAGAGGCTTGAAGGATGGGGAAACGAGGAGAAAGAACATTCCAGGAAAGAGGGGACTTATCTGAAGATCCCATGGATCCAGAAGAAAAGCAGCGTTGTCCTTAGTACTGTGGGCAGGGGGAGTGTGGGGAGAAAGATGATGGTAAGGACACCTAAGGCTTTACTAGACGTTCACCCCTCTTATTTCACAATTCTAGAACAAAACGCCACATTCCCAGTTCTTTGTTTGTACTTGGGTAATTCCCATGCACCTTCTCTGCCCGACAATGGTAACAATACCAAGAACAAATATTGTGTGAGGCCTGTACAATTCATCTAGGGCTTTCATGCTAGCCTTTACTTATTTACTATTATTACTACTGTTAAAAAGAAATCTAATAACATTTAAGGGAACCGGTTAGAACTTTGGGTGGCTCATCTCAGTTAATTCTCAACCCAAGACTTCAGAGTGAGGATCATTACACTCTATTTTTCAGATGAGGAAACCAAAGCTGAAATAGGTGAAGAATTGAGCCCAAGGTTGCACAGCTACTCTGACTCTAAGATGTGTGCTCTGGACCAGACACTGGCAAACCACAGCCCATGAGGCCAATACTGCCCACCACCACTTGTTTCTATACATTCATTTTTTTGGAGCATAGCCAAGCCATTCACTTGCATACTGTCAATGGCTTCTTTCCCACCACAACGGCAGAGTTGAGAGACTGCATGGTCCATAAAGCCTAAAATATTTACCATCTAGACATTTACAGAAAAAGTTTGCCGACCCCTGCTTTAAACGGGACAAGGGCTTTTATACAGACACTCATGGATAAATTCTCTAAAATTACAAGTGTCTATGTTTAGCTATAAGGGAAGGGTCCATGGCTTTCATCAGATTCTCAAAAGAATTTATGGGCTTAAAAAAAATGTAGGATCTCAATCGAACCAGAAGATGTTTTAGAACAGCGATTACAACGTGTGTGGTCCCCACACCAGCAGCAGAGAACACGCTGGCGAGTTGGGACCTTCTGCCCGAGAATTTGTTCAAAATGTAAATTTCTACTAAATTAGAAATCCTGGGTGTTGGGGCCCAGCAATCTGTGTTTTAACAAGTCTCCCACGTGGTTCTGAAACCTGCTTAAGTGTGAGAACCTCTAAACTTATGTTGAAATGTCAAAAATCACAAAACCAAAGTCAAAAACACTGAATGCCACCACATCAGAATCCTTTGGCTTAACCATAATTTTTTGTATGCTATGGAGAGAGAGAAGGGGGTAACAGCTTACTTAAACAGATACTTGAAGTTGTCATCTCATCCATTGGCTCTTACTGTCACTGTGGCTTTTAAAACTGAACATTCAAGTTCATCCGAGATTTGAAATTAAAGAACATTTCAGCATTTGGCTTTCTTGCCTTTCAACATTGGACTCTCGTTTAAGCTGTTCAGACTGATTGTTAATGGCCGGCCAGGGTAAACCCCTCTGCAGACGCCACACTGTGCAAAACATACTAGAGACCACCATCTGGCCCATTCTTTTTTAGTGACACAAGTGACAAAATGGTCAGACATAAAAATTCACTGCCTTGGAACTAGAATTTTCCTCCAACAAACTAGCTAGCTGTGGCGAGTGTGCCCGTCCCAGCCACCGGCCACACGCACATTTCGGGTCCAGACCCACGACGACTCTACCTCATGGCCCCTCGAACCTTGCCTCCCACTCTTTGCTCAACCGTTTGGTCACTGCAGAGCTCTGTCATTCTGGCTTCGAAAGCGCCACCATTAACTTCAGAGCCGGTTGTCGGGGGTGGTTGTTTCCGATTACAGTTTTACAGGAAAATGTAATTATTCAGGAGACTCTGTCATTTTCCTTTTCTAGTTTTTCTTCTAATTCTTAGTGCTGCCTGATCAGAGTGGCTTTCTCTTGTATGCGCTCAGGCCATTTGGGGGAAGACTTGCCCTTGGTTTGGAAGAACTCATCCAGAGAGGTATCTACCTACAGATGAATGTGAAGTTAACCAGCTGCCCCGTTCAACCATAACTTCACAGCATTGTCTTCCAGCTCAGAGCCCCATGCAGGCTTTTTCATTGTCTATACCCCTCCTGCAGTGATTCCAGAAGTTTCACATAAACCTATCTTACACCTGCATAATTTAATAATTATTATATCAATATTTAATTACCCTCCACCTGCATAATTTAAATCAATTTTTTTGCTTGTTTTCTCCATTTGGAGCTCAGGGTGTATGAAGCAGGTGTGCCGATGTTGAATGTGGCATTTTCTAGAAGATTCCCTCTGTAGCATTAACGAGACCTCTCTGCCTGGAAGCGGAAGGGAAGCATTGTGTGCGGCTAATTAGTGCGGGTAACCCTGGTCTGGTAAGGACCGTTCTGGTGGTTCAGCGGGATTTGGTCAGAACTTGCCCACAAGCAGCTGGAGAAAGTACACCGCCCTACCTCTGCCTTTCATTTCCTCAGTAGCTTCCTACATTTTATGTTCACTCACTCCTTCAGCGCTGTTTTCTTCAGAAACCCACTAAAATCAGTATTCCTGAAAGGACTCCATGGCTACCAAATTCCCTCTTACTAGAAGAATAATAGCAGCAGATAATAATAATAATAGCAAACAGTGCCAGGCACTGTCCTAAGTTAACTCATGTGATCTTCAGAACAACACTGTGAGGATTTGAGCACCATCCCCATCTCACAGATGAGAAAACTAGGTGTAGAGAGGCTGGATAACTTGCCCAAGCTCCCACAACTAGCAAATAGTGAAGCTGGGATTTGAACCTGAGTAGCCTGGCTCCAGAGTTCACGTTCATAACCACTAGGCTCTCCTGCCTCCAAAGAAGAGTTGTCTGTTCTTTGGCTATATAGGCAGTAGCCTCCCCCTGACCATGACAGTGAGCTCTCCATGGGGCGGGGGGAAGAGCCACCTGCAGCAGGAGCTGAGGTGGTTGTTAAACTTGTCACTTTTTAGTCCCTTCTCCAGCTTTGCTGAATTATGGTCTGGTCTCCATGGCGGGGCCCAAGGAATCTGCATGAGTAGCCAGCCTTCAGGTGAGTTTGTGCCCATCGAAATTTTAGAATCACTAATCAATCCCTGACAACCGTCTTTTGCCAGTCACCACCTAGCCCCACATTACTCCTCGGTGTTTCCAGTGTTTACCAATTCATCTTCTCTTTGAAACCTTTCCACTGCACAGGCTTAAACCTGCATGTTGGGGGCCCCTATTGTGATATGGTTTGAAGTGTGCCCCAAATACTCCCTTCCATAGCATTCCATATCTCGGGGCACTCAGAATGTTGAACTCAAGGCTTTGTCCACTCCAAGGGGTATTCCTGAGAGGGGCCTTGGACCATTCTTAGCTGATATCAATAGTTTGTGTAGAGTCTCAGGCTTTGGAAGGGGGAGAGAAGAGGGACACCAAGAGAAAAGGGGGAGGTGACAAAGGCAAAAATCCACGTAGCTCATTTTACTCACGGATTGGCACACGGGCTATGTCACTTCAAGTGGGAGCAGCTCTCCATTTCTGGGAGTCAACAACTGCAGGAAAGAATTACTATGCTTGTAACAAGGTAGAAAACAAAAACAACAGCAACAAAACAACAAAAAAACCCCTAATAGTCCCTTTTTTCTTTTAGAAAAATTAGAATGAAGTACGGCTTACTCTTTTTTTTTAATAGTTTATTGTCAAGTTGGTTTCCATACAACACCCAGTGCTCATCCCCACAAGTGCCCTCCTCCATGCCCATCTCCCCCTTCCCCTCCCCCCCACACCCGTCAGTCCTCAGTTTTTTCTCAGCATTCAAGAGTCTCTCATGGTTTGCCTCTCTCCCTTTCCCCCACCATTTCCCCCCTTCTTCTCTCCCTTGGTCCTCCGTCAAGTTCCTTCTAATCCTCCTATACGTGCAAACATATGATATTTGTCCTTCTCTGCCTGACTTATTTCGCTCAGCATAACACCCTCAAGGTCCATCCATGTTGCTACACATGGCCAGATTTCATTGTTTCTCCTTGCCATGTAGTATTCCATGGTATAGATAAACCACATCTTTTTGAATCTTATCTGCAGATCCACCTCTAACATTTGAAGACCTTGGAATAAAAGTATAAATGTACCATGTATAAAAGAGTATAAAAGTCCATGTACCAAATGTCCAAATACTTAAAAGTTGTAAATCAAATGAACAAACCATTAGGTCAAATGTGTTTTACTTTCTTGTCTGACAAATACATCTTCATAAGGACCTGGAAGGCTATGCTTGGATTTAGAATCCCCCAAATCCTCAGAGCTCTATGTTAGAACATGGAGGAGGGGAGGAAACAGGTTTCAGGATTCTGACCCAAAGCCTGCATCCTCATTTCTTCCCACCCCTGGACTTATCTCCACTTTGGCCAGCATGCACAAGTATGGATACGCGAGTCTGCAGGTGCAAGTTTCGTCCACATCGCAAGCAAATAGCTGGCCCGTGGCCACCCCTCAGGACTAAGGGTGCACAAATCAGGGAGACAGGCCATCTTTGGGGAAAGAACCCTAAGGAAAAGGCCCACTGGGTCCTGGAAATGGGCTCAGGTGTGTTTGGGCTAAAAAATATAAGACCTCCAAATCCAAATACATGAAGAGTAGTCTGGAAGGTGGGTCATGGGGTGTGAGCCTTGCAGACCCTTTGCCCTGTAGCAAGAGGCAGGGCCCAGGGGGGTCCCAAAGGGGGCCCTCTAAACCAAGTGTGTCCCTACCAATAGCAGTAGTCTCACGTGGGAGATTGTTTAAAAATGCAGACTCTCAGTACCCACCTCAGAACTACTGAGTCAGACACTCAGGAGGGGGAGTCCAGGAATCTGAGTTTTAACAAGCCCTCCTCGCTCCTGGTGCATGCCAAAGTGGGAGGCTCACTGCTCTGATAAAGTACAGCGCCCAGGGCAGTGCCACCCAGCCCCCTTGCCTAGGTTTAAGGACAATACTACTTGTTTGTATTTTTTCTTCTTTCCTTTGTGCTCTGGCCACAGGCTCCATGCACATTTTCCCCCAACTGCTTCGTCCTCCTGAAATATTATCTGGAGCTCATATCACCTGCGGCGTGCCCCCATTATGACTATGTATCTCTCAACAGACCAGTGTTCCAATGATTTGTGTATTTTGCTCCCTCTTTTACATAACTCTTTTTTAGTGTTTATTCATTTATTTTTGAGAGAGAGAACATGAGAAGGGGAGGAGCAGAGAGAGGGAGACAGACAATCCCCAGCAGGCTCTATGCTGACAGGATAGAGCCTGATGCAGGACTCAAACCCACAAACCGTGAGATCATGACTTGAGCTGAAACCAAGAGTCAGACGCTTAACCAGCTGAGCCACACAGGCACCCCAGAAACTGACTTTCCCACCTTCCGGTGTGTATCCCAAGGCCTTGAAGAGACCACAGATGCCATAAACACCCATAGATTGCAATCACAGAAAGGAGAGAGAAATTGAACAGGAAAAATAAAAACAAAGAAGAGGCTCCAGCAAAAAAGGAAAGAACTTTCCCATTATCCCAGAGTCCTCTTCCCCCCCGCCCACCTATCCCTGCTTATGCCACAGGGAGCCACTGGGGCTGAGCCACTTTTAAGCCAGGTGACCTTCACCCCATTACCAGACCTCCCTGAACCTGTTCCCGCACTTTGAAAAAGTAAGACGCAGGAAGTTTGGACTTGGGTGGCATTTGTGAAAGCACTGGGTCCACAAGAAGTCTCCGGTCCTTCCTTGGGACCCAGAAGTGCAATTGCATGTTGAGGAGCACACACAGGGTTTGGCAGTTTAAGACAGCACAGCTCCTCTTAGGAAGAGGAGTGGTCTCTTGGGGCACAAAAGCTGTGGATGTTATGTCAGCGGAGGTCAGGTCCAGGGACAGATTCAGATTTTATGAGTCCCAAAGCGTGTATGGTGCGGGGGACTCATTAAGAAAAAGACTATCTTACTTTTGCAGGTTTTACAGAAAGCTAGAGCCACATGAACCCATTGCTACAGCCCTCCCCGCATGTTGGAAGGGGGTCTGTGCCAGTGAGAGGCCCAAAACCTAAGCTTCCTTCGTTTTCCGGTATTTCCATCTCTGGTCAGGTCTCAAGGCAAAGTTCCCTCCTAACTTTGAAGCAGATAATATATCATACAGCTTGGTAGTTAGGATTGAACACCAATAAATAAAGTCCAAGATGGCCCAGATCTTTTTGTTGCTGTAGTTTTTCATCTTCCCTTTGGTCTTGCATCAATAGAGCTTTTCCTTCTCTTTGTTCTAGAAAAGTCTCTGGGAGAATGAACCTCTTTTTCTTCACCGGTCTCCAGTCAGAGCACATCACTGCACTCACTCATCCCCCCTGCTTGGCTCACCATAATCTCTTTAAGATTCTGCCCAAACTTGCCCCATGCCTATGGCTGTAGATGTGTCTCAGAACCAGGAACCTTGTGTTCTGTTTTCCTACCAGCCAAGGACTCACTGAACTCCTAGGGCAAACCGCCGAGGACTCTGGGTCTTGATTTCTCACTCTGTACAATGGGGTGGCATATTGGTCATTTCCCTTCTACCCCCTTCTCTAGACATCCTATGAGCTGACACAGGATGAGAGATGAATGAGGTCATGCTTTTTAAAGACTTGGCACTCTTGAGTGGAAATGCAATGTTTAATTACAAGAAAGATGTATTCTTGGGCTAAGAGTTTCTTTTTTTTTTTTAACAGAGACTCTGGGAACAAGGTTAACTGGAGCCTGCATGTGCCCCACTCAGCACTCAAAGCCTGAGAAGTGTTTATCTTAGAAGAACACTCTGAAGTGTGGTTAGAACAAAGGAAGGAATAAAAGGAAAGTGAGATCGTTATCAGATTTACTGACGCTTAAAGGGAAAAAAGGGAGAGAAAAAGAGAAGGTGATCCTAACAAGAGAAAACAAAGAAATACAAAGGCAAAAGTTTCAAGTTGGACATTTACAGAAATGCGCCACCCTGCCCTGGCCTTGCCCTTTCTTTATAATTCAAACTGGATTATGATATTCTCTGACATTCACAGCTTAACGAAGCTGGGCCCCAGGGGAGCAGGGTCACTCATGAGAGACACCATGGCTCATCTGCAGCAGAGATGAGATGAGATTCTAGTATCTCCATGCCCCCTGGAGAGATCTTTCCACTGCACCACACTAACTGTAGAGAACCACTCAGCTAGAGAGAAAAGTCTACTGAGATGTCAACTTATTAATTTCCAGTATACATAGTGCTGGTATTATTAGAAACGTTGGGGGCGCCTGGGTGGCTCAGTAGGTTAAGTGTCCAACTTCGGCTCAGGTCATGATCTCATGGCTCATGGGTTCAAGCCCCACGTTCAGCTCTGTGCCGACAGCTCAGAGCCTGGAGCCTGCCTCGGATTCTGTGTCTCCCTCTCTCTGTCCCTCCCCTGCTTGTGCTGTCTCTCTCTCTCCCTCTCTCTCCCAGTCTCAAAAGTAAATAAACATTAAAAAAAAATTTTTTTTCAACTGTGAGACCTCTGGGGTTGCTTTCAATCAAATCTATTTGTAACTAACAGCACTCTTCATATAAGCTGCTAGTAACTGATTAAACTACAGAGCATTGTGCTATAGGCAAATAACGCTGTCCTCTAGGACTTGACAGTCTTAGTTGAGGAAACAGAGCCTAGGCACACCAAAAACTGACAAATAATCCAGACGGGATTAAGATTGGGCCATGAAGAGTCCTGAGAGATGCTGGAGGAGTTTGGGAGTACAGCCATCCTGAAGGCTGGAGAAGGTGGGCTTCAGCTAGTGGTGAAGAACTAGTGAACTCAGAGACAGGACCTGAGAATGCAAAGCCAGCATAAAATCTGAAGGTAGGAACTGTAGAGTATAGGAACAGAGAATTCACCAGTCTGGCTAGATTGGAGATCTGGTGTACAGAATAGTACGCAAGGGTGATAAGAGTTTTGGACCAGACTGGGGAGACAACATTAAATTTGAACAAAGGAATAGGACACTTTATCATGGAAGTAAAAGAAGTCATGGAAATTTTGGTAATGACACGATGAAAATGTTGGAATTAACCTGGCACAGTGTACTATGAGGATTCTTTTTTTTTTAATGTTTATTTATTTATTTTGAGAGAGAGAGAGAGAGAGAGAGAAGAGGAGGGGCAGTGAGAGGAGAAAGAGAATCCCAAGCAGATTCTGTGCTGTCAGGGAAGAGCCCAACATGGGGCTTGATCCCACAAACCATGAGATCAAAATCAAGAGTCAGATGCTTATCCACCTGAGCTACCTAGACGCCCCTACAGTAAGGATTCCAGGGCAAAAGACTAGCAGGAGAGAAGTTAGCTGGGAAGTTTTTCAGGTACAGAGTGATCTAGAACACGTTCCACATGCCCCTCACCCTCAGTTGTATTCCTCATGGAAGCAGAACTTTGCTTCAGGAAGCAGGGAGAAGGAAGCTTCGACCTCATCGCAAAGACCAGCACAGGGGCAGGCCCATCAGTCAGGAGTCGTATTCACTGGAAAGTTAAAGGCTGTCCAGTATAGAGGGGCTGCCCCCTCGAAAATTCTTCTCGGTCACTGTTAATGTCCAAGGGAGAAGCTAAAATTGTCACAACAGTCCTGACAATGAGGGAACCGGGAGTTAGAATTAGCACCACTCAAAGTGTGGCCCCAACCTCCAGCCCCCAATCTCCCCAGCGGTAACTGCTGCCTCCAGGCAGAGCCAAGAGGAAATCCACAGCCACAGCGGCTGTTTGTTCGAGCCCGGCTGGCAGGTCACCGGGGCCAGCCGCGTTCCTTGCACAACCACAACTGTCAGTTGAAAAGAGGAGGAAGGACACCTGGGGGGCTTCAGCCTTAAAATAAGATCTGGGAGCCCTTACAACAAACCACCCTCTGGGCAAGCTGCCTCTCTTTGTGTTTGTATTCCTCCTGGCTTGGGACTTCCACACCTCTGCGGCTAGTGAAGTAAATGCTGGAGCGGAATACGCTTTAACGGAATGTTTTATCTTTATTATACGGCGTGCGCACATGCACGCAAGAGCAGGGTGCCCAGGACTCACACAGAAAGACTAATGAAAATGCCAGGTCGTATCTGTAGCAGGCACAGGCATTGCCCAAATTTAGGTCAGCCTCTGGATGGACCGACACGTCGTCTGTCTTGCCTGAAATGTCGGTCTTTTCACCCACCAAGCTTTTTCTTATGAGAGTGTCCCTCTGCACTCTCCTCTCGATCTACTGAAATACTCCTTGTCTTCCACCTTCCTTCTCGGCCTGTCAGCCTCCCCCTCCAAACCTTCCCCAGAGCACGTCAGCCCACACAGCACGTCCGGGATATTGCTAAGTGAACCCCATAATATTAAGCTCTTGCTGTATGCCCAATACTTTGCCAGATGTCAGAAAGTACAGGTGCCTCCCCTGCAGGAACTCCCTCTCGGTTAGAAGAAATGAATGCATGAAGAGCTGGCCCCAGGAAGTGGGACCAGTGACCTAACAAGGCACACATGTTAAACGTTAGCCTTAGTGCCTGCCAAGCGCCTTTGCTAAGGGAGCAGCTTAGGCTGCTGTGTTCCTACCATATGATGCCCCTCTTCTCCAGACGCAGCCGATGGACCAGTGAAGGGTAATAAGCAGTAGACACGAAATATACATGTAATAAATAGTTAACCGTGCATAAAGTACCAGAAACAAACATCTAACTATCAAAACTGAAGTCTAAGTAAAGGAAAGTGAATGTTTTTCTCCTACCGAAGTAATGAATTAGCATTTGCATTTTAGCCATAAAGTGTATGACACACTCAAACTATAATCTCAGCATTGAAAAGTGGGTGAATTGGCCTCAAATAATACTCAAGAGGGTTTTTGGTGATTGAAGTACTTAACAGAACCACATGTTGATCCCATTCAACAGTCCTGAAGGAGGAGCTCCAGAGGAAAAAAACAGTTAAACAAGATTGGTTTCTCAGTAATGGCCCAACTTCAGCTGTTTGTTGGTTGGATGTGTCTGTTATCTCACCTGTCCTGTCTTGGAGACACAGCGGGGGTTCCTGTCATCCCCGTACCCCAAATAACTAAAACCTGAAAAAAAAGATGTAAGACACAGCTCTGGAAACACTGGACATCAGATCACAAAGGACAGTAATCCCTGAAAGACAGAAAATAAGTAAGATGAGCCCTACAATTGCTCTAGATTTCTACCTAAAGAAAATTTCTAGGCTATGGTACAGGAAAGGGAACTGCAGGCAGAGACCTGTGGTCTCCCTGAGCTGAGGAGACTGAGGATTTAGGGAGGCCAGGACAGCTACAATCCGTATGGCAGACAATCTGAGAAGACAGCTCTGTACAGGGAGAGAATTTCAGCGATCTACAGAGGGTCCCTCTCAAGCATTCAGCTGAGGACTAACCAGTGCACATGTGTCAAGAGATCAAGAGGAAAATAGTGCCCAGTAGCAGGGAAAAATTAACCCTATGTGAAACACAGCTCCGATCCCACCCGGCAAAGCTCAAAAGCCAGACTTGGAAGGATAAAACTTGTTCTTAAATAACTTAACCATGTCTCAGAACAAAGCGCAGAAATACAGAAATAGAAAAATACCCAGCACCCAGCAAGATAATATTCACAATGGCTGGCATCAAATTAAAAATTACCAGGCACACAAAGAAGCAGAAAATGCAGCCCATCTGGGTCCATTGAAACTGACCCAGAATGACACAGATGATAGAATTAGAAGGCAAGGACATTAAAACAGATACTATAACTAATCCAGATATTCAAGAAGCTAGAGAAAAGGCTGGACATGTTAAACTCGGCATGGAATGTTTTTTTAATCACACTTCTAGAAATGAAATACAGTGGACTGAAGCACGAGGTCTGCACTAAGAATCCTCAAAAGTCTTTCTTTGTGCTCTTCCCAGAGAAATGAAAAGCTCAGCCATTATTCCTCTCGTTAACCCTTCCATCCTTGAGGAGAGACCTATATGACTGCCATTTGGGGCCCTGTGCAGCAAAGGGGACCCTTCTGGCTTCCTGTAAAGGTTGCTGTCTAGGACTGTATGAAGCGAGACCACCTGCCACAAAGAGGCAGCAGCTCTCTTCCCATAAAGCAACTGGTGCCAGGCAGAGCCAGGGATGAGAGGCCAGGGGACGTGAGTTCTGGTCCTCTCTGCCCCCCAAGCAGCTGTTTGTCTTTAGGCAAGCCAGTTACCCTCTCTGAACCCCAGTTCTTTAATCTGTAAAGTAAGAAGGATGATGATGATAATATTCGCTTTGTAAGACTGCTGAGGCAATTCAGTTGCATTAAATGCAACTAAAAGTTCTTTGTAATGTCCACATAGTTGTAATTGCTTTTGCATACCACAAAAGTCAGGAGATATGTATCAGCATCTGTGGGTATGTCACATGTTCTTCCTCCACCCCTAACCCTACCCCCAGGAATCTCTTAATCATCTTTATCTTTTTATTGCCAAGCCTCTGACATTCCTTGGGGCTTCTTAGTTCATAGTAAATAAGATAAGAGTAAGTAAGACAGTATTTGAACAACTAAGAATGGGAGGGAAATTTTAAAAGCTTGCTATTCTAATTCTCCATGTTGTATAACAAACCACTCCAAACTTCATGGTGTAAAACAACAACCGTTTTACCATGCTTCCCAGTTCTGTGGGTAGGATTTGGACGGCATTTGGTGGGAAAGCCTCGTTTCACTGAATCTGGTGCCTTAGCCGAGCAGATTGGAATTGCTGTCAGGCTAATACCGATGTGAAGTCTTCTTCTCTCACATATCTGGGCTCAGCTGAGACAATTGTCCCGAGCATCTTTGCATAGCCTTTCTGTGGATGAGGGCTTGTCATAGCATGTCTGGGTTCCGAGAAGGATCATCCAGAGACAGCGTCTAGAGGAAATGGTGTATAAGAACCAGGTGAAAGGCATGACATTTGTAGCCTGGTCTTGATAGTCTATCCATGGTGGAAGCACTTACAAACCCACCCCAATCCAAGGAGAGGGGCCGTAGACCCCTTTTCAATAGCAAAAGTTGCAAAATATTTGGGGCCATATTTTAAAAGTGTCAAACTTGATGCCTAAATTCTGCATAGCAGAAGTAACATTGAGGCTTATCCAAGTTTCCAGAACAAATGATGGTCAATGGCGCCATCTTTCCCTGGATTCATCTCGCCCAAGAAAACCTTATCTTCAATAGTCCATCTCTCTGGATTATCTGGATCATCATGTATATCAATCACTCTGCACTGTCACTGAGGATTGCAAATGCAGTGTGGAGGCTACCATGGAAATTAGGCCTGCTTTGCTAGAAGCATAAAATTTAAACCCTCCTACAAAATTATTAACAGGATAGAAGCAATTTCCGGGTTGCCCTCTGAGCTTAATTCAAATGACCTTAGGATGATACAAACAAACAAAGAACAAAAGAAAAAGAACCTTATTTTCCTGAAGTGAAATGAAAACCTCAGAAAATTTTAACTGGCAGTATGTTTGTATTAGAATCCCTCGTCCTCAGGGGTTACTCCAAAGAAAATCAAAGCTAATAAAAGCGTGTGTTATAATAAGTGACATAAGTAGAAACAGGCCTGTTTCTGCAGGTGTTAGGTCTGATATTTTTCAAGTTTTATAGAAAAAAAATGATGAACCTGGTCTGAATCAGAAGGACCTGAGCTCGATATTTATTGTAGCATAGATGGGCTGTGTTAGGATGGAAAGGTGTCCAAAAAAGTTAGCTAAGAGCTTGAGAAAAACTCTGCCGTCAGAAACATGACAAAGTCACCACAAAAAGCTGAGCTCCGGCACACGGAAGGAGCTCTCATAAGCTGGAATGCCAGTGTCCGGAAGCCCCAATCCTTGGTTCGGTTTCAGCAAAAACATAGCCCTTGATTTCAAGAGAAAAGCAGAATCACAAAAAGTGAAATCGCTTATAAAAAGAAAAGACATGCTGCCAGGCCCCAGCACGGTGGGAGACGTGGCTGCATAACTGTCTCCTGTAGCAAAGAAGAATTAGTGACACCTTCCGATTTTTTAAAATGTTGTTTAATGTTTATTTATGAGAGAGAGAGAGAGAGAGCATGAGCAGCGGAGGGGCAGGGAGAGAGAGAGAGAGCCCCAGAATCCAAAGCAGGCTCCAGGCTCTGAGCTGTCAGCCCAGAGCCCGACACCAGGGTCAAACTCAGGAACCACAAGATCGTGACCTGAGCTGAAGTCGGATGCTCAACCCACCGAGCCACACGGGCACCACACCGATTTTTTATTTACACGTGAAATGTGCATGAAGGGCAGTGACTTAGAAAAGCCATGTGGTTGTTGGAAATGAACAAATCCATCCCAATTTGAATTCTTATTCTCTCCTCTAGCGGAGTGACCTTGGACACTCACCTTGTCTCCCTTAAGCTTAAGTATCCTCATCTTTAAGACAGGAACATAGTATAATTCATTGAAAATGCATCCTTAAGTCTGTTTTTATCATTTTATTTATTTTCTTATAGTTTATATTTGCTTCATTTTGCAAAGATGAATGCATATTACAGAAACTTTAAAAGTTAGAGAAATATACACAGAAAAACAAGTCCCCCATGATCTTGCCACCAAGAGCAAGTTGTGTTAACATTGTAGGATATTTCATGTAGTCTTTCTGCAGGGCATGTTCTCTCTCTGAGATCTCACTGAGGGTATAATTTTGCATGCTGTGTATTTTTCCCTTCTTATCATAGAATCAGTATTTTCTATGTAACTAAAAATCCTTTCCAAACATTCCTTTGAATGGTTGTGTAGTCTTCCATTTTATGTTCGTAGGACTGGCTTAACTGTAAAACTGATTTCTCTAGAATTACGAGAAAAAGGATCCATTCTCTTCTTTGGGAGAGAAGACACTGGGAATCACCTGCAAGGCAGGGGTGGTTTGTGCTCCTGCATCCTTAGAATGAAAACAGTAGTACAGGTTCAAGGCATAAAAGCATTACTAAAATTTGCTTCTACATCTGCCCACTTAAGGAATGTGATGCTAGCCCCTAGTCCAGTTTTCCAGATTTCCCCTCGTGAATTCTTGCATAGCTTCCTCAAAAACATCACAGACCTATGACTTTCACAAAGGAGTGATTTCCATTTTCTGATTTTCACTTGCATATCTCCGATTGCTTCTACTTCTGAAAAGTATTTTGTTAGAATATACAAGAAAGCATGGTGGTTGTGATAAAAGATGCCTTCCTGCCCGTCACAAATAAGGCTATTTCCTTCTCTTTCCTGAGTGTTTTGAGAGATCAGCAGGTAGTTAAGGGTAGATCTTCATTAATAAATACCGAACAGACACAAATGAAGCTAGAAAGCAGTGCAGATATATTTCTGCTCACACAGTGTGGTCATTGGATGGAGCAGCTCTCCGACTAACAATTTTAAAATCTTTTAATGGTCCATCTTTGTTTTGGCCATTCCTGCCTAAACATTTAATGCGCCTTAGAAGTGCCTCCTGCGTGTGTTATTAAAGCTTCTTGCGCTCCAGTTTGGGGTATGTCTCCTTCCACAGGCCACCCAGACCAAACAGAAAATGCCTTGAAATGCAAACAGTCCCTGAATTATGATACCTATTACTTTTTATTAGTAGTCAAAACAAAAAGAAACAAGGAACAATTCTATTTATGCAGAGCAGTTAGAACATAAATAATAATAAAATGCTGAAACTATAAAACTACTTACACAATATTAATTTAATTCTAATAAAAAGTAGGTTTAGGTATTGCCTTCACGAGAGCAAATGTCGTACAGTTTTTGCTTTCATCCAATATTTATACCCAAAAAACATTTTGGTTTAGGAAATAAAGTAGTGATAAAAAATTACAGTCTTTGAATATTGGGCTTTGACTAGTCCCCTGCTGCCCTTTATTGTATGTTTCAGTAAAATACAGTACATCTTGCTGTTTTATTTCATTGTTTGTGGCCCGTGCAAAATCCTATTGTCCAGCTGCCCAGCGTAAATGAGCAACAAATCAGAAGAACCAGACAGACACTTTAACTGATTAAACTGAGTCTGGAATGTTCCTTTTACTGTGAAATTATCACCTTATTGTAATTATTTTTACACATTGTGATCATTTTTATGCAATATGATTATTTCTGCAAAAGTCAGGGTTGTGCCTGTCAGGGGGCTTAGGCTCCCACACTCCATCTTCAAATCTCAAGCCCAGTAAAGAGTTTGTTCAGCTTTTAAATTCTAAAGTTGTGTCTTTTCTCCCTGAAATTATTGAAATCAGCAGATGAGTAGAACTTGAGTAACCAGGCCATTTTTTTTTCTGTTTTCATTCAAGGCTTATAGCTTGACTTTTTTGTAAAGTTATTTGGCCTACGGAACTTTGTCATCAATTGAAATAATATTATTTTGTCAGAAACAAATTGAAAGACAAAATAGAATGAAGATACGATTCCCATTGTACCCATAGAGTGATTTAGAGCTAGGTGAATAGGCTTTCATGCATGTGAGAAAATGCAGAAAACATTAGAGCAATCAGCTTTGCAGTATAAAAATTAACACATGAAAACACTTTTGCTACATTTAAGGATCTTTAAAGGTACCTGATAAAACAGAATACATACCATCTGAAAATGAAAGAAAAATTATGTTTCAACCAAAATCATAGATATTTATTTATCAAGGCCAGGCCACGGGTACACAGACAAAACAGAAAAACAGAGCTGCAAAGAATGGATGCACAGACTGTGCACTGCACAACTCCTGGGGGAGCCATTCACACAGACTGCAATGTAAATGCTGTCTTGATTAAATCTCAGTAATTTGGGGCCCTCTATTCAGGAATGTGTACTGCAAGGAAGTTAGAACAAAATTGACCTTAGATTTAAAAAAAAATGTTGCTGAGTCAAGGTAACTTGACAGATATATGTATTCAATCCACCATGACGGGTATTACTGGCCACATAAGAAAAAAAATAACATTTCTACATTAGAGGAGGCTACCTACAGTTGAATTGCAGGGGAAGTTTTAAGGTATATAAGAAAACAATTTTGAGATGCTTCAGGACCATTTACTACCAACTGACAATTATTGTGCTGTCAAGGTGGTCACGTTTCCAAACATACAAGTGGCCTTGGCCAGAGCCCCCTCTGCCTGGTTACACTGGAGTAGCAATTTCTTACGCTTTAAAGTAATAAAATGACATTTCTTTTTGAAAATTATGCCCCTCAACTTTGTCACCAATTCTTATTCACCCCTTTTCACCTCACATTTGAACGAATAGATTTAAAAGTATTTCAGCCCAGGGTGAGGAAGAGAGTAAGGAGTGGGGGTCAATTCACATATTTACAGCTTTGTTCTAATTCTAACAGATACACTAGAAGAAGGTAAAAAAAAAATTCAGAGAGCAAACCAATGGGGATGGCAAGTTTTTACATCTCTACTGAGTTTGTCAGGGTCTCTTCTTATTTAAACAAACGTGTGTGCACGTGCACATGTGTCTGGTCTTGTCACCTGCTATTTTTGGCAAATATTAAAGACACCGAAATGATTAAGCCTCAAGTGATATCCTTATGTTAATATATGTGCTGAAGAAGGACTTGATTCTTCTCTTTAATGAGTGGTTTCCTTGGACTGAACCAACTTGTCTTGACCACAGCTGAGGCCAACCGTTCAATTTTACATCAGGGTCAACTCAAGATACACCTTGTGGCAGGTCCAGATCTGTCCTCACATACCCTCCTATAGGCTGACCGGTGAGCACATGCTTTGCACACCAAGCCAGGAATATCCAGTTCCTAGTTTGTGTACACACAAACAGGCATTCGGGTATTTGATCCGTCAGCTTGCATTGAAAGTACAAATTCCTCTTTCGTAGTGAGGGATATGACCATTATATCTCATTTAAAAAAAAAAAAAGGTAAGAATTCTTCTGCAGAAAAAGAAACCCCTTCACTGGCGTGTCTGTGGCATGGGAAACTGCTGAATTCTCAGAGTGCTGAGGTACAGACAAATGATTAACACGTCTCCATAAATCACTGCAGATTTAAGATTTAAATACATACTAAAAATGGCAGGGACTCTTGGGTCTTCTATTTATAAATGTGGTCCTTCTTTTTCTTTTGCTTCTCCTCCACCCCCTTCCCTCTGGATCAAAGAGAGAATTCCAACCCTGCTGCAAAACAATGGTAAATGTTTGCATTGCTGAAATTCACGCTGGTGCCGTAAGTGGATTTAAGGCGGACTGGGCTCTATAAACAAAATAAAAAGATGGCATCCAAATGAAAATATGTAGAAAAGATACTGGGGGAAAATGCTTCAGAGAAGCAGTCTGGTTAGTTGTAAAATGACTTTAAATTAGGCTTTAAAAAGGATTGCTAAATCTTGACACATATATGAGCAGCTTATTATCATGCAATTGTGCGGTAGTTGCTTGATCTTGTTACTGATTCGTCACATATGAATAAATGATTAATTACCAGAAAGGCTAAAACAGAGTAGAGAGAGAGTACTGAAGCTCACCCTGAAAGAGGGTTTAAACACGTTTATTGCCCTTTAAGTGCATTTCATTAAGGCCAATTAAGGACTTTCATGTCTTATTAGAAAAATGAAGTAGATTTATGAGGTTTTCGTAGGTTGTAAATGCTGGGGCTAGCAGATACAAAACCGAGCAGAAATGGTAGTTAAGAGCTAAGAAAATACATACAAATGCTCCCAGAAAGCAAATATTTAATAGCAGTAAAAAGCCGGTTCAACACAAAGGCGATCTTTAAATAAAAGAAAGGGCATAATTTTTATTTCCTATCATCGACTCACTATAAACTTCAGGATCTGCACAGGGGGAACGTTTCTCTCTGCAGTTGGGGAGCCTAATTCAGGGTGCGGGAAAAGCATGGCTCGCCCTAAAATGGCCTGACAGTCCCTGAGTTCTTTGTCAGAACAAAAATATACACCAGTAAAAATGCTCTTTGAACCCCAGGGTAAGAAACACATTCTTGGGAGAAAGCTCAGAAGACAGTCCAGCACTGACATGGTTGTTAATAAACAAACAGCAAGCAAAATTCACCGGTGGTGGCTGGAGCCACGTGCCTAACTTCCCACTTGTCCGGTCCCGTCAGATGGTGTCAGGACATTAGCCCCACCAAATGGTTATTATACACCCTGGATTTCCTTGATTCGTTTTCCAGGAAAATTACCATGACAGGTTAGCAAGCATTTTCTGTGGCCCTTTGGGAATGATTATCATCCCCACAACCATTCTAGCCATGGGTTGATCTATTTACTCAACATACAAGTAGCTTCTTTACTCTTACACACACACACACACACGCACGCACACACACCACTTAATATCTTCTCGGGAGACTTGTGCAGCTTTGTCAAAAGCAGGAACGTGCATTTATGAATGTTTGGTAAAATGCACATTTTTACCTTGCACATCATTGTGGGAAGCTTCAGCTGTTTATCACATACCGTCTTGGATAAATAATTTAAAACCATATGAAACTTCTTCAAGAAAATATCAACTGAAGATGTACAGTCACAACTTTTTAAGCTCAAATCTCTCCTCCTTTAAGAAAAATGAATATTGGCAAGTCAGTAGATTACGTCTTCTTGACTTTTTAAAAAATTCAAGAGAAGTGCCATACAGCACATGAAAGATGTCCAAAACTCACCAACAGTTTTGCAGCACACACATATTACTTTAAAATAAACGCCTCATTTTTGCTTGTTGAAAATCCATTCGCCACCACAGAAAAGACTGAATATGGAATTTTAGCACCTCTTCAAGAGCACTGGCAAATTTTTCTGCTGAGAACCTTTAAAATGGTATTACTAGAAGACATGACAGAAGGAAATCAGATTAACTGTGCTGTTTTAGAAGAAAAGATGAAGAGGTGGTCGATGATATTTACAAAGATGGAACTTGGGAAACTGAAGGCAAAGTCCTATAGGCTCCATTCCCTCCAACAAATAACAACAAACACGTAGACAGCAAGCAAAATATTAATTTCAATGTCCTTAGTGTAACTCTATTTTGCTCTGTGAATTTGATTTTCCAAACAAATAACGGCCTGGACAGAGACCTAAAGCAACTAGCCATGTATCTGTTCAGACTCTGCAAAGAATTTTATTGAACCGAAATGTGATGAGCATCTGTCCTTGGTGATTTATTCCAAACAGCGGAGATGTTATAAAATGAACACATTGCATCTCCTGCTATAAAAGAGAAACAAAATGATCTTTTAGTTAATATCCAATCAAACTTCAAGACACCTTATGGAACACAAGGATTTCATGGGATCATTTCATTCCATTGTACCTTTCTCCAGAACACTAAAATGGGATTAACTTAAGAATTTCTAAAACGCAGAGCTAGCTAAATGTGTATAACTGGTTGGGTTTTGTTTTGTTTTTTGTTTTTTTTTTCCAGATCAACAGATGCCACTTAATTTTTATTTTTATTTTGACAACCCAAAATGTAGGCCCGGGCTAGGGTGCTAATTACCAATAAGTTCTTATTAAGAACCAGGAGTGCTTTTTCAGAAAGTTCAATACCAATTTGGGCCCTTGGGGTCCCTGAGTTACAAATAGGAGTGGATCCTTTTCAAATTCAGGATTGGATACATTTTATCAGGCACAGTAGACTATTTCAGGGAGAACTGCTGCTAAAAAGGAAAAAGGAAAAAAAAAAGAGTTTGGGTTTAAAAACCTCCAAAGATTCCTAGTATGTGAGGTGTATACCACAAAAGAATTTTCAGATGGCTTCGGTACAGATGAATCCCGAACAGATTAACACCCATGGTATAAGCACAGGGACGTTGAAAATTACAACTTGCACCCCCAAATAGTTCCACAATAATGTAGTCTGAGATTGTCAAATAAAAACAATGCAGATTTTATCTAATCTATTCAATTTATTGTAAAGTAGCTCATTAACATGAGGGAATTAAACTTTCACATGATGAAAAGGTAAGTTTTTGCTTATACCCAGCTCAGAAAACAAACTCTTCAAACTATTAGAGTCTAGAACAAAATGAGATTTTAATATTAGGAAAAGAGAATGGTTTCTATTGAATCATAGAACTAAATCCGCCAACAGAAAGAGCAGGGACAAGATAAGGGAGGGTGTCGCAAATTCAAGCAGAGCTGGACAATTTCAAACGCAACGTGGACTGACTCCTCTCTGAATTTTCTAGATTCGTTCTCCATAAATCTTCATTGTTAATGACCAAGCTGCCAAGCCTTCCCCTTTTCCTTGAGGCTGTTCAAATTCTAATGAAATTCTATAGATAGAATTTCACTGGGCATGCTTGGCATACCTCTTGCCTAAGATCGGGCGAAGCTTAGAGGAGTCACCTTGGGGTAAAGAGTTTTGAAATAGAGGAATGACTTTAACAAAACAGGCATACATCTGATCGGTGCTTGTAAAATTCAGACTGGCTTTGCAAAGCTCTCTAGCCCCATTTTATGGCAGCTAGAAGTATTTCGAGGTAAAGAATCTGTGGGCAGAGAGCAAAGGTCACAAACTACCAGCCTAAGCCTACATTTCTACCATACATATATTTAGTGGGGCCCTCAGTGTTTGTTTGTTTTTAGGTTTATTTATTTATTTCGAGAGAGACAGAGAGAGCGCGAGCAGGAGACAGGCAGAGAAAGAGGGAGAGAGAGAATCCTAAGCAGCCTCCACACTGTAGCCCAGAGCCTGATGTGGGGCTCAAACTCCTGAACCATGAGATTATGACCTAAGCTGAAATGGAGTCTGCCATTGAACCGACTGAGCCACCCAGGTGCCCCAACTCAGTGTTTTTATTTTTTAATTTTTTTAATGTTTTTTATTTATTTGTGAGAAAGAGAGAGATAGCTTGAGCAGGGGAGGGTCAGAGAGAGAGGGGGACATAGAATCTGAAGCAGGCTCCAGGCTCTGAGCTGGCTGTCAGCACAGAGCCCAACGCAGGGCTCGAACCCACGAACCGTGAGATCATGACCTGGGCCTAAGTCAGCGCTCGACTGACTGAGCCACCCAGACGCCCTCAGTGTTTTTAAAACTGGTAAGCCAATATTTAAAAATCAAGAGACTTGATGCGGTCTCTGGGCTCTTTTAAAACATTGGGCCCCAATCCCCTATGGCAAAGGTCAGCTGCAATAGAGTGTGTGCTCTTTCTCTAGCAACCAACCACCCCTCCAGTCCCTAATTAGCTTATTACTGCAGGCTCCTCACATATGTCTAGCCCTTGAATTTGAAGGGCAGATTCATACCTCTGATGCCTATCTCCATATTTCTTGAAATCCTTATAAATCTTATCATTAACTGTTAACCAGAAGGAAATGAGAGATCTCTTATTTAAGGACTGTGACTTACTTAAAAGAGTACACTTATGATGAGCGCTGGGTGATGTATAAAATGGTTGAATCACTATATTGTACACCTGAAATTAACAGAAGACTGTGTATTAACTATACCAGAATTAAAATTAAAAACTTAATTTAAAAAGTTGGTTGCAAAAGTAAAATTCTGGATATTTTTTAAATAAAAAATTTTAATGTTCATTTATTTTTGAGAGAGAGAGAGAGAGACAGTGCAAGCATGGGAGGGGCAGAGAAAGAGAGCGACACAGAATCCGAGGCAGGCTCCAGGCTCTAAGCTGTCAGCACAGAGCCCGACGCAGCTCTCCATCTCATGAGCCTTGAGATCATAACCTGAGCCAAAGTCAGACCCTCAGCCAACTGAGCCACCCCAGTGCCCCATAAAATTCTGGATATTAACTCATCATATTTTTAATCCCTTATAGCCGAAATCAACAAACGATGGCCCATGCATGGGTCAAATCCTGTCACCAAATAGTTTTATTGGGATACAGCTACATTCACTTGTTTGCATATTTTCTATGGCTGTTTTACACTACAATTGTGAGAGACCACACACATAACCTGCGAAGCCTAAATATTTACTATATGGCCTTTTACAGAGAAAGTATACCAACCCTCACACCCTTCTACTATAGATTTAGAGATGGGCTTCAATTTCTAAAGCCTACAAATGGCACTAAGCTTCACTTAATGACTACTGCTCCTTCCCAAAGTGCTTTACATCTACTAAGATCACCTACCTTAATCTGGGGTGCCGGGGTGGTTCAGTTGGTTAAGCATCCAACTTCAGCTCAGGTCATGATCTTATAGCTCACAAGCCCCGCATCTGGCTAAGTGCTGACAGCACAGAGTCTACTTGAGATTCTCTCTCTCCCTCTCTCTCTGACCCTCCCCTGCTCTCTCTCTCTCTCTCTCCCAAAATAAATAATAAACTTTAGGGGCGCTTGGGTTGCTCAGTCGGTTAAGCGTCTGACTTCAGCTCAGGTCTTGATCTCACAGATTGTGGGTTTGAGCCCCACATCAGGCTCTGTGCTGATGGCTAGTTCAGAGCCTGGGGCCTGTGTTCAGATTCTGTGTCTCTCTCTCTCTCTGATCCTCTCCTGTTCACAGTCTCTCTCTCTCTCTCAAAAATAAATAAATAAATAAATAAATAAATAAATAAATATAAAACATTAAAAAATAATAATAAATAAATAATAAACTTTAAATAATAATAATAGTTTGTTTTCTAGGTTAGCATGGCCACTGTTCCAAATTTGGAAAGTGTTCTTTTAAAAGAACCATTTCCTCAGTACTTATATACCTAAGACTTCAAATTTCCTTTGTTGGCTTCCTCCGGAGATGCCAATTTTGATAGTAATTTATGAACTGGCTATATCTCAGCTTAACTTTCTAAAATAGTACATTCAGGGGAATAAACCTGAAGTCTACCATGCCCACTGCATCATTTAACAAACATTCAGTTATCACATGCTCTGTCTGGCACCAAGTTATATGCAGCTCTGAGGGTTTCAAGAACACAGATCATTCTGCCTCATTAAAAGCAGGTAAGTCAAGGGGCCCTTGGGTGGCTCAGTCGGTTAAATTTTTGACTTTTTCTCAGGTCATGATCTCACAGTTTGTGAGTTTGAGCCTTACACCGGGCTCTATGCTGACAGTTCAGAGCCTGGAGCCTGCTTCAGATTCATTAAAAATGTAAACATTTTTAAAAACCTTAAAAATAAATTAAAAATTAAAAAAGCATCTAAGTCAATGAATATGAGGGTCAAGCAACGAGATAAAAATGACATAGGTCTGTAGATTGATGGGTGGTATTCTTCCTGCTCCAACCTACAAAAATCAACATGAAACAAGATCTATTTTGGTCTTACTCCATGACATACATAGTGCCATGAATTTGCCATATAACATTCACAACAATGCCATGAGATAGGTACTGTTACCTCCCACTTTATAGAGCAGCAAACTGAGACTTAAAGAGTTTTAGGGGGGGCACCTGGGTGGCTCAGTCGGTTAAGTGTCATGATTTTCTCTCTGGTCATGATCTCACAGCTCCTGAGATTGACCCCCATGTAGGGCTCTGCACTGACAGCAAGGAGCCTGCTTTGGATTCTCTCTCTCTCTTTCTGTCCCCTCCCCGACTTGTACACACATGTTCCCTCTCTCTTTCTCTCTCAAAATAAAATAAACAAACAAACAAACAAAAAAAAAGAGGTTGAGGAATTTACTTAAGGTCATGAAGATAATAAAGAACAAAGCTGAGGCTAGAACTCAAGTCTGTCTGACATTAAAGACTTCGCTTCCATTGAGATTTCGTGACGATGGAAAGATTGCCATTGAAACAAATTTCTTTTCCAGCTGCAGAAATCCAGCAGCAAATAATCGTTCAGCTGGACAGGATTGCAAGTTTTGGTTTTCAGTCAAAGGTTGCTCAAATTCCCAAAAGGTCATTTAGATACTGTGCTGTGTAAAGCAAAACACCTTCTACTTAACTGTAATCCATCCTTCCCTTTGAATGGTTTTTATAATTCTAATGAACCAGAGTCAGTCGGAAGCAAGGCAAATATCTAAAGATTCTAGAACAAACGTCAGATGCCTCTCAGATCTACAAAGATATTCTAGAGGTGAGTGTTCCTGAATTGTGGCTGTGTGTGTTTAGCTTCCCTTATAGTTGGTGAGCTTCTGAAGTTGATTTACATTTCTTCAGTAAGCCTGAGATTTCCTCTTTTCAGGGCACTGTTCATGAGCTCCATTAAGGAACCAACTTATTGGCTGATCCTCCAACCGCCACCTACAGCCTCACCAGCAAAATGGGATCCAATATTCCTAACCCAGTGGGCACCCAATTCAATGTCTATTTTCTGATAAATACCATAAATATACTACTTCCTGGAACCTGGAGAGCCCATCTCCTTTTTGTCAAGTCAAAAGACCCTGGATAAGGAAGAGAAATCATCTCTGACAGTCAAGGATGATGGCATGTGTAGGGACAGAAAGTCAAAGGAACTGAAAAAAAACGAAGAGGCTTCAGGAATTTCTCAAGTTCCTCAGTTTTAAGGGTTTGTTTTTGTTTTCTCTTTAACATCATTCAGAGCCTTTCCTATCATTAAGAAGAAAATAAAGGTCTGTGTCTGAAATATAAGCTTTTGTATTTTATTTTACATCTTTCTACCAATGAAGAATGTTGCCATTCCACGAGATTTCTTGCTAACAATGGCCAGTAATTTGAGAGAAAGCCCCCTTTATAGTGGCGAAGGCACATCGTCTGAGCAGGCACCTGGGGAGGAATGTGTCATAAAGGCACATTCCTCATAATCAAGGATAATTCAAAAGGGAAACAGTGACCGAACATCCATGGGAGCCAACAGAAGCCTAATCCTGAGCCCAGCTCTGCAGACGGGGACACAGGCTGCTGCAAAGCCAGGGCAGATGCCAGGGAAGGGACCAGCCACAAACCGAACAGAAGTCCAGTCCAGAGCTTGGCATCTGGGTTCTTCAGCTGCCAGCCTTGCCTCGTGAGTAGCCACAATGTCTGGCTCCTGTGCAGGAAACGACAGAGGATGAGGCTAAAGGGGTCCATGCTCTGTCCTGCCAGCAACAGGGTGAGGCGGTGCCAAGAGAAGGCTGCATTGCCACACGGGTGCCAATGTGCCTTGGAACAGCTTTCATATTTTCTAAAGGGACAACAGAATTCCTGCAAAAAGAAAAGACCAGATCCAACACTCAGAACCATTTCTCCCATTTTCCTTTCTCAAAAAAAAACAAAAAACAAAAAAAAAAAACTCTTCCTGTCCACAATCCATTTTTTCACAAGGCTGATGTGGCTAGGTCCCTTTCTACATCTCCCCTACATCCCACAGCATATTAGAACCAAGCCGACAGTAGGTTTCACACACGTTACTAAAGTCCAGATTTGATTTCCCCATTGTTATTTGCCTTTATCCAGTTTCCAGAAGAAAGTATCAATAGAATGGGGTGGAAGGCTACTGGGGTAGCCTGAGAAACCATCTTGGTTATGAGTTGGTCAGCCATTCTGACCCTGGGGATTTGTAGGAGGCTTTCAAAGATCCAGTGATCTTTTTGTAAGGAAGTTTTCTGTGGTTGTTCAACTGGGAAAACTATAAGGAAATGGGAGCAGTAAAATGTCAGCAGAAGTGAAATATGCCACCTAGACTCCAGGATTTCTTGAAACATTAGAAATCAGAAAAAGGTGGGGGGAACCCTTTGTTGATTCATGTTAGATGTCCATTCTCATTAAAAGAAGAAAATAAAGAAGCTGGTGGAGGACTCAGAGACCCTTCACTGTCCCACCCAAATGAGTGCTCAGACTTGTCAACCTGAAAAACTCAAGCACAGAATATTTTTGGTAAGAAAAGGCAAAATCTCTTGTCATCAGAGGGAAGACGTTGATTTTGTCACTTCACCCAGGCCTGACAGAAGATAAGTGAATTTGGGAGTATAATAAGCAAGACTTTCCATATAAAAAGCAAGGGCATTTTATTTACCGGTGGGATGTTACCAGGCTCTCATTTTCCTTCTTAAAAATCTAGTTTAATAGATATGAAGGTCAAACATTAAATCTTCTTAACTATTCTTACATGACGTCTTGTATATTCATGTTTCTTTGGTGGAATAGATGAGTGATTGATAAATAAGACATAGGGACAGGCCCTCAATATACTAATATGCAATTCTTATAAAATTATTGAGAGAAACAAAGCTCTTCAAGGTCACTGTGAGTATCTCACTCTTCCCCACCTTGGACCAAATGGCACACTCTTCTCGGTTCTCTCTTTTTACTGTTTCCTTCCCATCAGTGGTACTTGGGCGTGATGGAAGGATTATTTCTCTTTCTCAGACTGACTTTCCCCACCCACCATCTGTTCAAGGCTCAGTGTAAGTAAGTTATGAAACTTTTTCGGAAATCTTTATTTTCCCTCTGGTTCTTCCATCATCATGGTCTCTACCACAAAGCTCAGCATCTGATTATATTGCCTCATAATTTAGTAGTTCTCACGTAAGGATTATTTATACAACGGTGATCTTCCGGGAGGAAGGGGTCATGATTTCTAGTTTCCTTTTATCTTACAAAACATCTGGCCCAGGGCTGGGCCCTTGATAACAAGGAAATTATGATAACTTGAAATTTTAGGAAAGATTACTTGCTTTTCAAATTAAACTATCTCTAGATGGATTTTTATCTCTATAGAGATATGAAAAATAAAGCTTTTGACAAGACAAGCTTTACAACTCTGTCACAAATTAACACTTTATGAGAATTAATATCATGTATGAGGTGCTGACTATGTATACAGAAGGCTGGTGTTCAAAGTAGAGTAACCTGCATTAAGCTTACATTCAGAGGCCAGGATCACAATTACAGCTGCTTATGAGTTGGCCCCACCTACTGACTATGAAACAAGGATACGGCACCTCAGCGGGTTGGCTATCAGCACAGTCTCTAGAATCCTGCCAAATAGTATTCCATAGTCCACATAAATAGGACTTCTCTTTGTTTAATGGCACCGAAGTCCCTCTAAACAGCATCTTTGGAAAGTGCCTCAAGATGTTTCTCCTGAGGCGTTCCCAGAGCTGTAGTTCACCTGGAAGTTTTACTTTACTATNAGCACCTCAGCGGGTTGGCTATCAGCACAGTCTCTAGTGCCAAATAGTATTCCATAGTCCACGTAAATAGGACTTCTCTTTGTTTAATGGCACCAAAGTCCCTCTAAACAGCATCTTTGGAAAGTGCCTCAAGATGTTTCTCCTGAGGCGTTCCCAGAGCTGTAGTTCACCTGGAAGTTTTACTTTACTATATAAGGGGAAAAAAGGAAATCAAGAAAATCAAGAGTAAATGCTAATTTAATGCCCACATTGTCTGAGGACTGTTCCTGTTCAATGTTTAAAGAGATTTTATTTTATTTTAATAATAGCATCACATTAAAAGCCAACACCAGTCTGCATAATTAATGGCTACTGACTAGAACAAAAAGAACAAAGAGGAGCCAATGAAAATTGTTTTAAGCACTTCCAGCAATATCAACAGAAAGATTTATTCAGAGAGGATGTGAGTATCAATGTCATTTTATGTCAGATGTCAACGTGTCAAAAATAATTGTGTTTTGTTGCAATAATAAAATAAACCCCCTTCTTTTGTTTTCTTTCTTCATAAATACACATACCACATAAAGCAAGCACTTCCCAACCGTGTCTTTCTGCTCAGAAACAATATTTACTCTCCTGGTATAATTTGGGTACCTGGTGGTACAAAAGATGTTACAGGCCATTCAGCTTTTAACTGTCCATGGGAAAACGTAGACAGTTGCTAGGCTGTGAAGAGACTCCTAAGCGGGCATTTCTTTCTTCTTTCCTTACTCCAGCTGCCCCCTAACCCTGACCCACCACTTCATAGTAGAGGCACCTGTTTTACAACAATTGAAGAAAAGCTGCTCTTTAAAAAGTATAGTCTACTAGCATGCTTCAACATAGCCACTCATAAGTTTATGCATCCTTCGGTCCCTCGACAAGGTATTTGTTTGAGGTGGACATAGGCACAGCCAAGATGGCAACTGAGAGAATCCTTTCAGGGGCACCTATCAGATTCAACCAACACACGACACTGGCATCCTGTTCGTAGGATCCTTCTTTTCCTCACTAATCATTCCAGTCTTTTGCAAGGGCCTTGTGAGTGAATGAAAATGCAACTCATATACGTACTTTCACCAAGAAACAAAACAGGGCTTTAATAAAGAAAGTTTTTTGCTGGCTTTTCAAATTGGCCCAGTGTGGATTTTTGCTTGCTCTGTATCATGGGAAATAAAGCTTTAGGAAACACAAGGATACTCACACCTCTGCCAAAAATTAATATATTTTTTAATGGTAAATTAACACCAAAAGTTTTATACATATTAGTGATGGTCTGACCTCCAACTGTTCACAGTCATGTCCAATCCACACACACAGAAGGAGAAAATCTGTCTGCGATGAATGTTCAATTTGTTCAATCCCCTGGCATGTCTTTTCAGCTGCTAATGGTGCTCTGTGAACAGATGATGACTTTAGTGGAAAAGGAAAACCAACAGGGATAAACTACTTTAAATTTTTTGAGGTGGTAATTTGTAATTTAGGTATGCCTAAACCATTATGTTTACTAGAATACATCAACGTATGTGTAATTTTAAAGCCACAGCTCACTCCCAGGAGTTGATAATTTTAAAAATAAAATCTTCTGTTGTTTGAAACACTGTGTCTGCCATGTTAGAGGCTGAATCTTCCAATTCAAATGGACAAACATGTACTGAATACCTACAATATCCCAGATTTTTTAAGGGTTTTATTGTTTGGCAGGGGAGAGGGGCAGGGGGGTAGGGAAAGGGAAGTGGGTTGATAGCAAGTAGTTGCAAAAGTGACATGGTCAGTTTGATAAAATTCCATTGAGAGCCTAGAAGTATGGGACCCAATCCAGTTCCATACACAAAAACTCTTCTGCAATTAGAAACTATTCTGAAATCCGTCAAAGTGCAAGTCCAGGCCAAGTAACCAATAAGAAGATGGCCATCCCATCAACTTTCTATATGTTCTTTCTCTAGGAAATCCTTTTTATTGCAACGGAAACAACAAAGCAACCTCAGATGGGGAAGACGGAAGCCTGAGTTCACTACCAGCCCCATAGCAAAGGGAGACCCAGCAGTGGCAAAAAAAAAAAAAAAAAGAAGAAGAATAAAAGACAATTAGCCCTGTCTCTCCAGAGAGACTTAAAACAACACAGAATCAGGTTTAAAGATTTACACTTCAGTCCCATAAAATCTCAACTTACACATTATTTGGTGTTGGGAATTGTTGGGAATTTCTCCTCTGAATAGATGTTTTGTTATTACAAAATGTATACATCAGGGAACTATTTCAATAATCACCATTTTTAATTAGCATTTATGGAAATTTAAAAAATTATACATTCATAAGAAGGATTTTTTTTAAATCCAGTAACCACACATTTGGCTCTAGAAGTTCTCCTGCTCCTCTCCTAGCTCAATGGGTGGTGGCTTCTTGTGACTCCTTTGCTGCCCCCTCCTACTCCCCTGACTGCTTATTGTCAGAGTCACCCAGTGCTCGGGCCTAGGGCCTCTTACCTTTTCTACCTACACTCTTTCTCTGGCTTTTAAAATACCATCTCCATACTAATTACTCCTTAATTTATAGTCTCTCCAGACTCCTGCTCTGAGCTCCAGCTGCCTTCTTCATATTATCACTTGTTGTCTAAACTCAACACCTTCAAAACTCCTGTTCTTGTTGCCCAAACCTACTACACTCAAGGTCTTCAGATCACGTGGTGACAGCTCCATCCTTCCATTGCTGATATCATCCTATTGTGTTAGCACATTCTGTTGACTGAAGCCTCAAAGTATTCTAGAATATAACCACTGCTTACCACCCCTGCCACCACCACCTAGACCAAGCCACCATCATCTCTTGCCTGGATGCTATAATGTCTCTTCCTAGGTCTCCCTGCTTCTAGCCTTGCCCTTATGTCTGTTCTCAACACCACAGAATGATCCCTCTAGAATGTGAGTCAGATTGTGTCCCTCGTCAGCTCAGAAGCCTCCAGTGGTTCCCATCTCACTTGGAGGAAGAACCAAAATTCTTTTAATAGTCCATAAGACCCATTAATCTGGCCATCAGTTACCTCCCTAAATTCATCTGCCCCTACACTCCCACTCCATTCCCACCCCTCAGACTCCTTTGGCTCCTAGCACTTGCTAGGTATGTTCTTCCCTGGATGTCCACCGTACCAAGTCTCTCGTTTCATTTTTTTTTCTGCTCTCGTATCACTTTCTTAACAAGGCCTACCCTATTGTATTTAAAATTGCAAACTTCCCCTCCACGCTATTCTACTTTCTTTTTCACTATGCCATTGTACATATGACCTAACATGCTATGTAATTTATGTGTGTGGTATGTTTATTGTTTAATATCTGTCTATCCCTTTAGAATATAAGCTATACAAGGCAGAGATCTTTATTTGTTCATTTCACTTATGTGTTCCAAGCACTTACAACAGTGTCTGGCTCCTAGAAGGTATTCAACAAGTATTTTTTTTTTTTAATGAATTTCATTTGACAAATGTAGACTGAATCCCTAAACTCTCCCAGGCATTGGGCATGTGTTAATGATTCATGTCCCTGTCCTCATGGAGGTTATATCTTAGTGAGGAAAGAGATAAAATTAACAAGTAAACTAATAAGTTAATTTCAGATGGCAATAAATGCTGTGAAAGTAGCCAGGGTAATGTGAGAGTTATGGAGAAGCAACTGTGAATAAAATAATCAAAGAAGTTTTCTCTGAAGAAATGACACTTAGGTGGAAATCTGAATAATAAGAGGGAATCAGACCACAAAGATCTTGGGAAAGAACATTTCTAGGCAGAGGTGACAGATCAATAAAAGACCTAAGGTAAGGATGACATTGCCTATCAAGGAGTAGAAAGAAAGGTAACATGATTGATGTAAGTCAATAGAGTAGATAGGTAGAGGACGACTTTGAAAAAATAGACAAGGGCCAGATTGTGTAAGCTTTGTATACCATGTATGCCAGAATTTTGGTCTATGTGCAGAAAGTTGATCAATATTATAAAAATGTTACTCTGGTTACTTTGTGGAGAATGGATTGAGGAAGGAAATCAGCTAAGAGTCTATTGCAAGGTGAGAGGTTTATACTTCTTTCAATATGGTGCATTCGTTATTCTGGGATAAAAATGGTCCATCAAAAAATAACTTCTGCAGGGTATATTATAATAAACATCATTTTATATATGTTGTTGATCTTACAAGAAAATAAAGGAAACCCACTAAAGAAAAGCAATTAACAGTAAATCAAAACCAAGGTGGTAAGAAAATGTGGAGGTCAGGACAGTCCCGAGGGTAAAAGTCAGCATGTGAACCTAGAGATGTGGGAACTAACAGTTACTCACAGGATGACAGAACAGGCCTCAAGCCTGTGCAGTATAGAGGCTGAAATCAGACTCCTACTTCAAATAGGCCACACTCCATGAAAGGATGAATGAGGAGAATAATCCATTTGCCTGCCCCAAAGACAGTGATCAGGAAAGGCTGTCTGATCCAATCTTGACTCCAAGAACAATTACAGTAGAAATAATAGTCTCTCTAAATTTTGTAACACACTCCCTCCAAATGTGCCTACAAGTGAAATTTATTTATATGAGCTGCACAACTGAAATGGATATAGATACATAGGTATAGATTCAGGTACAGATATAGATATATAGATATATCTCAGAACAGAAAGGGAAAACAATTCTAAAATTAATTGCATCAAATATAGTAGCTTTGAGATACACAAAGTGAATAAATTCACATTCTAGTGGGAGAAATAACAAATTTACCTTAGTAATTAAAAGCTCAAAATTAGTAAGGATATAAATTTGGATAACAAAATTAACAGACTTGACTTAGGAGCCCTGCTCTAAATAATAAGAAAGTCACATAGCCTCAAACACATGTGGAGCATTTATAAAAATGATCAACTATCAGGGCACAGAGTATCAACGAACTTTTTAAAAAATCATCAAATATTTCATACTATGTCACTAAAATATAACAAGAGGATAACCTTTTTAAAGTTAGTTTATGACACTTAAAATGTACTTAAAATTTACTCACAGATCAAAGAAAAATTTTAAACACAAGCCAAAATAAATAAGATGCATAGCTACTTTTTAAAGTTTGTGATAGGGGCGCCTGGGTGGCTTAGTCGGTTAAGCGTCCGACTTTCGCTTGGGTCATGATCTCGCGGTTCGTGGGTTCGAGCCCCGCGTCGGGCTCTGTGCTGACTGCCAGCTCAGAGCCTGGAGCCTGTTTCAGCCTGTGACTCCCTCTCTCTCTGACCCTCCCCTGCTCACGCTGTCTCTCTCTCTCTCTCCTAAAAAAATAAATAAATAAAAAAACATTAAAAAAAAAATAAAGTTTGTGATAGAAAAGCAAAAAGGCTGAAATTTAATAAAATATCCAAAGTAAAAGTTAAAAAATAAAAAGAAAATTAATGTCAGTAAAGTAAAAGGAAGAAAAAAACTAAATAATACAAAGTAATCATTATTAATTAATTTAATTAATCATTAATTAATTAATTAAAATGGGATACAATGACAAACAACAATGCTGAACAAGTCAAGAAAAAAGAGGATAAGTAAACAATATTATGAATGAAGATAGAGTTACAGAAATTAAGACTCAGACAATTAAAAAGACAATCAGAATACCATAAACAACATTAGGCTAATAATTTAAAATTTAAGTGAAATAGACAAATTCTACCAAAAATATACATCCTAATAAAACTGCCCCTAAGAAGAGGTAGAAAATATCAATAATCCTATAAACCTTTTTAAATATTGTCTCCATTTTAAAATCTTCTTCCCAAAACCACCAGGCTTAGATGATTTTACAGCGAATTCTGTTGAAACTCCAGGGAACAAAAATTTTAACTTCTACAGAGAACACAAAAAAGAGGAAATAGTTCCCAACTCCTTTTATGAAGCTAGTATACTCTTCATATTGAAATCATAAAAAGCCCCAATAGAAAAGGAAAATACAGGTCAATGACATTCATGAATCTGGATGCAAAACTCTGAACAAAATATTAACAAATTAATTCCAGCTTTTTAGTTTTTTAAAAATATAGTGCATCTTGACCAAGTTGAGTTTATCCCATGAATACAAATCTGGTTTAATTATATAAAATGTTATAACCCATTACAATTTATAAAAGGAGGAGGGGGAGAAATGTGATAATCTCAATGCAAAAAAGCATTTTAAAAAGTTAACACCAATTCATGAAAAAATTAACAGCAAAGTAGAAAATGAAGGTAGCTTTCAGCTACCTTCAGCAGAAAAAGGGTTTCTACAAAAGCCTACAGTACACAAAACATAAAATAAAATATTGGAATCATTGTCTTTAAAATTCTAAAAAGAAATCCTCTCTAATAATCCTAGTCACCAAAATGTGAAACAGTATTTTTTTTTAATTTAAGAAAGGATACAAGTTTAGAAAGCAAGAAGAGAGACTATAGTAATTAACATATGATAGGATTTTTACATAGAAAACTCATCTACCAACAAATTATTTTATTTTATTTCTTTTAAGTTTTTTCATGTTTATTTATTTTTGAGAGAGAGAGACACACACACAGAGCAAGTGGGGTAGAGCAGAGAGAGAGAGAGAGAGAGAGGGAGGGAGACATAGAATCCAAAGTGGGCTCCAGGCTCTGAGCTGTCCACACAGAGCTCGAAGCCAGACTCAAACTCATGAACCATTAGATTGTGACCTAAGCCAAAGTTGGATGCTTAACCGACTGAGCCACTCAGGCACCTCTACCAACAAATTATTTTAAAGGACATTTTAAATACGACATTTACTTAATATACAAAAATTAATTACATTAATAAAATTAAGTAAAAGTTAGTAAATAAAAATTAGTAAAATAAAATTAGTTACATCAACCAGCAACAAACACACAATGTGAATTTTAAAAAGACCCCTTACATGCTGAAATATTTATAGATGAAATAATATAATATCTAAGATTTGCTTTAAAAATTTTTTTAATGTTTTATTTATTTCTGAGCGAGAGAGACAGAGCGAGCAGGGGAGAGTCAGAGAGAGAGAGACACACAGAATCTGAAGCAGGCTCCAGGCTCTGAGCTAGCTGTCAGCACAGAGCCTGATGCACGTCTCGAACCCACGAACCATGAGATCATGACCTGAGCCAAAGTCAGATGCTTAACCAACTGAGCCACCCAGGCACCCCTAACATTTGCTTTAAAACAGTATCGAATAGGAGAATGGATGGAGGTATGAAACAAGATAGGACATGTAATGAAAGGTGTTGAAGCTAACGAAAACATGGGTTAATTTCTTTTAACCTGGAGTAGAAAAAACTTTCTTATTTGCTCACATTAAACAAAAAGTTTTCATGGCAAAAACAACAAAAAATACCATAAGTCAAAACACAAGTCTCAAACTGGAAAAAAGAGAATCTGTAACACAACACAAAGGCCAAGTTCCCCAACATGCAAAGAGAAGTTGCGTGTTGAGAAAGTTGAGAAGTTGAGAAAACCAAAACTCCAACAGAAAAATAGGTAAATGTATACATAGGCAATTCACAGAAATGGGAAGATACTCAGTCTTGCTCATAGAAAGAGAAAAGCCTAAATCAATGGAATGGAGAGTTAATAAAAAGATAGACAGTATCAGTAGACTAAAGAGATCAGCTCTGTCCAAATGTATCTAAAAAGTCAATGCAGTTCTAATCTAAGTCCAAACAGAGGTTTTCAAGGAACTTGATCTGCCATTTAAAAAATGTCTACCAAGGGGCACCTGGGTAGCTCAGTCGGGTAAGCATCCGACTTCAGCTCAGGTCATGATCTCATAGTTTTTGAGTTCAAGCCCCACGTCGGGCTCTGTGCTGACAGCTCAGAGCCTGGAGCCTGCTTTAGACTCTGTGTCTCCCTCTCTCTCTCTGCCCCTTCCCTACTAATGCTGTCTCTGTCTCTCAAAACTAAATAAACATATTTTAAAAATGTGTACCGAAGAGCAAAGGACCATGAAATCACAAGAAACAATGAAATGGAGGAAATGGTCCTAGTAGAAGTCACATATTAAAACCATAGTAATTAACATAGTTTTGGCATAGAAATAGACATGTAGACCAAATGAACAGTTAGACCAAAACAGACCAAAATATATTTGGAAACAATTTATGAGAGAGGTAGCACTGTATATCAAAGAGGGAATAATAGACTGTAGGTATCTACCACAGAGGAAAGCAAAATAAAATGGGATCATTACTTTTGCTGTAGACAAAACAGCAATTCTAAGATGAATGAAAACTAAAATGTAAAAAACAAGACATTAACGGTTTTAGAAAAAGATGCTATCTAAATGACCTTGGAGTTGGGTAGGATTTCTTTTTAAAAATATAAAAATCACAAATCATAAAGTAAAAGTAACAAATTTGACTCCATTAAAGTGAAGAACTTCTGTTCATCAAATGATACCATAAGGAGAATAAAAATATAATCCACAAATTGGAAGGAGATATTTGTATCATATGAAAAACAGAAAAGAATCAGTAAAGAATAAATAAATAAAGAATCTTTATCATCAAAAAGTGAAAACTTAAAAAGTAAACCAAAATACCATATAAGTCAGAATAGGTTAAAATATGCTAGAGCAACAAATAAACCTAAAGATCTTGGTATATATCTTGTTCACAGATTGTCTATTGCATGTTAAGCAACTCTTCTGGGCAGCTGTCCTTTATGAAGTGATTCAGTGATGCAAGCTGTTCCAATCTTGTGGCTCCGGCATCTCTACATAAGCCTCCATGGTCATTTTGTCAGGAGAAGCTAGAGCTCAGCAGTTATGCACCAACCCTTAAATGCTCTGGTTCTTCTCATGGCCTACTGGCCAGAGCCATTCACATGATCCCACCTAATTAAGGAAGGGGGATGGGAAATCGGGGGTGCTGAGTGGGACTAAGAAATTCCTCTGGGATGGACATAAATGGACGCTTCATAGAAGGGAGAATGCAAATGGCCAAAGAAACACATGAGGAAGTGCTCCAATGTCAGAAGGGCAACACAGAATAAAACCCCTGACAGATACCATCTTACCCATACCACACTGGCTAAAGTCTTAAAATCTGACTATACCAAGTGTTTTTGACAAGACTGTGGAACAACAGACCATTGTTTGCTGGTGGAAATACACATCAGAACAACCATTTTGGCAAATAATTTGGTGTTTTCTTGAAAAGTTGGGCATGCACATAAACTGAAATCCATTCCTAAGAGGTCTTTAAAACTATTTTCTCTCCTAGCCTCAAAAGAATGTTTTTAATTGGGTCCTTCTAAAAATTGTCATCACCAGTTTGAACAGTCACAGAAGATATAATTTCTGACATGTTACAAATACTGAAATGTTTACATCACTTATAAATGTATCCAAAGGTATCTGAAAACCATAATAGTTTGATAAACCATGATAATTTCCAACATCCATTTAAATGTTACACATACTAGTTCTTCAAAGTCAGACATTTTACATCGTTCCAAATTTAATTTTCTGTTTATTTCATTGATCACTCTATCATAGTTCTCTGCAACAAAGATACATCTTTAATAAATTGAAATATATTTCTTCATTTTCTTCATGTTCTGCCCCAGGAGACTGGATGAGAGTGTTCATAGCATCGTGTATTGTGGCACCAAACAAACAGAAGAAAATGTTATCAGCAGGCAAGTATACCAACAAACTGAAGTTACTCACATAATAGACTATTACGCGACTCTGAAAAACTGGCAAACTATTGCTACAGGTATTAACGTGGATGAATGATATATAATTATAGTGGAAAAATTATCAAATCACATAAAAATACATAAAACAATATGATACCAGTTGTAAAAAAAAAAAAAGACCAAGTACAAAGCCAAACAATACATCACTGATAAACATCTCGATGATAGAACCATAACAAAAGGCAAAGAAGGATAAACCACAATCAGAACATTGGTTACATTCCTCCCACTGAAAGGCTGAAGCATGGATTTAGACCAGGTGAAAGGGGATTCCAGTGATATTTGCAAAGTTCTACTGCTGACACTGGATGTTTGTTTTACTACCTTTGTGTTATTTTTATGCATGAAATCTTTTCTAATGTTTTTAGAGAGGACATTGGTGGCTACAAAGGTAGTGACCAACCCATGATAAAGAGGCCCCCTTATGACCCAGATGATGTGCCTGAGAAATGTCATGCAGTCCTCCCGTCCAGAGAGGCTGTCCTTTCTGCCTGAGCACTCTATGTTGGGAGAGACAAAAAAAAAAGAGAAGACACTGTGCATATAATCTAACCAGCTCTCTGCTAGACAGCACTCACATCTGAGGCCTGGAGTTTTTGATCTGGTAGAACTAATTTTTTTCTATAAGACTTCATCTCCAGGGGCACCTGGTAGCTCAATTGGTTGAGCATCCCACTCTTGATTCGGGCCCTGGTCATGATTCCATGGTTCACGAGCTCGAGCTATTAGTGCAGAGGCTGTTTGGGATTCTCTCTCCCTCTCTCTCTCTGCTCCCCCACTCTCATGCTCTCAAAAATGAATAAACTTAAAAAAAAGACTTTATCTGCAGCTTTGATTGACATCATGTTGGTTCTTTTCAGCATTTGCTTGTCCACACGGAAATCTCCAGTATAGAGTATCATTTCCTTGTATACAAACTTGATTCATTCATGCATTCATTCACTCATGCATTCACTCATTCATTCAACAAATGTTTGTTTGGAGCAGATCCCACGAAGAACAAAAAACAGTTCTGTTTTCTTGAAGCCTATAGTTCGTGGGAATTTTAGTACAAGAAGTCAGGGTTCTTCAAAGGAAAGAATGAAGGGAAGGAATCATAGGCAGGGGAGAGAGAAAGGCAGGCTTTGTGAGAAAAGGAGATGCACAGATGTGAATAGTAAGGATTTTACTTCTTTATTCCCAAAGCACACCCATTTGGTACTTTCCTCCATAGTCCTCAGCTTTGCTGAGCCATCAACATTTTAAGGCATTCTTCAGAGACAGTGAGAAAGGAAGAGAGAACTCCATACTTGCCACTTGACCTGACATGCGTTCCGTATGAGTACCTCTCACATTTTGTGTTTTTGGTGTTGGAGTTCTTTCCCCAATGGTCTATTTCAAGTCTACCTCTTTAATCCTTCTTGGACCATGGACTCCTAAGGAAGCCTATGGACCCTTTCTCAGACTAATGTTTTTAAATGCATAAAATAAAATATATAGGATTGCAAAGGAGCCAGTTACACTGAGATGTAGTTCTAATCATGGACCTTCCTGAGAGGAGAGGACAGGCTAAGATAATAAAACCAAATGGAGAAAGCAGGGCCCATTCTACTCCTGGATGCTTTTACAAAAGGTAATTGGCTAGGGTATTGTGATTTAACTAGAGACAAATATATTTGCCTTGCCAGACAGAGAAACAAACTAACTCAAGAAAACTTGATTTAAAAGTGGAGTGGCTGATTGTCTATTTCCTAATAAAACACTGTAATCAAAAATGCTCCGTGTTGTACTTCAACAGTGTTTCATTTATCAAATGTTTCCAGAACATCCAATCCATTTCTTAATTTCTGTTGACTCTTTCATCATCTCCCCCCACCCACCCCTGCTTTATTCCAATCTTTGATCTAAGTCTTAGATGTTGACAAAGGATTTGGCTTTCCCTGCCTCACTGCTCAGGATTCCATCACCTCCTTATTAATGAAGCACACAGCACTGGAAGGGGACGTAATATAAGTATTCTCTATGTGAACAGTAAATGTGGCATCGGGAGCCTCATAGATTGCTTGATTGCATGCCTAATCATTTGTGGTAATTCATCCACTGGGCTTGATTTGGGGGGCAATGCTTTTTGACATGTGACATCTGACACTCATCACAACTCCGTGTCTTTACAGAAAATATTTGACAGTTATCTATATGCACCCATGTGATGAAATGTGGTCCCTGCATCATGTCTTCATTTGGGAAACTCCCCAAGCACCCCTTTAATAAAAGCCAACGATTAAAATATCTCCAGACCCAGGAGACAGAAACACCTTGCTGTCTGTGTTCTCAGTAATTGCCTTTTTCTCCAAAGAACTCAATCATCTACATCTATCATATAATATAGTTTCAGAAAAAAACAACTGTATTTCTTGCATTATGATATCCTTGCTGATAATTGATAACAGTTCACATAAATATTAAAATGCGTTATCCTCACCCTTCCCTCCAAATGAGGACTCCATAATATTCTCTCGCTCTCGCTCTCTTGCTCTCCCACACACAGGCACACACACCTTTCCCCAGCACCTTCTCCCCCTTTTCACCGAGAGTAGAGAGAGAAATAAAAAATTAAAAATATTAGATATTGCCTTTTGACTTGACTGCTAACACAATAAAGCCGCATTGTAAACCGAATCAACGGAGTCTGCTGTTCCTTATTGCTCTCTTTGCTGGTATTACTTCATGGATATTAGAACCCTTAGGGATATTGGAATATGAATAAAGATTTTTTTTTAAATCAGCTGGGTTTTTTCCCCCCTTGGTTCTGTTTCTAAAAATAATGCAGTTTGCAAAAACAGAAGGTTTGGTTTATAACACAAACAAAATTGTTACATTCTGAATGGGTTGTAAGTACCTGATTCTTTGCCTTTTTACTCATCCCTGCAAAAAAAAAAAAAATCTGCAAATCCATTTGCTAACCAGCTGTACCTCTGTGCGAAACAGATAACAACCTGTGCAAGCCAGGGTTTGCTGTGAATCGGTGCTGATAGGCCCGAGTCTCATAGCTTTTTTTAAATGCTAATGACAAGAAACATTTCCGAAGCCAAAACGCTCTTGTAGATCTGTCTTCCTCTATTATGACTGATATTTGCTTGTAAGTACATAGAACACTTGTTCCCTGGCCCTTATCTTCCGCGTTGCAGCACGCTGACCTACATACCATTCAGCACAATATGATGCACAAACATCTTCTATATAATTTTTCATTTTCGACTTAAAAACAGTAGAGGCAAAATAGGATTGCTGCAAATCTAACAAAGAGATGGCATTATTTCCAAATAAAAATGTGCAGTTTTCCAAAGAATTTATTTGTCTAGCAGCAGGAAGTTCATACATAGCAAGGCGGGGAAAGGGGTGTTGAATTGCGATTAGGAAGGAAGGGACTTAGGGAGAGAGACAAAATCCATCGTTCCTACTACCCGAGAATAATTAAGCTAACTTCTTTCTCACCACAATTCTAAGTTCAGCTTTTCTGAACCGTGTTTTTGCAGTGTCACGAAATGCGGCAGATATAATAATGCTGAAATATGTACGATAATAACAAGAGAATAAGGGTAGAAAGTGACACGGGGAGCTGTGGGAAGGGAAGAAAGAATCTATTCTCACACCTGCCATTGTCAGAACACTCCAAACCAAGTTATTTATCTTTTTAATTTCTTGCCGCTATGGCTGCCTCGTTGGAGGGCCTCCCCGCCGCTGAAATGAGACTTGGGTTTCCAGCAAAACTGTGAATAGCTGCAGTTGAGACCTTAAGCGTGTGGTTATCTGATAACCTAGACTTCTTAATGCTCTGTGAGACCATTGTAATTGCAAAAAGCACCAGAGCCACGCAAAAGGGACTCTATTTCTCCGCTGACCACACAAAGGAGAGCGGCAGGGGCGCCCACGAGGCCAGAGGGCAGAGGGTGAAAACCCCTCATTAAACTTGGCACACAGCTCAAGCCTCCGCTCACACCTCCTTCCCTTCCCCAACCGGAGAGGTGGCTTACGAATGCACTTAGGTTTAATTTTTAATGATACGCTGTCTTTGTTTTCCAAGTTTGATGCGTCTAAGACAATCGGAAAATCCCCAAGTAAAATAAAAATGGCCTGGGTTGTGGCCCAAATGACATCTCTCCTTGCACAAAATTACTTAGTTGGCTGCCTACTTATTTGAAGCGGACCTGAGCAAGAGGGCTGCAATAAATACTTTTGCCACGATTGTCAGATGTTGACAACAGGTTTTAAGCATGAATCACATTGCGGAATCATTATTTTACGGTTCTCTGAAAGGAGAGCAGCCTTTCGCAAAGAGTTAGCCGTTACTTGAATGTGACCGGCTAGAAGCCTCTTTTCCAAAAACTCAAACCATAGATAAAATTAATTTTCACACTTTTTGCAGTTTTGTAGTTATTCCGCTTAACTGTTCGCACCAGCCAAATGTATCCATCAGCTGCCGGACCCCTGCTTATTCGTAAGCAGTGTTAACCCAGCATTCTCCAATTTCCGTGTGATATGGTGAGCAGAGCATCGTGCTGAGAGTCGGGGGCCCCACTGTTCTCTCCTGGCTCCATCCCAAACTAGCTGTGTGACTTTGAGCAAGTCGCTTGACCTCTCTGAACCTGTTTATCTGGGGTTTGGAATAGTTAACTGATAAGAGCTCTTCTGGCTGTAAAATTCTATGACTGGCTCTCCATACATCCTTTTCATTTGGGACCATTTATCTCACTACTGTTGGCTCATGTTAACTGCTAAATGCCATAGAACAATTTTCTAAGTGCTTTCAGATGATATTGAAAGCTCCTGGAAAACCTTGTCTTTCGGCATTACCATAGATATGTGTAAATGATAACCAGTTTCCACTTTACTATACATTGCTAATGGCAACGTTGCACCCCCACACGAGCTCCATAGGTCTAACTTATTAATGGTCTATGCTAATGCAATTTCCAGAAAGTATACTGTTATTAAATTTTCTGGAATTTCAACACAGCAAAACAACATATAACTGCTTGATAAATTACTCTGAATAGATTTAGTAATTTGTGTAAGGGTGGCTCTCATTTATGTAAGAAGCCTAAACCCATTTAAAGTTAATTTCTAATTTTCTTATATTTATGTCATTCAGAAATACACTGCTGGTCCAGGAGCAATCTTTCCAAAACCCAAGTGAACTATTAATTTTGTTTGGGTTAAAGCATAAAATGTTAGTGTACAGAATCCACAATTTGCCTGTTACTTTCTACAGTCTTTCTAAATACGGTCTATGAATTTTTTTTCACGTGACTGAGATTTTGCTAAGCATCTCTGCTTTTTACCTTCAGAGAAAAGATAGATGGGTTTATTAAAGCAGAGTTCCTAGCAAATATCAAATTAACATAAAAATTTTCATGGACCAAGCAATCTGCATTTGATACTGCTTTTCATGATTTAGGTGAAAAGATAGTCCAAATTTCCGGTCCCTTTCCTTCTGAGCTTTTACTTCTAATGTGCACACGAAAGAAGATTCTACTTCCTCGTCATCATTATTTTAAACGAATCACGTCGTAGTTGAATTTTGTCGGGTGCTGTGCTAGGCACGGTAGGTAGGGCCGTATAGAGGGTTGGAACCGTGGACCATGATCGAACGAGGGGATAACACCCACACAGAACAAGCAGATTATGAAATAGAAGCATCGGGCAGAATTCCTACCAGGAACATAGAAAAGTGTTGCATTTTAAATGCTCTGCTCCAGCAGACAGTTAATTACACACGCACCCACATACACTCACACACAAATAGGCACAAACCTCAGAAATACAGGCCAGTGACTGAAGAATGATGCACGATCCCAAATTGATATTTCTGCGAGGGGATCATCTCTTAAAGAATTCTCACAGTCCATAAAGAAGTTGGAAGGGAAATGAGACAATCGATTTTTACTTGTTTTAACAAAGCTCACTTATTTATTCATTTATTTAATGTTTCTTGAGTTCTTGCCATGTGCCAGACAACATGTTTTTACTAGGTTTGGTACAATTCATGACGTAAATAAAATGCTTAAGAAAGAAATCACTCTGATTCCTAAAGAATTTTCATCACAAAATTTGCAAACCAAGTGAAATGGATCAGATACTCTTAATAAAATATTTTAAATCTGATTTTTAAAATCCAAGAAAAATTAAAGAGATACTACCTCAACTGTCTTTGTTATGTTATCACTAGAAATAGTTCAAAATCTTATCCCAGGTATTCTTTTGTAATAAAGAGAATATATGACCCATTGCAGCTCACTTTAAACATGCAACTAATAGGGGCATCTTGGTGGCTCAGTCGGATAAACACCCGACCTCACCTCAGGTCATGATCTCAGAGTTTGTGAGTTTGAGCCCTACTTTGAGCTCTCTGCAGTTAGTGCAGAACCTGCTTCAGATCCTCTGTCTCCCTCACTGTTCCTCCTCCAGTCTCTCTCTGCCTCTCAAAAAGAAATAAACATTAAAAATTTTTTAATTAAAAAAAATGCCACTAATCTGGTAACCCTAGATTACCTGAGAAAAAAATGATCCAAACCACTGTCAGAGTTAATTCTCAACCGGACATCTGCTTCCAAGCAGAATCGGCCCATTTGGCTTAGCGCGGAGGTAGCTAAGAAGGGTCATGTTCCAGGCAAGATACGGCAAAATAAATGCTGAGGACATGACCGTTAAAGCTGTATTTGCTCATCATTTCAACCTGGTATCCTTGGGTCTGGAGACGGCACATGAGGAACCCTTGCCCACCCCTCCCACAGGTATTCCGAGAAAGCATTCTTGGCTATCTTGGCTATAACCAGAGTCACCATATGTCCCATGTACTCGGGCCATCCCAGTTTACTCCTGTTATCCCAGCATTATTATTAATAGCTTCCATTCACACTTCCAAAAAGGCCATGGTTTAGGGATGACTAATGACACAAGTCTCCTAGTTAGAACACGATCTAGAATATATTCCCCAAAACTGCTGCATTAGAACAAATTCTAGTCCTGACCCAGCACGAGAAGTGTGGCAGTCTGCGACATTTCAAACACCTGCTAGAATTTATAAACCTCTTCACTCATGCAATGGGCTTATTTTTTTTAAAGAAACAGGCTGATTAATCTCCCCCATCTGGTTCATCGACATGACACATTGGCACACGTCCTGTCAAACCGTAACTTTCCTCTGCCTACACCCACTGGACTCACTGACACTTCCCAGGGTGCAGCTAAGCTCCATTGCATTGTGTAAAAGCCTGATTCTGTTCTGAACTTCTTAAGGATCGAAAATTTATCTTGTCTACCTCGGTGTCTCCCAATGCCTTTAGCACTCAGCCTTATTTGTAAGACCACTCAAAAAATGATTGTTGAAACGCCTGGAACAGCCAGTCAAAACACCTGGATGGTTAGCCTAATTCTTTACTTACTTCCCAGCTATTTATCATCATGTACATCCAAAGAAATCCAGAAAACAGCCAAATGCCGGGCCTGTGCTTGTTTGTGAGGAGAGGTGCCCAGGTGCACATGGAAGGAACGTCCACACCGAGACCACTACCTCTCTACCTCGTAACTTCTCAATCTATCTTCATGTTCCTTCCCAAGGCAAGTAATTGGCCACACTCTACAACCCAGATATTCTAGAGGTAGGAGCCAGGTCTTCCCCAACAAACTCACCAACAAAACAGTTGTTTTCACCCGGATCTTCCACACAAATCAAGTCAGAATTCAAGACAGAATCTTGCTAAAGAAATGTAAGTATTTGATGTTCACTTGTATGGCATCTAAAGAAGTCTTGACTCTATAGAGAGACCAGCCGCACAGATGGGAGAATAATGAGGCTGTAAGGGAGGAGTTTAAAATAATGTCTGCTCATTCTGTCTTGTAAAAAAAGTGGAAGTTTGTCTACAAGTTATTAGCAGGAACGGTAGTATTTGAATAAACCCTCATAAACTGTGCTGAAGCATTTTGCCCTCAGTTTTCATTCTCAAATTTTAATTTGTGATTTTTCAAATCACAACTTCAGCACACTTGTGATTTTTTTTCAGATCGCCCGAGCAGACTAAATAAATGCGGTGACTGTGCCTAATGGAATGACTTTTATGAACCTACCACATGGGATAGAGTCAAAACTGTCATATAATTTGGCGTCATCTGGTAAGAAAAAGATTTTGTACAACATCCACCCATCTTTGAAAAACAACAAGAAAGCAAAGTGGATTTCAAGCTGGAAAGAAGGGGTAGAAAGAGTCGGGCCCTGGATACAAGACTCCACATTCACACAACATGTTCTTTAGGAAGGTTTGAGTCTGGGAGCGTTCTCCTTTCATCGGCCCACATAAAAGTTGTTTCAGCAAGAAGTCAGGAACAAAGGAAGACTTTCATTTACAAAAGCAAGTCTAATGGCACTGTGTCTGTTAGGAACTTTTATTTATGCCACACCTGGCATTGTTTTTAACTATATGTGGAACAGAATTGCCTGTGCCAACTCAGACAATGAAACAGTGCATTTCTGCATCCAACACTTAAACCTTTGTCAACCCCGTGTGAACCCCGGGCAGCCGTCAGCGACATGGGTTCTGACCTAAGGACTCTGGTACAGGGGAGGCAGGCTTGCATCCTCTATGGGGCTGGTCTGCCTCCTGGCTTCAGCATGTAGAGGATCATGATCGGGAGCTCTGGTCTGAGCCTTCTATGGCTGTGCCAGGTCACAAGTGCACTTGACAAATCTCTGTGCTTTCCCCATCTCCAGGCAAATGGTCTCTGAAACAGCCTTGCAAATAGATGGATGACGTTGAATTAAGGAAATCTTTTCATCCATTCCATAGTTCCTCCTAGTCAAGGCAAGGTTTTAGAGTTTATAAGTATAAAGTCTCTAACTTCATCTAAAAGCATTACCCTGGGGCACCTGGATGGCTCGGTTGGTTAGGCGTCAGACACTAGATCTCAACTCAGGCCATGATCTCACAGTTCCTGGGTCAAAGCTCTGCACTGGGCTCTGTGCTGACAGCATGGAACCTGCTTGGGATTGTGTCTCTCCCTCTCTTTCTCTGCTCTTCCCAGACTCGTGCACTCGTGCTCTTGCGCCCACACACACTCAAAATAAATTAATTAATATTTAAAAGTATTATCCTTCCCTTCTTTTTTTTAACCAAAGAAAATATGATCCAGATATATACTTACATTTTACTCTGCTAAGGAGAGCAAGTCTAGTTATTGGGTTAACCTAGTTCAAGCATAGAGAGAAACACATATACACAGGACTGAGACTGCTTCATTGAACACATCACTTCATCTCTTCCTTCATCAAACTTCCACATTCATATGAAATGAATCATGGCCAAGATAATCTCAAATTTCCATTCCAGCTCTAACATGAGTCCATGACACTCTAAGAGGAGCCTAGCTTTGCTATCATGCACATTTCAGTTGGATGTGAAAATGTTATTTCCAATGCACTTAAATGCTGATAATTAAGGAAAAGAAAGCTTTGAGCGAGGAAACCTGCAGATCCTGACCATTAGCCATAGTAAATTTGCAGGTCCCATATTACATTCTGCTCTGATTAAATGAATGCAGATAGGAAGCTAACCAGATATCTAGACAAAGTCTGACAAAGACACCCAGTGACAAGTTACATGCTTAATTTGCTCTTAAAGAAAAGGAGGTGCCGCATTTATCCACACAACAGCCTCCTAGAGCTCAAAATGTGTTTTGAGATTAACTTCTAGCCAATTTTAAATCACCACAAAACCCCAAAAAACAAACAAAAAAAAATCTTTTGGAACATATGACATCTTAAGTAAGAATCATTTCTGGCTAAACATGCCATTACCACAGAGTCCAGAATTTAACCATAACGCTTGAGAACCCAAATATTAATACTACAGCTTTTTCTTTGGATTTTCAAACTTCTAAAATCCAATTTATCCCCCCCTTGCCAACAAGCCTATAATTTTGAAAATCAGAATTATAAATGTGCTCCTCTTTCCTAAAATTCTAAGCTCTCTCTCTTCATGCGCACCCTCCATCTCACCATGGAACGACTGCATATTGCCTGGCTTTCCGATGCAGCAGCCCCAACCAGATTAGCCAGGAGCAAAACTGAATTCACCATGTGACACTGAATTGCTGGCGTGCCCATAAAAGCTTGTTGCAGAGGGCAGTGAAGGAAACCATCTCCAGTTCCAAAAATTACTCCTCTGCCCTCAGAGGGGCGGCTTGCTGAAGAGCTGCCCATATCCACTTTGGGGCCATGCTTTCATTTATTCCCTCAGCTGCAAGTGGTCATTCCCTCCCAACAGAGTTCAGGCATTTCCTGGGTAGGCAGTCCACAGCCTGAGCATGTCAAAGCTTTTCTTTGTCACTGGAGCTGTTAGCTACATTCTGAGTTTCCATGCATCACACACTTTGTTGAAGCTGGGAGGGGGTGGACAAAAAAAGAAGTACACAGATGTAGAGTTAGCATTTATGTCCTATAGGGATACCCTCGAAACTTGTTAAAAAATGTCAGTCAAGACATCTGGTCAGCTGTCCTAATCCATATTGGGGTTTTTAGGCTACTGTTATGCCCCAATATGCTTTGAACATTGCCAATATGCTTTCTCCGCAGAAGCAGCAGTGTGTCCCCTTTGGTTTCTCAGTTCGTCCCCAGCCCTGGTGTTTATAGTGTCACGTACTGAGCAAAATGAAAAACCACATACTGTATCTTGTGTGTCTGGCTAATGAAACGGGTCGGACAAACCTTGTGCAATCAGGGACAGGGGCCGATTGGCTTAGGCCGCGTCCATCTTGCAGACTGCAAAAGAATCAGCTGTCGCCGATGCCATGCGGCAGATGGACAGTTTGCATCCGATTTCCAGTCAGGCGCCAAACCCTTTAGAAGCTTTGGCAGCCCAAGCGCCATCAGGCACCAGCCTTTGATGTCCTGCAGATGGCGGCGGCAGCCATCTTGTATTTGCTTCCTGAGAGGCCCACGTCTTACTTTCAGGCAGCATTCACTCTGGCCTAGGCTTGTGGTCAGCCAGAGAGAGAGATCGCTGGTCTGAAATGCACTTAATACCAGCCAAGACCTTCCACCAGCTTCTACTCCTAAGTGGACAGCGACTAAAAAATATTTGTTCCTTTAAAAAAGTATAACATACACACGTTAACACCCCTGATCTGATTACTTCCTACTTCCTACTTCTCTCAGGTTTCCTGAGAGAAACATGCATCTTTACCTCTTTCCAGATAGCTAGTCTGACCCCTAGCCAGTAGTCTTTCTTTTTCCCTGGTAACTGAGAGATTTTTTTTTTTTGATACTTATCAAAACCTCCCACTCATGTCTATGTCTATGTAGATGATATAGGCACTTACCCAGATATTCCTTTAAAATGGAAAGAAAAGAGAAAGAAAGAAAGACAGAAAGACAGAAAGAAAGAAAGAAAGAAAGAAAGAAAGAAAGAAAGAAAGAAAGAAAGAAAGAAAGAAAGAAAGGGTGAGTATGGGTTGTTGCCTCCTTCCTCCAGATTTCCTGAGGTAAGTAGTGCCTATTTTCTCCTTCCCAGGTCACAAGTGTAGCCCCCAGACAATCTCAGACTCTCTCTTTCCCTGGCAGTGCCACCCAAAATGGCAGCATTTGGGTAATTTCAGAATAATCAGGATTGCAAATTGGGAGGTTTTTAATTTGGTGTCCATTTTAAGGCCCCCTCAGAGCTCTGCTTCATCTGGGTCTGACTTGCCCTGAGCCCAAAAGCAGAACAAAGCATCATCTTCATGGCGGTGGAGCTAATCTGGTGCCATGAATAGCCCAGAGTAATCTGTCGCAAAGCTGAGCCTGGAGGGCTTCCAAGCGGAGCCCTTGCACATTTGGTAGAAGCAGTTAGGAATTCTGACTGGCATTATTAGTCAGAAGTCATGTCACTCCACCACAGAAGCGAGTGGGTGTGGGTCTTTTCTGCCCACAAGACCAACCTAGAAATTCCCACTTCCCTTCACACTCTCTTGAGAGCAGGGCAGGCAACGAAAAGTTTCGAGCAAGTGGCTGACAAAAATTAAAAACAAACTCAGTGAAAATAAATTCAATAATGTGTGATTTCCAGCCACTCAAAAGTAATAGAAATATTTGGTAAAAATATATAGATATAAATTGCCAATTAATGCAAACTGGTTAAAGCCAGTAAATGGAAAAAAATAAAAAGTTAATTAGAGCCTTTTTGAAGCTTTGTTATATATACATCATTTGCAGGTGCTACAAAAGTGAAAAATAACCATTATAATTACTAGTATTCAAAGATTCATATTTTTCCCATGTAATTTATTTAGGATTATCAGTTTCCTTGTAGTTATACAAAAGGCCTGTCAAGGTGTTTCCCACGTGTTTGGCTCGTGTGTGTTCCAAAAACAAGCCAAAACGCTGTTGTATTTCACCCAGTACAGTGAAGCTACTCTGAGGGGGGAAGAAATAGGCCAAGTTTTACCTGGATCTCTATCTTGGTTAAATTACCTTACATATGTTTTAATCTTTTTTTCTTGTTCTTTCTGTCTTTATCTCTCTCTCTCTCCCTTTGTTAAAATACATCTGTGTTTGTTGACTGCCCCAGATTATATCTAAGTGAGGAGTGGGTGTACTAGCACCTGGTATAGTATATGTAGCTTAACAATACATATCATTACATTATTTACAGCTCATTTTATGTTATTCAATAGTAAACTGCAGATTAACCCTTCCAGAACCAATCGCAGAAAATGCTCTGTGAGGCATGAGACAACCAGGGAAGCTTTCCTTCCCACCCACCCCCCATAGACTTGTTAAGAGTACATCTATAACTGTATTCATAAACAGGGAAGTGTGTTCATTACAGGAGAGATGCCCACCAGAGCCAGCTAATTCCTCTCTCAGGAAATCTGTTTCATAATGATATTCCTTACTACACCACACTGGTACTTATGCTGATAGCACAGGTTATAAAAGGGACTTAGGACTGGAGTCAATTAATGTACTGGCTCTTTCACCTCCTTTATTAGAGCACATTAGGCACCAAAGGGATTCAATGTAATGCTGCTGGCAACAGAAAGACCCAAGCGATGCCATTTCGTGCCGTCTCAGCCTTGTGTTCCGTTCACAGGGATCCACATCCTGATCTGACCTCATTAGGCACTGAGGCAGCTGCAGTCCAGCGCAAGCACCCTGGGCGGAAGGTGGGTGAGCGCGGCTGCCGAGGAAGCACCTTTCCCACGCCTGATGGAAGGAAACTTCCTCCCCCGAGTCCAGCCGACTTCGAGGCCCATGGCACCTGTTACTTGGTTGTCATGATCGACTGTTATCTTCTAGATCGTCGAGTTCTGCTGATGTTTTGTTCACATGTAGGGGAACTGAGGCCCCAAGAGGCAGAAACAACTAGCCTGAAGCTTGTTAGGAGCAGAGCTCAAACGAGAGAGAATTCAGAATTCCCAGTTCCTGGGAGGGGGTCCCCACCTGTCTCCTGACGCTTTTTAAATACAAAAGGCAATCATGATTGAGCGGTCATCAAAGACTGGACCTAGGGACGGGAAAGGAATAGAAGTATAAATATAAACCAGTTCTAGAGGAGAGAAACTGCACAGGAATTTTAAACTGGATTGTAACAGATAAATTACAAGTTTCAAAGTAAGTTCCCTTCACTAATAAGAAATTTGGTTTCTCTTTTCTCCACTAGGTAACATTAGTGGGGAAATAAATGTATGTGTTGAACCCAAATTGAATGCATTCTTAATAATGTGGAGCTTTCTATAAGAAGGATACAATAAAATTTGAGGTGAGAATGACTCCTACCCAAACACTACCGCTAAACTTTGAAGAGCTCAACAACGTCTTGTTCCCAAATTAATCAGTCTCAAGATTATCCGCAATTTAGCTACATTTTGTTGGTAATGAGCTTGATAAATTAAGATCGGCAATAGAAAACACGGCATCGTATTGTTCCTGAGGTTTTATGGTATTTTTCTAAAAACGGTAGCTTTCTTTTCAAACATTCATTTCTGTTGCAAGGAGACAAACAACAAAACCCAAAGTTTGCCGAGTCTGGCTCCAGACAACAGCCTGCCCCAGATCCACTGGGCAAAATATCAAAGATTAGCCATTCATAATGCACACTTCAAACGTGTGGTTTAAAATAATATTCAAATCCTAGGACTGTGGGCAGTGGCTTCTAGATAGTGAGAAACTTATCGGTTCAATTCCTTCATGTTCTCCTTTCTTTTCTGTAATCATGGAACAAATGGGCTGGTGAGGAAATATTATGAAAAATGGTTAAACGTGGAGAGATGTTTCCATGTTTATCCGAACGGCTCCCTGCGTATTTCCAGTGCAAAAAAAGACAAATTAGAAGCCAAGCTCTTTTTCATCAAAACTATCCACGAACGAGATGATTTCTTGGGGCTAATTTCCATTCAGGGGATAGTGAAAGTTATTTTAAATGACCAAAGCCTTTTCAGGAGGGTAAAAGCATATCAACATGTCCATGGGGTCAGAACCGCTGGCTCTCAAAGGCTTGAAATGCTCCAGGAGTGCTGGAGATAACAATTCCCTCCCTCCCACAATGCATGGAAATGAGGAAAGGTATCTCTCCAGAAACATGCTAAAAATATAGCAATTACCCGATACAGATGTGCTGTTATAAACTCTTATTCCAAAGCATTCTGTTTCAGCCATGATTTCCATTGCAGAAAACTGTACTAATAGAAACATCCCGATTAATCTGAATTTGAGATATTTCATACAATGTATATTACCTTTCTGCTGCCTGCAACCTTCTGCCAGGTTTTTTTTTTTTTCTTTTTAGGAGGTGCTTTGAGGGGACCATACCATGAGAACAATACACAGCTGCTGCTGTATAGAGATATCTAATTGTCAATATTGTGGAAATTCTACAGCTTATTACGTGCATTCAGTCTAATTCTGGGCAAATTGCCAGTCACTTCAGGGACAATCAAGTGAGCCACATTACACGTGGTACAGCATCACGGCTTTAAGATGCCCGGCTGTTTTGCCTCTGGCCAGAGAATGTTTGTACCAGTGCTACCGAGTGAAGGGGGGTAACTACAAATAAAATAAAATTTGTATTTTTTCAAGTGGGCTGCATTTCAAGCCCAGATGTTAGTAATGAAAGATTCAATTTAAGGATTTAAATTACAAATAAATAAAGTATGAAACAGATGTGATTTTTAAGGAAGTTCAAATTATCCAGGAAGAAAAATATCTCTGTGCATGACAAAGTAATAGGGATTGTCTTGAAGAGTCTGTTGAAAACAATCTGCTAAGCGCAATTCACCCTTAGGACAGGATTGGTTTGGAATGGGAAGGACTGGTGGAGCTTGTCATTAAACAAAAATTGTGTTTAATAAAACTTTATAACCGTGATTAATCCTATGAGGCCCTAAAGGAGTTTGCAGTTTCTGATAAACACATTTTCCTTGTTTGCAATGGTAATGATATTTTGAAGTGAATGGAATAAGAACAAAAAACTCTAAGGGGAGGAAAAGGAGGCTTCGGCAGGTACCACCTAGGCAGAAATCGCAGGGATGTGTAAGAAGCAGGGGCCACCCATTAGGAGATGGCTTGATGTGTGTGAGACACCTGTGCGCATAGGTATGTGCGACTATTACTAAGAATCCAAGCTACTGAGCAGGCAGTAACGGGGCACATCTTTATTTATACGGGCCAGCTGATAAGGCTCTTTTTCTTTTTTACTCTAAGCCGATCATCAGGTTAGCCTATCAAAAGGATGCTAGTGATTTAAGACACACTGTCTCATATTTGGAGAACACTCCTTAAAGATGAAATCTGAAGGGACCATCCAGAGTTGTGTGGTCCCAGTAGAGCAGCCTCTAGTCATGTGTGGCTATTTTCACTGAAATTAAATTAATTTACTTAAAAATTTTCAGTTTTCCCTCATAGAGCCACATTTGAAGTATTTCATAGCCACATATGGCCAGTGGCAACCTTATTGGACAGAGCAGTTAAAGCTCACTGCCATCACTTTAGAAAGTTCTAGCGGGCGGTGCTTTAGAACAATGCAGCCCGATTAGATTTGGACATCGGAAAACAGAGTTTGACACTCAGTTCTCACTACTGTAGCCAAGGGACCTGGTCCTTTTTGGTTCTGCCTTGTCTTTCTCATCCCGAATGTCATCCACACCTGTGCATGTGGGCACACACATACAACCGCACACGCACTGGTGCTGGAACGAGGCTGACGAGCAACTCTCACAGCAAGCTTCGTGAAGCCCCAAGAAGACGTCAGCCCATGAGCCCCGCTCTGCTCACCTGGCTGCACTTGCCGGTGGTCAGTTATCTCTAACAGAACACCAAGGACAAACACATCCAGATTCGCATTCTCGCTGCGCAGGGGGTGCACGGTCATTAGAGTGCGAACAGCCAAACCCTGGCTCATTGAAAACCTGCAAAACTAAATAATTTTGTGACAACTTGGATGTGGGGAAATGTAAACAGCAAAGAAATAGGACTTGCACAGGAGAACCAATTCAGAAAAAAAAAAAAAAAGCATGATTCTTTTAACACATAAGCTCTCACAATTGGGTCGTGTCTGTGATGGAAATCTTGTCTCTGGGCATCGCCTCTTGCGCCAACTGAGCATCCTGGGAGTGCCAGCTCGCACACAAACCCACCCTAGAAGAACGGCACAGCTTCTTTGTTCACGGGGCATGATCCCTCTGCCACATGAACTTTTTCTGACTCCTTGGAACTGCCAGGAGCCATTTCACTTGGATCCTGGCTGTGACAGAAGCAGTACTGCCTCCCTGGCATCAGATGGAAAATGTAATTTTATGAAAACTCAAAATCTTTTGAAAGTCAAAACCCTCCAATATGTGCCAGACTATTGAAAGGCCTTCACAGGGTCTTCATATTCCAGGAGGACACTCAAAATGGTACCTTTCTAGGGGCGCCGGCGTGGCTTAGTCAGTTGAGCATCTGACTTCAGCTCAAGTCACAATCTCAAAGTTTGTGGGTTCAAGCCCTGCATAGGGTTCTCTCTGCTGTCAGCACAGAGCCCACTTACGACCCACTGTCCCCCCTCTCTCTGCCCCCCCACACGCATGCACTCTTTCTTTCTCACTCTCTCTCAAAAATAAACGCTAAAAAATTTAATGTGTCTCTTTTTCTGTGTAGTAAAATAGGTGGATTTCTTTTTTTTTTTTTTAATGTCTCGTTTATTTCTCAGAAAGAGAGAGAGAGACACAGTGTGAGCAGGGGAGGGTCAGAGAGAGAGGGTGACACAGAATCTGAAGCAGGCCCCAGGCTCTGAGCTGTCAGCACAGAGCCGGACGTGAGGCTTGAACCCACGAACTGTGAGATCATGACCTGAGCCGAAGTCGGACGCTTAACTGACTGAGCCACCCAGGCACCCAGAAAATTAAGAAATTTTCTGTCATTTCTTAAACAGCCTTACCCATATTCTCTGTTTCTTGAAGGATTTGTGTTTCATAAAGTCACACGTAGTTCCCTTTCTAATACATTACGATAATACAAGTATTAAAAGAGTCCGAGCATATTGGAGCTTTAGAGACGGTCTGCAGCAGAATTCATAACTCAGGGTCTGCAGACAGCTAGGAGGTTTTTAAATGGGCTGCAGGAAGTATGTGAATCTTTGATTCGGTATAAAATTGTGTATGGGCATTTTTCTAAGAAGAGAGTTCATAGCTTTTATCAAACCATCAAAGATGAAAGAAATGGTCTGATCCTGGCCATTTAAGTAAGAAAACTGAGGCTCGGAGAAATGAAGTGAGTTTCAAAAAGTCACACCAGCTAGTGTGACTGAAGTCAGATTGGAAACTGTTTTCCAGAGTCATGATCAACTGCGATTTCCATAATAACTGGCCACGGAGGGCATTTTTCCTCTTGCCCTTGGTTAATTCATATGCCAAAGTTAATTCAAAATCCTTGGATCTTGTTGTAAGCAAAGAAAGCCAAAAGAATCGCAACTGAGAATTTCAAGGAAATGTTCAACTGATGGTGTGCTGTGTTCTGTGCCCCTATCACTCAGACTCTGAAATTGTCTTATATTGAGGGAAATTTGGGAAACTCAATGCTGCTTAGCAAAACTTAGCCTTTTGCCTTTCCCCAAATTTTAGAATTATTTTGGAAAGAAGACCCTACAACTGGTCATTTCCTAGAGGCATAATATTTGCTTTATTCTCAAATAAATTCATTTACCAGATTTTGCTAGATGCCTTGGATCTGAGATTGAGATATGCACATGGATAATTAGGAAATGCATGGGTATTAACATTACTTGCTAACCAGCAATTTTTAAGAATTTGAGGAGAAAAAAAATTATATATATATATTTGTTTTTGAATCAAAACTTTTGAGACACTTGAGGTGTATTTATTTCTTCCACAACATAATGGTTAAGGGCCCTAATTCAAAGCAGATTGACTTAGACTTAATCCTGGCCCCAACCCTCTCCATCACAGAAGCTTTGTGGCCCTGGGGAAGTCGATTAATCTCTCCAAATCTTTGCCTCTGATCTGTGCAATGGAAATAACAATAGGAGCTACCTCATAGCATTATCATAAGGGATTACTATAAAACTATAAACTCAAAAACTATGTACCATGTAGGCATAGAAAAAGTGCTCGGTAAAGCTCAGCTCATAATGACAGCAAATTTTAGATGAACGTTGGTTCAGCTATTTTAAAAAGTATAGTAAGAACCACAAACCCATTGGAGTGGATTGAATGATAGCCCTCAAAATGATGCATCATATCCTAATCCCCAGGAACTGTGAGTGTGACCTTATTTGTAAAAAAAGGATCCTTGCAGATGCAATTAAGTTAAAGACCTTGAGATGGAGACCATCTTGGATTATCTGAGTGAGCCCTAAATACAAAGACAAGTATTCAAAGAGACATACAGAGAGGAGACACAGAAAGAAGAAGAGGGGAAGGCCATGTGAGGAGGGAGGCAGAGACTGGAGTCACTCAGCCACAAGCCATGATAACACCTGGAGCCTCTAGAAGCTGGAAGTGGCAGGAAGGATTCTCTACTAGAGCCTTAGGAGAGACTGCAGGCCAGCCAACACCTTGATTTCAATATTCTGGTCCACAGAACTGTGAAAGAATATATTTCTTTTCTCTGAGGCCACCAAATGGGTGGTAATTTGCTAGAGCGACCACGGAAAACTACTAATACACCCACTGTGCCTTCACTGTATTACTGATACACGCTTAGTCTGTGACAATATAAAATTGGGATGATTTTTAAGCAGGTTTCACAAAAAATAAAACATTTGATTTAAGTCTAACAAAACTGGGGGCATCTAGGTAGCTCAGTCAGTTAAGTATCCGACTCTTGATTTCGGCTCAGGTCATGATCTCATGGTGTGTGAGTTCAAGCCCTCGGTTGGGCTCTGTGCTGACAGTGCAGAGCCTGCTTGGGATTCTCTCTCTCTCTCTCTCTCTCTCTGTTCCTCCTCAGCTGTGTGCTCTCTCTCTCTCCCTCAAAATAAATAAATAAACTTAAAAATACTTTTTAAACCTAACAAAACTGGCAAAAAGTCAACGGGGGCCTCAGTTTTCTTGAGGGTTTCCTGACTTGTAGGCTTACTGCAGCAGAGGAGATGCAGTCTGCAGGAAGTCTGGGGTCACCTCAGAAACGCACCCTCTTCTCTCCCCCCATCCTCTTATCTTATCCTTCCTGAAAGAGAACAGGACGAAGTACTAGTCTTGGTTTCACAACAAAGAAGGGAACAAGCACAGTGGGTCAAACCCAGGAATTAAGCCGGCAACCAAATCAAAGCCAGCAACCAAATCAAAGCAGCCAAGCTGAGGAAAGGTTAGCCCAACAAAGTCATGAACCGATCCCTACAAATGAATTTTTTCTTCTGCCTCTTTTGAGGTTCAGAATAATCACACGAGAGCAGGACTCAGAAGGAAAAGAATTAAAGCAATTCTATTTCACTTTAAGTAGGTTAAATAATAATGTCTTCAAGAATGTTTATATGCCCATAAAATGGAATTGCCCAATCAGTACTCAGCAATGCCAGGTGACATCTTTTCAGTGAAAATGGTCAAACCAGTTTTGTCACCTGCCTTAGTGGCCAATGTTATCAATGTGTGACCCATCTGATCGTGTCAGTGCTTGGCCCATTTCCCCTCAGGTCCCCCTAATGGCATCTGTGTGCCCATCCCCAGCTTCTGAATTCTCTTTCCCAGGTTGCCAGTTATAACTCACCGTCTCCAGCACTACTCTTCCCATAACGGAGCTGCTTCACCTCACATGCTAAAGCTGGAAGCTTCTGGGAGTTTACAACTGCTCCCCTGACCCCCACCTCCCACTGAGCCAGTAGTCAGCAGCCAGGCCCGTGCCCCATATCACAGAACACCTTTCAGCTTGGGCCTCTGTTAGTAATGCTGAATGTCAGATAACTGCAAAGTCATATTCCTGAATCTGCACATCTAATCACCCTAGTAGGCTTTTCATTATTTTTAACAGAGATGACGTGATGGACAGATAGATAGACATTTATATTTGACAGTACCACATATTTGTCCTCTGGGAGTAGACTTTATTCCTTGAAACAGACAAGAGACTTGTGAACAAGGCAATGGATAAAGCCAAGTAACTCTGTCTGGGGCCAAAGGGGGCATAAGTTTTAAAAAATAAAATAAAATGGATTGTGTTATGTGGCTTATAAAGTACCTCTTAGAAACATTTCAAAAGGAACATTCAGATCATTCTGGACAATGACAGCACTCCCAGCATTTGGATACTTTTGCTGCTGTTTGTTAAAACAGACTGTTTCCTTACTTCCCAGCCACATGTTTTATATGAGTCATGATGTTAACGTTCAAGCCATACATCCACGCCATTCTGAGGGAAAATGTACCTAATGAAGTGTCTTTAAAAGTCTTCTCCTTCTCACTTGTGGGGATGAGCACTGAGCGTTATGTGGAAACTAATTTGACAATAAACTATTTGTAAAAAAAAAAAAAAAGTCTTCTTCTGTTATTAAAAAACAAAATAAAACAAACCAAAAAAAACAACAACAAAAACCAAACAACAACAAACCCTGAAACTTCTCAGTCTTTGTTGCCTCTTGGTCAGTAAGAACCATGTGGTTTCAAATCAGGAAGGAAATTGCCAGTGGGCCCAAAATAGTAGGGAAGAGACATAAGAGGGAAGAACATCATTTGAGAGAAGAGCAGATGGAGAGACTAAAGTACACGTTGGAGAGACAGGTGGCAGAAGAGCGGTGGCACTGGCCAAAGCCAGGAGTCATGGGGTCAGATCCTGAGGTCCTGTCCTCCTAATTTGTTCAAGTCCATTAGCCTTCCTGAGCCTAGTTACCTCACCGGTAGAAATGGGCATAATACTCATTCTCAGGGCTTTGAGGACCAACTGAGATAAGATACATAAAGATATTCTGTGAGCCACAAGCGCCAGAAAATGCTAGATTTTTTTCAAGTGTGCTCAACAAGAATTGGCAATATCTGAGGATTTGTGGCTGTCCCTGCCAAGTAACTCTGTCTGGGGCCAAAGGGGGCATAAGAGCACCCCTCTTCCAGACAGACAACATCCCCCTCTTCTGTAATTCCCTTCTCGTACCCTGGCCCAGCATCTCTGCAGCACCCTCCAGAAAGCCCATCTTCCCCTAACTGGCTCTTTGGGCTTTTCTGAGGCAGAATTCAGAGGATGGGGGAGAAGATAAAAAGAGCAAGAATAAGATAAAAGAGAAGGGCGGGGGAGAAAACATGGCTAAAGATAACTTACATATGAAAGCACTGAGGACAAGGGAGACAGTAGACGACAGGAGAGAAGTTCTAGCGCACGTTGCACATGGAGGAATTTTTAAGGGATTTGACAAGAGAGGCGCTAGAGGAATCGCAATGCTGAGGGAATTGATTGAAGGGAAAGGAGCTGTTGTAGATTTGTATTTCAATCCTATCACAGATTTCCAAAATCCAAATAGAGAAGAGAATTCCTTTTTAATTACTTTTGGCTTTGAACATATGATTTTTGAACAAGATGAGGCTTCCAGACTGAGCCATATGGGACACTGGTTTTACAAGGATTATAAACTCTAGCTGGTTGGACTGAGGAGTTTGAACTTATCAAGGTATAAGCCAGAAGTTATTTTGGGTTTCTACTGACTGCTACCAACTGTGTTCTGCCAAACCACCTGATTTTTCTATAGATGAGTGGTCATCCTGTGTGATATCTCAGCCTAATTCCGTAACTGTTCAGTCACTTTCAGCTATAAAATGGTCTCATGTGGGTTACAAGAGGTAACCCTTAGCATTTAAGAGCTTGTGTTCAATTCAGAGTCCCCCCCCCCCCCCCCCCCCCATCCCCTGGGTCTCTATGGTGTGTGTAGGGAATATTATCTGCTCTCTCTTTCTCGGATCTCCTTCTTCCCTTTGCTTATTATTTTTGTGTTCCACAGGAAGGAGGAAGAGAAAAGGGTTATTTCCTAATGTGACTGCACTGGCAAAGTGGTTGCCCTTTTTGTTGAGCAAAAGCACTGCGCCCTTGTATGAACACCCCCATTTTCCAGGGCTGTTCCTGGTTTAGGTGCCTGATCCGTCTCATGGTCCGTATTCCTCATGAGGCAGGTAGAGGTCTCCGCTGGCCCCACAAGGGGAGAATCCACCCCTACCACTCCCCCTGCTTTGGCGGTTCCTTGGGAAATGCCACCATTTACATCACCGACTCCCAGCAGCTGCTGGCTAATGTGTGAGTGTATTTGCCCCACACTAGACAGGTCTCCAAAAATCCAGCAGTCCCTAGTCTCATCCATCCTCCAAATTTTCAATCCTGGAGCCCTGAGGCATGATGGTGCATCTTCAGTATCACTAAGGAATGGAGAAATCAGAGGGGCAAGTCGTTCCCCTTTCTTCTTGCCAGAGCCACTAGACCATCTGTCCCCCGTGCTGTGCCCCTACTTAGCTAGCACTGGGGCAGTTCAGCAGGCCCAGAGGTGCAGCAGACACCCAATGAAGGAACAGGGTGCTAGTTTCTCCCCCCTCCCCCTCTCTCTCTATGCTTCTGAAAAGAAGACCAGGTCAGTCCTGCCCACAGAGGGGAAAGGTGAGCCAGCCTCTTCAGCAAAGTGTGGTGGTTCCCATGGACTCTGAAGCAAGACTATCTGGGGTCCAGTCCTAGCTTTATCACTTACCTTTCTATCAGCAATGAATCCATTTTCCATCCTTCCCTATGGCACACCATGAAATCAGTCTAGTGGTCTACACACTACATTTCCAAACTCCCTTGCCTGGTGGGCTACCATTTTACAGGTTGTAAGAAAAGAGGAAGGGAGACGTAACCCTCGCGCTTCCAGCTGCTGTCTACGTCACTCCAACAGCAGAGGACGGCAATGGCTCCAACCTAGTTCTTCAGCACTCATGGCATCAGCCGTGTCACAACCTGTCAGCAATGCTAGTAGCAGCCATGCTGCGGCCCCCCTCCCACCTTCATAATGAGTACCAGCTGGTCTTGCTCTTTTGTCTGCTTGAGTACCAACCAAGCCTTCCCACCTGCATGGTTGGCTGTGCCCCCGCCAGAGCTCAGAGCACCATCCAGCCATGCCTCCCACAGAGGTCTGAGCACCAGGCCCTCAAAGCTCCCTTCCAAGACTTAATCACTTGCCCTGTGGAATTTCCTCCTCCAGACTCCCAGCTTCTGGTAATACTTCCTCTTCCCTCTCTAGCAATGGCAGAGTCCCATGCCCAGAGATTCTTAATTAATTGGTCTTGTTATGGCCTGGGATTGGGATTCTTAAACACAGTATTATACATCTGAGGTAAAGAACCATTGCAATAAGCCATTTCGCAAATAATGAGAAAAGTTTTATGCAGATGCATCCATATCTTATCACACTAGTTCTCTAAGACCGTCAGCACATTTGCAAAAGTGTTGTTCACAGGTAAGGTGGACGCAAGGATGGCTGTTTAATTAATTCTTAAACTCAGAAGGTAGTTATTGAAATGCCACATGCCCGGCATTAAATTGGGTACCACTCAGGCCACAGAGAAGTGAAAGACATGGCTCCTGATTATTAGATAACTTTAATTTAGTTAGAGAAGTCAAGGTTAATACCCATAGAGAAAAAAGAAAGAAAGGACTACACAGAGACATAAGATAGTAATTGGCATAAAAACACAAAATCCAATAGCGAAGGCTCAGTTTAAAAACAATCCTCTTAGGGTGCCTGCCTGGCTCAGTCATTGGAGCATGGGCTCCACATTGTGGGTAGAGATTACATTTTAAAAAATAAAATCTGTGGGGCGCCTGGGTGGCTTAGTCGGTTAAGCGTCCGACTTTCGCTTAGGTCATGATCTCGCGGTTCGTGGGTTCGAGCCCCGCGTCGGGCTCTGTGCTGACTGCCAGCTCAGAGCCTGGAGCCTCTTTCGGTCTGTGACTCCCTCTCTCTCTGACCCTCCCCTGCTCACGCTGTCTCTCTCTCCTAGAAATAAATAAAACATAAAAAAAAAAAATTTTTTTTTTAAATTAAAAAATAAATAAATAAATAAAATAAAATCTGTAAAAACAAAAACAACCCTCTCTCCTTCAAACCTAACCAAAGCAGGTGAACACACCTACCTCCACCTAGAGGTCTCAGATCCTCTCTCCATCAGAATCACCAGGGTCATTTCTGTTTTAAGATTCTCAAGCCCCACCCCATTGTCTCTGACTCAAAGAAGCCTAGCAATCACATTTTAACTGTCCAAACGATTTCAATCAAGGTGGTTTCCAACCATGTATTGGAAAAAAAAAAACTCCATCCCATTACTCCACCCGTAGTTTTAGCAAGCAGCCCCCTTGCATCTGAGATACAGGCTTTCCACCCTGTTGCCTCCTGTCCTAGCCTGAGCTCCTGAGCTCCTTGTCACAAAGTATCTTCAGTACAAAACTGTCCCTTCAAGACATTACCAAGAACTCTGATCCTAGCTCTAATTTCTGTTCTCACCTAATTATTGCCGACCTAAGATTCTACCAAGCCCACCAGCTCCCAGGGCCTTTTAGATATGTCTTACCTGCCCACCCCCAGCCTTATCTCCATGCTCCTAATATGTCTCTGAAGCTCACAGCAAGGCTCCTTCATGACATATGGACTAACACATCCGAGTTTCTGGAAAGTGGGGCTTACTCTATACCTTACAATTTGGAGCGGAGTAAAGCTAGTTGGCTATCACCTGCAGCCAAAACCCACAGCCATCAGTTGAGAGCTTTGAAACTAACCAGCTGAAGGCAGAAAAACATATTTGTATGTTATATAAATTTATACTTATTTATAGAAATTACCAAACTATACCTCCTCCCTGTTGGAAAGGAAAGTAGAAAGAGCTAACAGGCTTTTGTGCAATTCTGAAACATAATGCTGTGTGTGACACTTTTTGGTTCACAAAACTTTTTTATGTCTTAACTCTGACGATCCCTTTACCAACTTTGTAAGGGAGGCCATCATGTTATTCTCCTCCCCACTTTGTGGCAGAAGAAACTGAGGCTCTAAGGCTGGCAGGCTTTGGAAGACTATGACCCCCCAGAAGACTCTTCGGTCATTAACTAGTGTTCATCAGGGTTCACACCAGTCTACAGAAGGAATAAAGAGCACCAAGCACGTGTCAGACACTTTGCACATAATATCCTTCTCCTCTCTTCCTGGCTCATTCCTCCAACATGCCAGACACCTCCTGCCTCAGCACTGTTCCCTTTGTGGGTCTCTCTGTCTGGGATGAGCTTGCTCCAAGCCACCCTCAGGGCTTGCTCCCTTCCTTCCTTCCTTCCAACCTTTAGTCAAATATTCCCTTCTCTGTGAAGCCTTCCCTGACCAACCTACTCAAGATTCCAACTCCCCATCACCAATCCCTACCCCTCCCCTGCTGTTTTTTCTCCATGGCACGTGGTAACATTTGACACAATAGGTATGTTCTTTATTGTCTCTCTCCCCCTGCGATAGCATATAAACCTCATGAGCACTGAGTCTTACCTGCTTTGTTCACCGCACAGAGTAGGTAGTCAATAAACATTTGTCAAATATGTCACATCGTCTAAGCCTTCAGCATCCCTGCAAGACAAGTGTTATTGGTTCCATTTTAGAGATGAGGAAACTAAGACAAAGAGAATTTAAGTGATTTTCCCTAAGCATAAAGTGGCCAGATTTAGCAAATAAAAATATCAGATTCCAACCAAATTTGAATATCAGAAACACAACAAATAAGTTTTTTTAATGTAAGGATATCCCATGTAGTCTTTAGGAATAACTTACAGTTTTAAAAAATCCAAAAATGTATCTGAAAGTCGAATTTAATTGGGTACCCTGTATTTTATCTGGCAGCCCTACCTAATTCACACTACAAGCAAGAGACAGAGCTGGGAGTCCTACCCAGGTTTCTTTGACCACGAAGCCCTGCCACCATGTCTCATTCTGAAAAAAGGTCGGACAAAGACAGATGTACCTGTCCCCACAAAGACCACCTCGACATGCTTTGCCAGAAGTTTCGGTCATAGTCTCTGATATAGCTGTACTTACTCATCAGCGGGGAAAAAAGCCCACTCCATTCTTCTGGCCTGCCTAGTCGTATAGCTTTCATAAGCATTAAATTAATTTAAAAATCTAGAGCCTCTCAATGGAATTACAGTCCTCTAATTCAGTTGCCTGTTACTTATTCTGTATTAATAATCCCATTCTATGACCAGCCATTGGATATAGAGGAGTTGATCTCATAAAATTTTAAAGTAAACCTGTTTCATTCCCAGGAGGGCCCCGTGTGACAGAACCTATTATAGGAGATTGACAAGAAAATGTTTGGGTAGCCAGGACATTCTCTGGAGCAGCATAAGATATTTAAATGATTCAGTCGCGGTGAGGTGATACTTCTAAGAAAAGAATGGCTGGCATAAAGAAACTTTTTTCTGCAGATAAGATAGCCCTCAACCAATCATGTAGGGAAACTAACCAAATCTAATGGTGTTTAGCTTCATCATCCCTCATTTAGATTTTCATTAGCAAATATTTTTCCTCACCATTACCAGATATCATTTCTTAAGGATGAAGCTTATTTTAAACATGAAGCATTTGGAATCTTAGAAAAGAGCAAAGTTTAGATTGCATGATCTTTTGAAGAATTTTAGGGTTCCAGAGTGTTTCTGCATCTTTCCTATGTAGACTTGGCTCTAACCAACATGGTTCATAAATCGCGCAACTCTGCACAGACCCAACTGAGCTAGGATTGATGAACAAAAGACCTTGGGAAGGCATTCTGCACGTCTAGCAGAGGGTGGGGTGGCCTGTAAGGCACCTCCTGTAGAATTAATCACATCTTGCTCTTTTTATGAGCCTAGGAATTTGTTCCACAGATGCTAGTTTACTGTGAAGACATTTAAGTTATTCCTCAAGGTAAATTACAAGTTCAGAGCCTCTCATGAACTATATTTTATTAATTCTCAGAACATTCTGGTGTCATATAAAAGATGCAGTAGTTCTTGTCTTCCTAACACACATTTCTTCAACTTCTAAAAGCATGTAGTGTGCATGTTCACAAGTATGCATGCACGGGCACGTGCAGCCATGCACACATGATGTACACACACACACACACACACACACACACACACACACACACCATTTATACACAAAACCCAGCCTGGCCAATCTAAGCCTTCATACCCCTCCTCAGGGTGATTGTTCAGGGATGGACATGTAACCAGAAATAGACCAATCAGAGCCTTTCTTTGAGACTATCTAATTGATGCTAGCAAAGGAGGCCTCTTTTCTCTTAGATCTCACAGCTAGAACAATATAAACCCAAGGCTAATGATAATTATAATTTCTTGCCATATGAAGACACTTGTCTGCCACAGGAAAGAATGAATCCAAGCAAAGACAAGCTACACAAAGAGAGAGGGAGAGAGAGAGAGAGGGAGAGAGTCCAGTCCCAGGCTCCAAAGCTGCCTGTTTGTTCCTCAGGTTCTTGCTTCAGATTCCATGACCTGACCCAGAATCCATCCAATAAAGCCAGTTTTCTTTTAATGTAAGCTATTTTGACCTGACTTTCTCTTATTTGCCACTAGTAGGATCCAGATTAACATATAGGGAGAAAATATTATTCCTACTTTACAAATAAGAAAAATTAAAGCACCGCAGTTATGTGGCTCGGCCCTAACTGTAATATAACATTAGACTTTGAAATTGCTGCTATCCATCTGAAAACTAATTGCAACACACCTCTCCTACAGCTGTGACTTTCAGTCTTTTACAATTCACTGTAAAAAATTCATTTTACACAGTGGCCCAGTATATACATATTGTGTGTATGAAACGAAAATTTCACATAATACTTACCCTTATTAAGTGTGATGCACTCTTTTATTCTCTATACTATTTCATTTTTTCAAATGCTGTTTGTGACCCACTAAATTGATTTCACCTCCTACTAAGCTGATTTCACAACCCACTAGTGGATCCAAAATTGTAACTGTTTAAAAAAATTGTACTATAGTCCTTTTCACAATATATTGTTAATTAAATAATCCTTCTCCCCACTATAAATTTCCCTTAGGTGAAACTCTAGAATATGTAGATTAACTTGTGCATTCATTTTGACTTGAGCATATGTAAATTCCAAGTCATTCCTACTAGGAACGATTAGAAAAAGAGAATACTGGGGGATGGAAGAAGGAAGGAAGATGGTAGAACCTAAAAGCAGGTTTTTGCCATCAAGCCACCAAAGATAAAGGGAGTGAGCTTACATAATGCGATTCTGGTCTTAAGTCACTCCCTCTGTCTATCCCTGTCATCATGAGTTTAATCCAAATCAGAGTTCTTGATTCTCCTTCCTCTTCCTTCTCCTCTAGTCTTCTGGTCTCATTATGTTCCCACCCTTGACCAGAGTGTTCAAGCCAAAAGACCATGCTCCAAACTAAGCTCTGACTTAAAAATATATCCCAAACCCAACCAGGCTTTCCACTGAGAGTGCTTAAATTAGACCACATCATTGTATACCTGGACTTCTGTGATAGCCTCCTAACCTTCACCCCAAATCTACTCATTCCCCCCAAATCCAGTCTCCACAGAATGGCCAGAGTAAACCTTTAAAAATCCGAATCAGATCATGTCACTCCTTACTTAAATTCCTCTAAAGTCCTCCCCTTCATATTTAGAACAAAATCCAACCACCTTAGCAAGATTCCCTTTTATGTCCCCAAATTGATACTTCCTCAGTTCTCTGCTTTATCAGGCTCCTGCTATCTTACTAATTTTTTTTTAATTTTTATTTTAGAGAGAGAGAGCAAACAGGGAAGAGGGGCAGAGGGAGAGAGAGAATTTTAAGCAGGCTCCATGCTCAGAGCAGAGCCCAATACAGAGCTCAATCCCACGACCATGAGATCCTGATGTGAGCTGAAGTCAGGAGTCAGACATATACCCGACTGAGGCTGCACCCCCCACCTCCCGCCATTTTGCTATTGAACACACCACAGTCATTCCTGCCTCAGGACTTTTCTACTTCCTGTTCCTTTCAGCTAACACATCCTTTCCCCAGATCTTCTCACTTCTCACTTCTCTTAGGTCTCTGCTTAAATTTCATGTCCCCAAAGCGGTCCTCCTAAAGGAGCCCTTGTCTCCTAGCCTTCTCTACTTTCTTCCTGTTTTATTTTCATGTACTGCACCTACCTCTACCTTAAATTATATTATGTGCTTGTTTAAAGTCTGCCTCCCTCACCAGATTGTAACTTCCAGGAAGGCAGGGGTTAACTACTGACACTCTGGAGAGACCATCAAAATGAGCTGTTGATCAAGGAAAGCCGAGTTGATTGTTCACAGCACCAAAGGAATCCAATGCCTTGACAAGTCTTACTAACATCTCAGAAGGGAGAGATGAGAAGCAGGATTTTTTAAGTTTGGGAGTTCCATTTAAGACAAGCATTTTAATGCAGGTATCCTGATTGGCACTGAGTAAAGTTCGTGATAGAAGAGTTTAGGATTGGTGCGCTCAGAGGACAAAGGTTTTGAAAAGAGCCTTGAAGAGTAGACAGTATTTGATAAGCTAGTCAAGTATTATTCTGAAAATTCTATTATTACCCTGATGAGACGTAGTTAACTAGACGACTATTCAGAGGAGGGAGGGTAAAAATGGATTTCTACAAGTTCCTGAAAAATAAATTTATAAGATATAATGTAGCCCTTATACACAAAGGATACATTCCAAGAGCCCATCTGGATGCCACTGAACCCTGTATATAGTATGTTTTTCCTATACATAACTACCTATGATGAAGTTTGGTTTATAAATTAGGCACAGTAAGACATCAACAATAATAACATAGAACAATTGTAACAATCTACTGTAATAAAAGTTCTGTGAATAAGGTCTCTCTCTCTCAAAATATCTTATCATACTGTATCCACCCTTCTCCTTCCTGTGATGATGGAATGATAAAATGCCTACATGAGATCATGAGATGAAATGAGGTGCATGACACAGGCATCGTGACTTTAGCGTAAGGCTACCATTAACTTTCCAAAGATAAGTTAGAAGGTAGGTCATCTGCTTCTGGATGAACCTGAATTGAAACAACAGAAAGTGAAACCATGAATAAGGGAGGACTACTATATTCATCAATTTGTCTTTCTAGACAAATTTTCTGAATAATAAAGTCATTCTAATGCAGTCTTAGTTCTTAACCCTATTAAGCTGTATAGCTGCACGTGGTTTCATGTGTTGGAATCTCATTTATCTGAATTAATAACTTAAAGTCGTTAGAACCTTGCCTGGCACAGTAGGCACTCAACAAATGCTTACTTCTGTTCTTTTTTTCTTTTTAAAAAAAAATAACTTTTTTAAAAAGTTTATTTATTTCTTTTGAAAGAGAGTGCGTGCAAGCAGGGCAGAAAGAGAGGGAAAGAAAATTCCAAGCATGTTCTATGCTGTCAGTGTGGAGCCTGAGGTGGGGCTCAAACTCACAAACTATGAGATCATGACCTGAGCCAAAATCAAGAGTCAGACGCTTAACTGACTGAGCCACCCAGGTGCCCCACTGCTGTTGGTCTATAGTCGTGAAAAAGTTTCTTTCAGGCTCATAATAAATGTTTGTTGAATTAGTTAACTAATTGTTACAGTTGGAAGGACAGAAACAGAGCTATACCAAACATTAGAGATAGAAGCCCTTGATGATCGTGTCCTGCTATCTCCTTATAGGCCCTGGCATGGCATTATTACGGACAGAGATACTGAGAAGAATGTCAGAGAAAGTCTCTGCTATAATGAACTGAGTGAATCAAATGAAGACTCCCCAGTACTGTCTCCACATCAAGCATCCTTGTGCAGAGGACAGACCGTGGTGGCACCTCATGATGGAATCAGAAGTTAAAAATATAAAAAGGCAAACTTGTTGAATGTCGAATGGAAGAATAGACACAGGATGATTGGGCTCCTCGATCCATCTACAACAAAGCAAACAATTTTCCATATGTCTCATTGAAACTACAGAGGAAGAGAGATTTTGAAAGTTTTCTATTAAGCAAGGATGGTGAATGGAAATTGATTTTGCACTAATAATAATGTAAGATGTGTGAAGTGCTACACATAGTGTCAAGTATAATTTTTCATAGTTGAAAATAAGACTCTCGTACAAATATAAAATGAACATCTGTCAAAGATTTATTAACTCATTAATGAGGCAGGCAGTGAGAAGGTAAATCCAGTCCAGAGAGCATTTTGAGGAATGGGGTATTTATAGGCACTGAAAAAGAAATGTTAGAATCAGATTGCAAGGTTAGATACAAAATGGATTAATGATTCACAGGACAATAAAAAGCATAACCTTTGCGGTTATCATTGCTACTGGATAGAAATTATTTGTACCTCTGCCACATGAGATCTACAAGCTGACATGTAACTTCACAGAGTTTTAGCCTTAATGAATAGTAAATAACAAAGTCAGGCAAGGCACTTTCCCAAGAAAACTAGCAATCTGTAAGTAGCCTTGTTAGATAATCCTGCTATATGTCACTGCAAGACATGCTTGATTTCCAAGCTTTGAAGAATTTTTTTTAAGTTTATTTATTTATCTTGAGAGTCAGAGAGTGGGAGTGGCAGAGAAAGAGAGAATCCCAAGCAGGCTCCACCTCCACGCTATCAGTGTAGAACCAGATTGGGGGCTTGAACTCACGAACCATGAGATCATGACCTGAGCAGAAACCAAGAATCGGACCCTTAACCAACTGAGCCACCCAGACACCTCAGAAGAATTTTTCATAATAATATTCTCTTTACTTTGTGTGCTACCTTTTTTACTTTCATGGGTTTCATTTCCATAGATTCCATTAATTTCTGTAGTTTTCATGGATTCTTTCTATCTGGATCCCCAACTCTATCATTGCTGTAATGTGCTATGATAGAGCATACCATAACAGAGAAGTTTTTTTATTTGTTTTGTTTGTTTGGGGGGAACGTCAACCTCATGGCTGGTAAGGATCATTGTACTTCACATCTGTCTCATTCTTCAGACTGCAGTCTCCTTACAGCTAATACCTGGTCAGTTCACAAACGTCAGCACAGCCTCAGCTAATCCATTTCTGCCTTCTCATAATGCCTGATACATACTGGGAACACACTCAGTAATGATGTCTAGATAAATGAATGAATGTAATTAAAACAAAAAAATGTTATCCTTAATCAGGAAAAAGTTGCAAAGTTATATAACAGTTTAATACCCAGGTCCAAACCGTGAAGGAGTTTTACACAACAAAGGTGCAGTCCAGTTGGCCGAGCCTCAGAGCTGCAGGAAGACACCTGTTCTTTCAGAACAAGTAGAAATCAGCCTGCAAGGAAAGGGCTTTGGGTTAGGGCAAAGATTGTTCCAATCAGCATGTAGCCCAGGAGACACTCTTTTCTTCTACTTAAAATAGCTAAGGTCTGTAAAATCCCAACCAGCACACTTAAGAATGGATCTTGAAGGGTGTCCAGGGGGCTCAGTTGGCTAAGCATCTGACTCTTGGTTTCGGCTCAGGTCATGGTCTCATGGTTCATGAGTTGGAGTCTCACATCGGGCTCTGCACCGACAGTGAGGAGCCTGCTTAGGATCCTCTCTCCCTCTCTCTGCCCCTCCCCCACTCACTTTCTCTGTCTCTCAAAAATAAATAAATAAAGTTAAAAAAAAGAATGGATCTTGAAAGACTACTACACTGGAGAAGAGATCCTCCTGATTTGGGGCAGGGCTGTGGGGGAGCAGTTCTGTCATTAAAGAATTTTCCTAATAACTATAAGGAAGACAAATTATAATAGACTTATGTGTTTGTTCTATTTTTCCTATGTTTTATTTAAGAATTTGAAGTGGCTTTACTAAAAGATACAGAAAAAAGTATTTACTGGGTAGGAAAAGTGTCATAAAGAAAAGAAGGTAGGTACCTTACCAGAAACCTAGCCCTGAGCATCCTGGTAGCCAAAGCAAGAAAGCAAAGTTTACAAGTTGCATCAATCCTATTTTCCAATAAGCAAAAATACCAGAAGAGAGAAAGTTTTCTCTAGCACTGAGTTATACAAAGAATTTATTTTACAAACTCTTGTATAGGGACACTAGATAGTGCGGTCAAAGCTTTCAACACAAGTTTTACAAAAGTTATATTTATGCTCTTTGTGTTTCTAGGTTTCTAGTATGACTGCTTACTAAAAAGCTAAGTCCACATTATGGTATCATATATTGGCAATATATCAGATATGTAGCATTTGGTTGACCTTATGAGATATAGAGGTATAACTTAGAGAACTTGCGTAAATAAAGCTAGAAAATATTTTGGTTTCCAGATATCAATTATTTTGAACCGCATTTTGACCAAAGCCATGTAGCAGCCAATTCAAAACTTAAATATAAATGTTAAAAGGGCAGAGATACATCTCACTACGCTTTGTGTTTTCTGTGCCCCTCATGATGGCTGGCACTAAGAGGGACTCAATAAATACTTGGCAAACAGCACAAGTAATGGAGACCAGCCAGAGGGCCACAAAGCAGCAAAGATGGCTTTGAAGAAAGGAATCCCCTCAGGTCTGGGCCAGAGAAGGTTCTCCTCTCTACCTGTGTTGGTGTATCTAATACATCTCTTCTGGTTCAGGCCTCACCACAGCTATGCAGTGACACTTTTATTCATACTTAGAGTAATGTGTGTAAGTTACTGTTCAAAACCTGCGTATAGGTTATTCATTCACTATAGGTTTGGTTCTTGCCAATAAATCCCTTTCTGTTCTAGATGTGTGATAAAGGGATTTTTTTCCTTTAACTGTACGTGGGAGTCCAACGGATACTCCTATAGTAGTCTAGCACCCTATTCAGTGGAATGGAGAATGGGGGCCTACCACACTGGGGTTCTCACACAAGCAACCATGATAACACCAAGATCAAGGTGATGATTCCAGTGATCCATTCCAAAAAATTATATGCCAGACAGTCAAAGTCATTGTCCCAGGGGCCTCCTATGCTTTCCCTAGTCCATTCCAACCTGTCTATACATGTGCACAAGTCTGATTTTCTGAAAATATTACTCCACTGCTCCTTTGCTCAAAAACATTCCATGTTGGGGGTAAAATGAAAACACTACTAGTGAGTTGGGGACTGGAAGGCAATGAGGACATCCCTCAAGGACCATTCCACCGTTGGGTCTATGCCCCAATTAAACATCCAGTAAGTCTCCACACCACGGATCAGTCAGAACACAAGCCAACCCTTTGGGATAGTAAACAGTGGTTTTGAAAAACATACTCTGTTGTGTTCTCTATCCTGCTCTCCCTTTTTCTCAAACATTCTGAAGGGGCAGAAAAGGCAGGGTTTTCCTGGGAGTATGTTAGCTTGATCAACACATCAGTGAGGAAAATGCAGTCCATTTGTAGAGCAATTATAGTTCATATATACAGCTCTTGATTCTCCTTTTTTTTAAAAAAATTAATGTTTTATTTATTTCTGAGAGAGAGAGAAAGAGAGGCAGCGTGAGCAGGGGAGAGTCAGAGACAGAGGGAGACACAGAATCTGAAGCAGGCTCCAGGCTCTGAGCTAGCAGTCAACACAGAGCCTAACGCGGGGTTCAAACCCACGAACTGTGAGATCATGACCTGAGCCGAAGTTGGACGCTTAACCAAATGACCCACCCAGACACCCCTTGATTCTCATAGTAACCACCTCACGGAACCTAAGACAGCATCTAAAGTGGTGTTTCTCAAACTATTCCTAGCAATGAAACACTTTATTTTTCTGTTTCCAATCCACTCCAGACCAGTCCTTTTGTAAAATGATGAATTGCTTCTTCATTTCATTTTTATAATAAAGATGCACAAACTAGAAGCCCACATTTTTTATTACTATATCCAACAGACCAGAAAAGTATGCTCAAATTCCTTTAAAAGCTTCTGAACATTTTCCGTCAAAATCTGGATTTGTCATTTACCCATAGCTGGCACCAGTAAGATAACAACACTAAATAGCAAAGTCTAAGAAATGTGCTGGAAAGCCCCTTAGCACACCAAACAAACTCTCTTTCTTTTTTATTCTGGACACCATGCTTGAGAAAAAGGCATGCATACAAGAGACCAAAAAATCCTGATGACTTTTTAGGGGTGGGGGTTAAGGACATGTCAATAAATCACAGAGGTTTTATGACATGAACCCACCTTGCATGTCAAGTCCGTTTCACTGACCTATGTTTATCACTGCACTGTCAAGGAAAGGCCAGTCCTTGGGATACAGGGGATTTGGTCTCCAGGGACATATTAACAGTTAATTCAGACTACCATACTAGCACTAGCGCACTAGAGAGAGTGTGAATTTATCTACTAGCGGCACACACTTAGATCCAAGGCGATTCCCAAAACAAAAGCATCCATCCAAACGGAAGTCATCCTCCTTTGCCCCTCCTGCTTAGAATCTGAGACACTCTTGCCATTTCAAGGTTCATACCATGAGCAGGAAACATTTCGTGTCCCAACCACACCAAAGATTATCCACACTGTTCTGTATATTTTATTTTCCTTCAGCAGGTAGAAGAGCCTGAACACGCTCCCCAACCCATCAGTTTTTTCTAACACACGTTGGAACAATTCTCCTCTGTTTACCAAACTGTTTTCTCTTCTTCTTGGGTGAGTTTCATCCCTCCTTGCAGTTACGTGTGGCCATGGGACTGAGTTCTGGATGACGGTGGATAGAAAAGATGCGGGTCACACCTCCCGGCCTGCCCCCAAGAAACCTCCCACGCCTGATCCTTCATACTCTCTTCCTCCTCCAGCAACCTCGGAAGCCACGTGCTGAAGCTGCAGGAGCCACAGACTGGAGGGGCCGAGGTCCCTGAACCAGAGCCTGGAGGAGACTCTCCCCAATTAGGGATACTCACTCGAGACAGTAAGTGAGAGTGAGATCCAACATGGGGGTATGCCATTGATATTTGGGAGTTTGTATATTAGAGCAGCTGATGTTACCTTCATTAATATGCCTTCATAATCAAAGATATTAACTATTTGTCTCCATCATTGTGCAAGGTTGGTTGGTGAATAAGACTGTCTTAATAGATCAACTCTTGTCATGATCCATTCTATAGTCCTGCTCTGTATCTATTCATTCATTCAATTATTTATTGAGTACCTACTATGTGTCTTCACTGGGCACAAGTATCATATCTAAGGGTCCCTTAAAATAAGACCCAAGAAGAACAATTCTTTTTTCAAATTCGGCTTTAAAATGACCAGGATTCGTGCTCGCTTCGGCAGCACATATACTAAAGTGACAAGGTTTCGAACTATAATTATAAAGTAGAATATACCTATAGACCCTTTAATGTCCACCTTCTTCTTTCCTTTCTACCCATCCCCTGGCTTCCCCCTTGTATTCCTGTGTGCCAAAGCAGAGGCAGAACACAGGCTGTATGATTTTGTAGAAAGACAACAAAAAATTCCCTAGGACATTTCCTTGCTCATCCTCAATTCAGATCCAGAATTTCACTAGGACTTCAATCTGGGAGGAGATCACTTCCATTGTGCTGGTGACAGCAGAGAGACACAGAGAGGGAGAATGGCTCGCCCTTGTGACAAGAGGGATTTAGTTTCTTTCTTTACGTGATCCCCTCTTCTGGGTGCTCAAGTGACTCTCACTGAACACCAGGATTATTTGCTAAGGCTGGTTTGCTTCTCATTAGCGTGTCACAGCAAGGGGACGGAGCTGAGGAGAGAAGGGCTCAGAGTTTTTCAACACGTGTGAGTAAGACATCCCAACCCATAGACTTGTATAGAATTTATCTGTGCACCTTCCTCCAGATTCGATTCCCAGGGAGGAGTGCTTCAACCCCTTCGTGTCTCGTCATGCATCCGCCTCTCAGCCCCAAGCTGTGCGGTCTTTGCAAAAAGTTTAATCTTTCCATGTGAACCTTCCTACATAGCTGAGCGGCTCCCTCACGAACCATCAGAATTTGTTTACTTGAAATGGAAAGTTGGGATTTGCAAATAGATTTGCAAATCTATTTTGATTTGATTTTTTTATAAGTAAAGAATTAAGCTTAGATGAATATAACCCAGTATATTTTACTCTTTCCTGCTCCTCACATCCAACCTGTGGTCCTATTTCTCCAAGGAAAGATTCCTTTATCGGCCCCACTGTCCCACCCAGACTACTCCCTTCTTTGCTGTCTGTAAAAACACTGCTGGGAAATTAAAACAAGAAATGCTCTTTTCCAAAGCCACTGGAGCACATCTGAGCTTAGGCAAATAACGTTGTTTTCAATGATATTGGAAACTCAGAACTGAGCACGGTGTTCTGCAGGCACCGTGGAAATGGTTAATTATGATGATGGCGGTGATGGAGCCCTCCGCTGACCTATCAGAAAAAAAGAAAGGAAAGAAAAACTTCAGTTTGCAGACCGCAGACCCAGCTCGGGGACCAATTCTCGCTCTGAATGTGGATTTCAGGAAACTTCAAATCAGCCTCCATCTGCAGGATTTAAGCCCCCACAGCCAGAACCATCTATTTTTCACATTTGATTTGGGCAGGGACCTGGGGCTGAAAGCTGATAGGGTTCCCTTCTCCTCACCACCCTCCCATGCGCCTCTGTAACTCTGTTATTTCTCCTATTAATATCTCATCAACATCGGGCAGGTGCTTCCTGTACGGAGGTTCCTCATTAACAAGTTGTCAATGGGACAGAGAGTCAGATCCCCACTGCTGGAGGAAATTGGCAGGAGATCAGTGGGAGGAAGCCATAGAACGTCCTGCTACATGATCACATTTTGTGTCGGGTCCCTGCTTTCCTCTCAAACTAAAACTTGGACTCACCTATCTGACTTCCCAAAAACTTTCCTGGAACTTCCTCCTTAAGCAAACATTTGTTCTCAAATTAAATCTATTTTTATGTTCAATGTAATATCTGAATCAGCAGTTTTTAAATACTCAATATATCTTTAAATGCCAACAGACAACAAGTATAGCAGGTGTTTAATTGTGGTTTAAAGATCCACATTGTTCACATTTTACAATCACAATTAAAATTAAGCAATAACACCAAAGGAGTTCCGGTATACAGCAATAATACTTACCCGTATAGTGAAATTGATAAGGATCCAGATATAATGATGCCCATTGTAGTAACCCTGTGGTGACTGATTGCTATTCTGCTGTTAGCAAACAACCAAGAAATACTTTATTTTTTCAGAATTATCAATTTGTTTCTAGGGTATGTGAACAATGGAAACCTTAAGGGAGAATGCAATAGTTAGTGAGGTATTAAAACAGTTATATAACTAATAAAAACACTAAATCAACTTAGATATGCAGCAGTGTGTCATTTCCATTTTAATAAAAAAGTACATTATTCTCTTCCCGAAATTACAAAATTTTATTTTTTTTTTACTCCGTGCCAACATATTTGGAAAGTAAAAAAGTCATAAATCTACGGTTTCTGGAATTGTCATTTATGTGATTCTCTAGTCCTTAAAAAAGATAGAATAAAAGCAGGCATTTTCATAAAACGATCGATTTGAAAAATTATTTGCATTTGCTGCTTGCCATTTTTTTCTTTGGGAGGTTGGAAGGGGGAGCACAGGGACTTATAAATAAAACACATTTGATTTTCATAGCATCCCTGAATGCGAAGATCTCTAGATGTGCCTGCTCAGAAGGCAGTGCGTGGAGATGCTTTACTGAGAGAAGGCTTCACATCCTTTCCTGTGTAGCCCACACAGTAACACAGACCCAGGCAATGGGTCAGACTCCTGTTCAATGAAATCCAGTTACTAGCCAGATGGGAGACAATGGGGTAACTCATGCGTTTTTTTCTTCCTCTGAAAACATAGAGGCAGGCTTATCAACAGGGGCCCCAGGATGGTTTTCAAACATCCTTGAAAATTCCCATGAGTTTATTGCCTGGGTTGGTGGCGAACACCCTCCCATGGGAAGAGCCCAAAGTAGCTCCTGAAAGACCATGATGTAGAATTTTAGAACTGCAAGATCATTTGAAAAGACCCGAAGAAAAAAGGTCAGAACTACAAAGGACCTTTGAGTTCATCCAGGGCACCAAGTCCCATTTTTTCACCGAAGTACACTAGGGTAGTAGCCTTTGTCCTGCCTGCACAGAGTGACCCACAGAGAGCTTTTGAATAAATGCATTTAGGTGCTTCACCCTGGCCAGTTAAAACCAAGTCCCTGCGGTCAGGGCCTGGGTGATTCTGACACATGAATGCGTATCACTGAGGAATCTGGGGATGTATTCCTTTACCTTAAAATGTGTGCACATTTTGCAGTTTGACTCAAGAAAGCATTTTTGTTTTATTAATTAATGATATAGGCTCCATTTTCCCCAAATAGTCAGGTAAAATCAATGACCCAGTAAGACGTGCCGTACTCCCCCTGTGACTTGCCCTACACCTGAAAGTGTGAAGAATGCCAGAAAAGTAGGGCTCTAGCTCATGCATAAATGAAGAAACTGAGGCTCAGAGAAGTGAAGTCCTTTAGGATTTCTGACGATACTCTACCATCTGCTCCTTGGTACCATATGTAAAGGGCAACTTAGTGATGAAATACTCTGGATTCCATTCAAAAGAACATAAGGAAATATGAAATGGCTGGAAAGTCTGATAAGAGAACACGTTAACAATGGCAGTTACGACTTACTGAGTCCCTGCTAAATATCAGAAATTTGCATATTCGTGCATTCATTCAACAAATTTTATTGAATATTATTATAGGAATAACACCGATGACCCGGGATACAACAGACAGCAACATGAGACATAGTACCTGATTTCTTGGAACTTCAGGCTACTGACGTAATAAGTATAATAAGATAATAACAAACAAATAATAAAAAATAACTAGGACCTATGATAAATCCTCTGAAAGGAATTTGGTTTCATGAGAACAACAAAAGAAAGATGATCTATGGAGGAGACCCAGGAAAGAAAGGGATACCCGAGCTGAGAGCATGACAGGTGAACAGGAGTTCACCAGGTGGTGAGTGATGACAGTGTGAGGAAAGAGCAACCCTCACGGAGAAAACAGCATGTGCAAGGGTCCTGTGGTGAAGAAGGCAAAGCACTCTGGAAGGCTTGGAAAGGCGTTAGTGTGACTGGGACAGAAGCAGATGGGGGCGGAGGGGGGAAAGGCCAGGCATTTATTAGATCTAACCTTTATAGCCATCTTACAAGGAGGGTGTTTTAGATTCCATTTTATACATGAGAAAACCATGGCTCAGAGTTTACATAACATAATCCAAGGTGGCATCACTAGTAAGTGTTTGAGTGGCAATCAAGCAAATCTACTTTTCTGGATTATCCCACTGATGCCCTACCTCTGCTCATAAGTGCTCAGAGTGGACAAAGGACTTGTAGAAAGTTGTCCGATAGGCCTCCGTGTGGGTTATACATCCCACTACATCACATCAGCAAGCACCACGCTCGCGAGTTTAGACTGCACAGTGGGCCAGTGTTCAATGGAATGCAAGAGAAACTCACTCACAAGCCTCTAAATGAACCAGAGTCAAAAAGCAATGAAACAAGGAGAGAACAACTATAGAAGAGTCAAGGCAGCCAGTGCAATCCTAAAATCTTGGAATTTTCACAGTATGGCAAAGAATTTTTTTGTATCATGATAATGTTTTTAGCTACACGTAACAAAAAACTCAACTTTAAATTGTTTAAGCAATTAAACATTTTACTATCTCACATAACACAAGTGCCAAAGGAAGATGGCCCCAGTATTGGTCCATTCAGAGACTCCGTGAAACCATCGAGGACTAACTTTTTTCTGCCCTACCATCCTCGGCTTATTTCTTTTCCTCAATGGGCTTCCATAAGAAAGTTAGTCACAATAAAGCTGCCACAATTTGGGTTCCACCCGCAGGCTGGACAAGACCAGCCAGCAAAGGCCATTTCTTCCTGACGTCTCCTTTTTCAGAATGAGGAAACATTTTCCCAAATGTCTCGGCACCAAAAGCCTACTCCTCAGATCTCAGTAGACAAAACTGGGTCACCTGCCCACCACGCACCGTTAACTGTCCGGGGCAGTGAGAAGACCACACATGGCTTAGAATACTCAGAATTACCCCTCAAGGTGGGGATAGTGTCACCCGAAAGGCAATTATATCAACAAAATTTGAGTTCTGTTAGCAAAAAGGAAGGGGGCTTCCTTAAGGTAGTCAATAGTATTGTTTCCATGCTACCTGACTTGTTCAGAAAAAGCCCCACCTTCAGGCAAGCAGGAATTCATTGACATCAGGTTCATCAATGGTGCTCCCAGTCAGTTCAATGTGGTAAAAAATAAAGCAATAAACAATGGATACGAATAAGATAGTCTAACATTGCATCCTAGATCTCTTCATGCAAGAGGAAGAGAACAAGACCAAATCCTAGGCAGGGGCCCCAGGGCCGCCTGGGACAACTGTGAAGAAGTCATCAAACCTGCAGTTGTATCTGGTGTCCAAGTTAACCCACTACACATGAGGGTCAGCCACACATTCAGACCAGCCCTAAACCCAAGGACGGGGTTTAGACTATCCCTAGAGTCCATTATCAATCAGTGGGATGAAAATCACAGTGCAATCTTTTGGCAAGTCTTTCCCTCTGCTTCCATCTCAGGGGACCAGGGAGGGCTATAAACATTAATTAGGAAAGATCCTTGACCTTCCTGAGATGATAGCAGGCCTAAAATCACAACTGCCCATTGCAATTAGCCCAGAGGACAAATAGGCAGGCCACCTAGCACCTTTCCTGAGACTCAGTGGCAAATGACATTGAGGCTCAACAAACCAGTGGGTGACTCACAAACTACTTTCAGACACTTAAAAAAAATTCATATGCATCTGAGCTATAAACAGGACGCACAGCAAACTTGTAGTCAGGGCTCTTGTGCAATGTCACATCCCCTGTCCTCTGCAGGCAATATCTCCATTCAGACTCACTTGACAATTCTTATAGGGTAACTAACTCTGGCGTTTCTGGTAAATATTTATTCTTTTAGAAAAGCGATTCATCTGGGGCGCCCGGGTGGCTTAGTCAGTTGAGCGTCCGACTTTTGCTTGGGTCATGATCTCGCGGTTCGTGGGTTCGAGCCCCGCGTCGGGCTCTGTGCTGACTGCCAGCTCAGAGCCTGGAGCCTGTTTCAGAGTCTGTGTCTCCCTCTCTCTCTGACCCTCCCCTGCTCACGCTGTGTGTCTCTCTCTCTGTCTGCTAGAAATAAATAAAACATTTAAAAAAAAAAAAAAAAAGAAAAGCGATTCATCTATAGTATAGCATGAAGTAAAAGCAAAAGCAAGGGTTTAGGAGTCGGATGTTGCCTCTACTATTTCCTGGCTGTGTGGCTTACTCCAAGCCTCTATTTCCTCCTCTATACTATTGGAATTCTTTTGGTGGGATTGTGAGGATTGAATGAGAGAATAACAATACAGTGCTTTAGACAGTGTCTGACACACAGTAAATACTCAATAACCACAAGGCCCTATGAGAGAGGCAGAGTCATGCCATAGATAGCACAACAAAGAGCAGAAGCAGATATGCCACAGGACAAGTGGGAAGAAATAAATCCTCAGAAAATGAGGATCCTCGGATCAGCAGATGACAGAGGTGAAAGAGGCCTCAAGATAACACAGAACCGCTTTCTCATACTGTGCTCAAGGCAGGGTGAAGTCTTCTCATTCCTCAGAAATTTAGAGGGGTTGACATCCCTAGAAAACTTCTATAGGTTCATTCTGTGGTTGCAATATTGTAAACAAGCCCTTGAATCCCACAATGTGACATTTCTCACCATTATCAGTCTTGGTCTCCATTCATGCACCCGAAACACATTTCCTGGGTATGTACTATGGGCCAGTAGCTGTAGAGATTTTAAGGCCCCATGCTTGACATTTTAAATACTTAATAGTGACCCCAAAGATTAACTACTACTGACCCCGTTTAAATGTGAGACCATCAGAAAGGCTGGTCATATCTCAAAACCACAGCTTATGAGTTCCATAGATCAGATTTGGACCCCTGGCTATCTATGTACTGCCACAAAAATGCTGCCAACAAACCACCCCAAGTATCAGTATCTCAAATTTACATTCATTTATTCTCAGTGAGTGATCTGTAGGTCAGCTGAGGGCCATTTGTTCCAGGATGGGCTTGATTCAGAGTGACTCTGATCCCAGTACCTATCATGTTTTGGGGAACATCAGGCCATCTTGGGTATATTGTTCTCATGAGCATGGCACACACCCAGCAGGTGTGCAAGCACCTTTTAAACTTGGTTGCATCATCGATGCTAAATTCCACTGGCCAAAGAAAACTACAGGGACAAACCCAGGTAAGTCAGAGGAATATATTCTAGCTTTAAGTGAACTGCCAAGTCATATGGCAAAAGGTAAAGGATTGGGGCCATTTGGGTAATCTGCCAGAGTCTGAGTCTGACTTCAAAGCCTGCACACTTCCCTCCAATCCTGCCAGGCCCCCAGTATAAGTGAATAAATACAATGCCCTGTAAATCTCCCATAGAAATACATCTAAGATGCTAGGAAAGTGCGGTAGAAGGGGCGTATCACTCAGCTCAGGGAGGCAGAGAAGAGGTACAATAGACAATGGCCGCTGAGAACATGTAACTTATGCCAGTGTCTCCTAGCTGAGACAAGGTGTGGGACAGGCATGGAAATGCTGAGCTCTGGCTTCCAGCAAGTCCATCACAAGGGGGGAAACTTGGGGCGTGGAAGAGGCTTTTGATGATTCAGATTAAACCAGGACGCAAGCAACAATGGGAACTGAAACTCCCTGTGGTTTGCCTAAGCCCAGGCATCAGTTCACTGGAGAGATAGACGTTATGATCAGTTAAACAACTTCATCAAACTCCACACTGTAACCCTTGGGCAAAACCAGAAATAATAATTCACTGGTAGAAGTTTCACAGCTAGAGGTGGGCCCAAAACTCTGACAGAAGAGTGGCATCCAGTGGCCAAGGGTTCATTTGCAATGAGCCACAGCTGCAGGCAGGCAGTTGCTGGCTAACCACACCCCAGTGGAGGTTCAGCCGACCACAAGAAGTGGCAGACAACAGCCGGGGGCCTGCAAAGGAGAAGGCTCAGCCAACGACAAAGACAGATAGGGTCACCCTCCTCCTGGAAGACCAGAGGAACCTTCTGAGCTTCCTTCACTCCTGGTGTTCCATTCTTTTTTTTTTTTTTTTTTTTTTTTTTTGGGNTTAGAGAACAAGACCACTGAGTATTGAACTCTGTGACACGGATGCCAATGGCTGTGATGCCTCAGAGCAGTGGTTCTCAGGGTGGAGCGGCAGCATCAGCATCCCCTGGGAGCTTACTGGAAACGCACACTCTCAGTTCCTACCCCAAGTCTCCTGAATCAGAAGTTCTGAGGGTGGAACCCAACCAGCCCTCCAGGTGATTCTTAGTACCACTCTGCCAGAGCAATGAGGAGGAGGGTCCCTAGAGGAAGTACAAGCTTCCGGTGAACCTTGAAGAAACTGGATCATGGGAGAGATTTTATGTAAATCAACCCTCTCCTGAGGCAGAGAGCAGCCATGAGAGTGACCCACTTAAAGACCACTTAGGTGACTGCCCCCACAAAGGACAGGATGTTCTGAGTGGTGGACAGAAACAAGATTAACTAGACCGAGTACAGTGTGGTTTTAGAAAATCTTGAAAACCGGGCACCAAAATGTTTGGACTTCTTGCAATGCAGGATTAAAGTTAGAGTAAAAATTCCTGGAGTGTGGAAAGGGCAAGAGGCTAGGAGAGACAGGAAGAGCAGCCGCTCTCTCCAGCATAGCCTCTAAAAGCGGTACCATCTTTTCAAAAAACATTAAAGGACACAGTGTGAAAGCAAGAGCCAGTTGTCCAAGAAGCAACTGAGACATCAGTGGTTAGACAAGGAGACCCAAAAAGAAGTCAAAGAATGTCCCCTTTGTCTAGTGCCTTCCCTTGGCTTCACCCCATGTCTTGTCCCATAACACCTCCTCCCCACCGGGGTGACAAATGGCGAGCAAAAGGATTTAAAGAAAAGTAAGCAAGGCAGCAATCTGAAGACCAGACTGAAAGTGTGAGAGGCATTCTGGTTTGAGAGGCAGCTTCTAAACTCCCTTTCGAGAAATTACTGATAATTTTATGGGGATTAGAAACTGAATTTTCTATTTTAATTAATTTAATTATAAATATAAGTAGTCATATGTGGCTAGCAGCTACCATATTGGACGGTATAGTTCTCAGTGACTGAAAATTTTTGAAAACTTCCCAATTCCTTTTTCAAGAGTAACCTTTCCTTGACCCCAAAACCCAACAATGTGAGCACAAAAAATTGTAAACCAATCTGATTTATATATGTAAAAAATGTTAGTAAAATATAATTTATATAATCCAGATCATTATTTTAAATACACATACACACACACACCCCCCCTCAACCAACCTAAACTAATTTCAATATTTGTAGAAAAGCTTAGTAATGTGACTCATTGCATTAATAGGTTGAAAAGAAAAGATGATCTTGATAAATACCAATAAGATGTCTGATAAAACTCAACATTAAGTCCTGATTTTTTTAGAAAGAAAAATCTCTTTTTTTTTTTAAATTTTTTAATGTTTTATTTATTTCTAGGAGAGAGAGAGAGACAGCGTGAGCAGGGGAGGGTCAGAGAGAGAGGGAGTCACAGACTGAAACAGGCTCCAGGCTCTGAGCTGGCAGTCAGCACAGAGCCCGACGTGGGGCTCGAACCCACGAACCGCGAGATCATGACCCAAGCGAAAGTCGGACGCTTAACCGACTAAGCCACCCAGGCGCCCCTAGAAAGAAAAATCTCTTAATAAATCAGAAATAGAAGGCTATTTCTTTAATACTACAAGTAACTATCAAAAATAAACCATAAGCAACTTATTCCTATTGGTGAAACACTAGAAGCAGTCCATTAAAGAAAAAGAAAAATACATTCCCAATGATTGCTATTGTTTTGGCAGTGTTTGCCAATTTTATACAAGAGAAAAATGAAATGATATAAATACATGGAAGAAAGAACTCAAATGATTATTGTTTGCAGATGATTTTATTGCTACTCTGAAAACTAAAGAAAATGAACAATTAGAACAAATATGAATATCAGCAGGTTGTCAAACAGGACACATTTAATAATGTTCCCACTCCCTATCCCAGTCTTTAGAACCCTAAGAACAGAGAACTGTCTACTCTCATTCATCACTTTATTTTTAGCACCTAGAATATGGAAAATATAGTAAATATTTGTTGAATTGATTGATTGGCTAAAAAACCTGGAAATTCTGAATGTTGGGTGTTATTGTTTACCCACAGAACTGGTTTCTGAGCTCTATTTGGCAGAATCCTAGTAATCTGGACTGTTATGACAGAAATTACAGGTAAGGGCCAGTAGAAAAGACATGAAGGGAGCTATGGATGGAACAAGCCTCTCTGCTCTTGCCTAACTTTTTTATGTTATGGTACTACGTAAAAATCTATTTGCAAACACTGAGGTTAGTCTATTTTCTAAAAAACAATTTTTATTACCACAGTATAGCTAGGACTCTGAATATGATTACAAACAAACGGTATCTTATATAATAAAATGTCAATTTAATTATCTCACAATTTGCACCTCTACTCTTGGACCCATTAAATTTCTTATGCTGCTAATGTAGATTTTAAACTCTGATTTCTCGAAATACTTTGGTCCATTTTCTCCTTTCATTGCTGTAAAACAAAACATAACACCCACACATTAAACCCATAAAAAAGGATTGTTTTGCAAGTGTCTGACCCTCTCACCCTTCACTATGAGATCTGATTCTGGAAAGGCATAAAGCTATTGAGACAGAATTTCTTATACCTAGGAACCACATTTTGGGTCTCAAGTCAAACTTCAACTAACTTAAAAGACTTTTTTAAGCTTATTTATTTATTTTGAGAAAGTGGGGGAGGGACAGAGAGAAAGAGAATCTCAAGTAGGCTCTGACTCGGTACTGAACTCATAAACCGCAAAATCATGACCTAAGCCAAAGTCAGACACTTAACTTAAAAAGAGCTCCTAACTTAAAAAATTTAATTCATTTTTGTGTGTCTTCTTCAATGTCTTTCATAAGCTTTCTATAGTTTTCAGTGTATTTTTCACCTCTTTGGTTAGGTTTATTCCTAGGTATTTTATGGGTTTTGGTGCAATCGTAAATGGGATTGATTTCTTGGCTTCTCTTTCTGTTGCTTCATTATTGATGTATAAAAATGCAACCGAATTCTCTGCATTGATTTTATATCCTGCGACTTTGCTGAACTCATGGATCAGTTCTAGCAGTTTTTTGGTGGAATCTTTTGGGTATGTCATTATGAAGAGTGAAAGTTTGACTTCCTCCTTGCTGGTTTGAATGCATTTATTTCTTTGTGTTATCTGATTACTGAGGCTAAGACTTCCAATATTATGTTGAGTAACAGTGGCAAGAGTGGACATCCTGTAGCATTCCTGACCATAGGGAGAAACTCAGTTTTTCCCCATTGAGGATGATATTAGTGGTGGGTCTCTCTTATAAGGCTTTTATGATCTTGGCTAAAATTAACAACTCAAGCAACATAAGATGTTGATGAGGATGTGGAAAAAGGGGAACACTTTTGCACTGCTGGTGGGAATGCAAACTGGTGTAGCCACTCTGGAAAACAGTATGGAGGTTCCTCAAAAAATTAAAAATAGAACTACCCCACAACCCATCAATTGCACTACTAGGTATATATCCAAGGGATACAGGTTTGCTGTTTCAAAGGAGCACATGCACCCCAATGTTTATAGCAGTGCTATCGACAATAGCCAAAGTATGGAAAGAGCCAAATCTCCAACGACAGATGAATGGATAAAAAAGATGTGGTATGTATATTCAACGGAGTATTACTCAGCAATCAAAAAGAATGAAATCTTGTCATTTGCAACAACATGAATGGAACTAGAGGGTATTAAACAAAATTAGAGAAAAACAAATATCATATGACTTCACTCATATGTGAAATTTAAGATACAAATTAGATGAACATAGGGGAAGGGAAATGAAAATTATGTAAAAACAGGGGTGGGGGACAAAACATTAGAGACTCTTAAATATAGAAAACAAACTAAGGGTTGCAGGAGAGGTTGTGGGTGAGGGGATGGTTAAATGGGCAAGAAGTACTTAGGAAGACACTTGTTTGCATGAGCACTGTTTGTTATACATAAGGGATGAATCACTGGATGCTACTCCTGAAATCATTATTGCATTGTATGCTAACTAACCTGGATATAAATTAAAACATACATTTTTTAATTTAAAAAAGAATTTAAATCATGAAAAATATATTCTCTGAACATCACAGAATTAAACTATAAATCAATAACAGTAGAATAACGGGCAAACTTCCAAATACTTAGGAAATAAACAGCATACTTCTAATCCAAGGGTAAAAGGGAAAAAAATTTCCAATTAGGAAATATTTTAAATGTAACATTTTCAGAGAGAAATTCATAGTATTAAATCCTTGTGTCAAAAAAAGAACATTCTTAGGGGCACCTGGGTGGCTCAGTTGTTAAGCATCTGACTTTGGCTCAGGTCATGATCTCACAGTTACTGAGTTCTGGTCCCATATTGATGAGCTCGAGGCCTGTGTCAGGTGAGCATGGGCCCTGCGTGATCTCTACTTCTCTCTCTCTCTCTCTCTCTCTCTCTCTCCCTCCCCCCCTTCTCTCTCTCTGCTCCTCATGGGATTCTCCTTCTGTCTCTTTGTCTCTCTCTCTACCCCTTGCTCACTTGTGTCCTCTCTGTATCTCAAAAAAAAAAAGAAAAAAAGAAGAGTCGCAAGTCTCCACTTCAAGAAACTAGAAAAGGAAGAGCACAATAAGTCTCATTTAAAAAGGAAAGATAAGAGCAGGAATCAACAAAACTGAAACCAGAAAAACAATAGAGAAAATGGATGAAACAAACTAAGATGAAATTAACCTACTCTTTGAAAACCATAAAGTACCAAAACTCATCCAAAACAAAATAGAAAACCCAAAGAGTCTTAAAAGTATTAAAGAAATTAAATGTGTAGTTTACAACCTTCCGGAAAAGAAATCTCCAGGCCTACATGGTTTCACTGGAAAATTCCACAAAAAACTTAAAGAAGAAATGACACCAATCCTACCCATTCACTTCCAGAAAACAGAAAGGGAGAGAACATGCCTCAACTAATTTTATAAGCCCAGTATTATCTTATACCAAAACCAGGTGAAAACATTTCAAAAAACAAAATCACACCCCAGAATCACTCATGAAAATAGGCATATTTATATTAGCAAATCCAACAATTTACAGGAAGAATAATACAACACAAACAAGGGGATCTACCCTGGGAAAGCAAGACTGATCTAATATTCACAAATCAGTATAATTCGCTATATTCACAGCCTAAAAGACAATAACAACAACAAAACATGTGGTCATGTCAATAGATTAAAAAAATATTTCACATAATACAACATACATTCATGACATCTTAAAATCTCACAGTAAGCTAAGAATATAAGGGAAGTTCCTCAAAATTATAAAGGATATCTACAAAAAAATCTTCAGTGAGCATCAAACAATAATGCAAGACTGCATGTTTTCTACCTATAATCAGAAACAAGGCAAGGATGTCAGTTCTCACCACTCCCACTCAATATTGTCCTGGAAGTCATAACCAGTGGAATAAGGTAAGGAAAAGAAAGAAAAGACATAGATTGGAAAAGGGGAGATAAAATTGTCCCGTTCACTGACAATATGATTATGTGTAGAAAATTCCAAGGAACCTGTTGAAAAAGAGAGGGCAAGAGAGGGAGGGAAGGAAGGAAGGAGGGAGGGGGAAGAAGGAAAGGTAAGTTCCTAGAATTAACAAATTTAGCAGGATTGCACTATACAAGGTTAACATTAGAAAAATCTATTTCATTTCTTTCTCCCTAAGTCCTAGCTACCTCATCTGTAAATTGGGAAAATAATAGAATTTGCCTATAAGTTTGTTGTGAGAATTAAACAATTAATATATGCAAATCATATAGCCTTGTGCAGTGAAGCACCTGATGAAAGTTAGCTGTCACTTATTATTATTAGGCATAAGAAGGAGTTGCAGATGCATGTGAAATTGATGCGAAAAAGATCTATGGATTTTGCAGGCTAAAATTTCGATAAAGTAAGTGGATCTAGCTGCTAAAAATCACCAGAGCAATCTTGAGATTCATTCTAAGTTCTGCCAAATAAGAATATATTAAGCATATATCAGGCCCCAAATTTGAATTCTGTGTTCAAGTTTTGGGTGCCATATCTTTACAGGCACATTTAAAACACAAACACAAAAAAACCCTGCAGCCTCTTAAAGGAGTGCGAGCAGAAAGATGAAGATTTGGAAAACTATG